>NC_138878.1:64952121-65356121 GCF_965194805.1 Balaenoptera borealis
TATAAATCTTCCATTTCCTTGGTTAAATTCTTATTCTTTTTGATGGTGTTGTAAATGGAATTGTTTTACTTTGAATTTGTTGATTGCTAGGTACAGAAATACAACTGGTATTGAGTATTGATACTGTATTCTGTAACTTCAGTAAATTTGCTTATATTGCTAGTAGTTTGAGGATTCTTTAGGTCTTTCTAAATATGACATCATGTATCCTGTAAATATAGTTTGACTTCTTTTCCAATTTTGATACCCTTTATTTCTTTTCTTTCTAATTTGTATGGCTACAACTTCCAGTACAATATCGAAGTATAGTTGCAAAATGGGGCTCGTTGTCTTCTGCCTAACATTATAAGAAAGTTTTCAGTCTTCCACCAGTGAGTATGATGTCAGCTGTGGGATGTTAATAAACATGCCTTTTCAGATCAAGGATATTCCTTCTATTATTAATTTTGAGTGCACTCTGTTTTTGTTACATGGAGTGTTCTGTACATGTCTGTTACGTCTTGTTGGTTTACAGAGTTGCTCAGTCCTTTATTTCCTTATTGGTCTTCCATCTGGTTGCTCTACTTATTATAAGGGGAGTACTGAAGTTTCCAACTATTATAGTTGAACTGTCCATCTCTCTTCAATTTTTGCTTCAAAATATTTGGGGTTTAGTTGTTATGTGCATATTATTTATGGTTGTTTCATATTGATGGATCGATCCTTTTATTGATATATAATGTCCTTAAAAATTGCTGGTAACAATTTTATGACTTAAAGTCTATTTAGTCTGATATTAGCATAGCTAGGATTGGTTACTATTTCCATGGAATATCTTTCTCTATCCTTTCACTTTCAACCTATTTGAGTATCTTAAAGTGAGCATTTTGTAGAAAGATACAGTGGAATCATTTTTTAAAAATTCCTGCAATTGCTGCCTTTTAATGTAGAATTTAATCTATTTACATTTAAAGTAACTCTAAACAAGGGAAGAATTGCTTCTGCCATTTAGCTATTTGTTTTCTATATGTCCAATATTTTCTTTGTTTTGTAATTCCTCCCTTGCTTCCTTGTGTCTCTGTGTGCATAACATTTGGATTCCCTTCATATTTACTTTTCTGTATATTTTAAAATTATTTTCTTAGTGGTTACCCTGGAAATTACAGTTTATTAGTTTATATTAAACTAATATCTGAGTTTCAGTTGATACTCACTTAGCTTTAACAGCATATAACAATTGCTCCTATACTGTCCCCCTTTATACTGTTATTGTCAAAAATTACTTCTTTATACATTTTGCACTCAGTAACAGATTTACAATTATTGTTTTACACATCTCTTAAGTTGCATAGGAAAAAGTGAGTTAAAAATCAAAAATACAATAATACTGGCTTTTAGGTATGCCTATGTAGTTACATTACCACTGTTCTTTATTTGTTCCCATGGCTTTGAGGTACTGCTGTTATCCCTTTATTTCAGTCTAAAGAACTCCATTTAATATTTCATGTAGGATAAGTGAGTCAGCATGAACTCCTTCAGTTTTTGTTTATGTAGGCATCTCTAAATTTCACTATCAGTTTTAAGGCATACTTTCCCTGATAATGAATTCCTGGTAGTTTTTTTTTTTTCAACCTTTCAAACTTTAAATGTATTGTCAGACTCCTTCCTGGCCTCCAGTTTCTGATGAGTAATAGGCTGTTAATCTTATTGAGGATCCCTGTACACGAGAAGTTGTTTCTGTTTGCTACTTTCCCCATTCTCTTTTTGTCTAAGAGTTGGTTATGTGTGTTGCCCAGGCTCTCTATGTGTTTATCCACTTGAAATTTGAGTTTCCTACATTTGTAGTTTTTAAATAAATTTATGAGGTTTTCAGCTCTTATTTCCTCAAATATTCTTTCTGCCCATTCTCCTTTCCTTCTGCGACCCCTATTATATGTATACTAGTATTCTATTTTTTTTTAACAAATGTTTATCGAGTTCTCATTTTGTGCCCACATTGTTTAACTAAGAGTCACCATGTGCATCTTCTTTTATTTTTTTATTTTTTGGCTGTGCCACACGGCATTCAGGGATCTAGTTCCCTGACCAGGGATCGAACCTGTGTCCCCTGTATTGGAAGTGCGGAGTCTTAACCACTGGACCGCCAGGGAAGTCCCCTATACTAGTATTCTTGAGAGTGCCCCAAAGGTTTCTTAGTCTCTGTTCATTGTTCTTCTTTTTTCTACCTTTCTTCTGCTCAGAGTGGATAATTCCAAGTAATGTATGTTTAAGTTCACTGACTCCTTATTCTGATTGCCAATCTGCTGTCAAAACCCTGTAATAAATTTTCAATTTCAGCTATGGAAGTTTTGGGCTCCAGAATTTCTTTTTCTTCTCTTTTCTATAATTTCTGTCTCTTTATTGATATTTTCTATTTGTTGAAACACTGTTCTCCTACTTTGCTTTAGTTCTTTGTTCATGGTTTCCTGTAGCTCTTGGAGTATGTTTAAGACAGTTGATTTAAAATCTTTATTTAGGAGCCATCGGTGGTCTCGAGGGGCGGTGCTGCGCTGCTGCCTGCGAGCTGGTCCCGTGGCCAGGCGGGTAGCCAGCCTGAGGGCACGGTGCCATGAAGCTGTACAGCCTCAGCGTCCTGTACAAAGGCTATGCCAAAGCGGTGCTGCTCAAAGCCGCGTACGATATGTCCTCCTTCAGCTTCTTCCAGAGACCCAGCGTTCAGGAATTCATGGCCTCCACAAGTCAACTGATTGTGGAGTGCTCCTTGAAAGGCAGCAAAGCTTCTACCAAAGAACAAGAATATCTGTGCCATGTCTACATGACAAACGACAGTCTGGCGGGAGTGGTCATTGCTGACAGTGAATACTCATCCCGGGTGGCGTTTACCTTGCTGCAGAAGGTACTAGACGAATTCTCCAAGCAGGTCGACAGGATAGACTGGCCAGTTGGATCCCCTGGTACCAGCCAGTACTCAGGCCTGGATGGTCACCTCAGTAGATACCAGAACCCCCGAGAAGCTCACCCCATGACTAAAGTGCAGGCTGAACTAGATGAGACCAAAATCATCCTGCAGAACACCACGGAATCTCTGTTAGAGTGAGGCGGGAAGCTAGATGACCTGGTGTCCAAGTCCGAAGCGCTGGGAATACAGTTTAAAGCCTTTTATAAAATGGCCCGGAAGCAAAACTCATGCTGTGCGATCATGTGACAGCAGCCGGCAGAGGCCCCTGCGCTGGAATGTCACTGTCATTCACATCACAACTGCAGCCCCCAGGGAGCAGAGCCGTTGTGGAATGACCCGAGTGGGACAGACTCAACTTCGGCTTTGGAGCTCATCGGAGGAACCGAAGGGTGGAAGGGACCTGGGGGCGGGGAACGTTCAGATTCACATGTCTAGTAATTTGAGGCCCCCTAAAAGTGTATTTTGGGGCCGAATGAAACCATAAAGCTCAGTGACTCCCGTAAAAAAAAAAAAAATCTTTACTTAGTACTTGCAATGTTTGTTCTTCCTCGGAAACACCATCATTAATGCAGTAATCATGGTTAAGCTGCCCAATCTGGAGAAATCCTTAGACATCTGTACTGAAGTTGGCCTGCACAAAAGCAGCCACTATGGCATTTTTTTTTAACAGTAGAAAGTGTGAAAACCCTTGTGTTTTCATTAAGAGAACAGTCCAATGAGGAAATAAAAGAGAAAGTCATCTCTATGTTTACTAACATGAAAATAACTCCAACACATATGACATGTAAATATTTAAATTTGCAGAATGGGGGGGAGGGATAAATTGGGAGATTGGGATTAACATATACACGCTACTATATATAAAATAGACAGCTAATAAGAACCTGCTGTAGACAATCCTGCAGCCTGTGGACCAAAAACCACAGTTACAGAAAGATAGAGAAGATGAAAAGGCAGAGGGCTATGTACCAGATGAAGGAACAAGAAAAAACCACAGAAAAAAAACTAAATGAAGTGGAGATAGGCAACCTTCCAGAAAAAGAATTCAGAATAATGATAGTGAAGATGATCCAGGACCTCGGAATAAGAATGGAGGCAAAGATTGAGAAGATGCAAGAAATGATTAACAAAGACCTAGAAGAATTAAAGAACAAACAAACAGAGATGACCAATACAATAACTGAAATGAAAACTACACTAGAAGGAATCAATAGCAGAATAACTGAGGCAGAAGAATGGATAAGTGACCTGGAAGACAGAATGGTGGAATTCACTGCTGCGGAACAGACTAAAGAAAAAAGAATGAAAAGAAATGAAGACAGCCTAAGAGACCTCTGGGAAAACATTAAACGCAACAACATTCGCATTATAGGGGTCCCAGAAGGAGAAGAGAGAGAGAAAGGACCAGAGAAAATATTTGAAGAGATTATAGTCAAAAACTTCCCTAACATGGGAAAGGAAATAGCCACCCAAGTCCAGGAAGCGCAGAGAGTCCCATACAGAATAAACCCAAGGAGAAACACGCCGAGACACATAGTAATCAAAGTGGCAAAAATTAAAGACAAAGAAAAATTATTGAAAGCAGCAAGGGAAAAACGACAAATAACATACAAGGGAACTCCCATAAGGTTAACAGCTGATTTCTCAGCAGAAACTCTGCAAGCCAGAAGGGAGTGGCATGATATACTTACAGTGATGAAAGGGAAGAACCTACAACCAAGATTACTCTACCCGGCAAGGATCTCATTTAGATTTGATGGAGAAATCAAAAGCTTTACAGACAAGCAGAAGCTAAGAGAATTCAGCACCACCAAACCAGCTCTACAACAAATGCTAAAGGAACTTCTCTAAGTGGGAAACACAAGAGAAGAAAAGGACCTACAAAAACAAACCCAAAACAATTAAGAAAATGGTCATAGGAACATACATATCGATAATTACCTTAAACGTGAATGGATTAAATGCCCCAACCAAAAGACATAGACTGGCTGAATGGATACAAAAACAAGACCCATATATAGGCTGTCTACAAGAGACCCACTTTAGACCTAGGGACACATACAGACTGAAAGTGAGGGGATGGAAAAATATATTCCATGCAAATGGAAATCAAAAGAAAGCTGGAGTAGCTATACTCATATCAGATAAAATAGACTTTAAAATAAAGAATGTTACAAGAGACAAGGAAGGACACTACATAATGATCCAGGGATCAATCCAAGAAGAAGATATAACAATTATAAATATATATGCACCCAACATAGGAGCACCTCAATACATAAGGCAACTGCTAACAGCTATAAAAGAGGAAATCGACAGTAACACAGTCATAGTGGGGGACTTTAACACCTCACTTACACCGATGGACAGATCATCCAAAATGAAAGTAAATAAGGAAACAGAAGCTTTAAATGACACAATAGACCAGATAGATTTAATTGATATATATAGGACATTCCATCCAAAAACAGCAGATTACACGTTCTTCTCAAGTGCGCACGGAACATTCTCCAGGATAGATCACATCTTGGGTCACAAATCAAGCCTCAGTAAATGTAAGAAAATTGAAATCATATCAAGCATCTTTTCTGACCACAACGCTATGAGATTAGAAATGAATTACAGGGAAAAAAAACGTAAAAAAGACAAACACATGGAGGCTAAACAATACGTTACTAAATAACCAAGAGATCACTGAAGAAATCAAAGAGGAAATCAAAAAATACCTAGAGACAAATGACAATGAAAACACGACCATCCAAAACCTATGGGATGCAGCAAAAGCGGTTCTAAGAGGGAAGTTTATAGCTATACAAGCCTACCTAAAGAAACAAGAAAAATCTCAAGTAAACAATCTAACCTTACACCTAAAGAAACTAGAGAAAGAAGAACAAACAAAACCCAAAGTTAGCAGAAGGAAAGAAATCATAAAGATCAGAACAGAAATAAATGAAATAGAAACAAAGAAAACAATAGCAAAGATCAATAAAACTAAAAGTTGGTTCTTTGAGAAGATAAACAAAATTGATAAGCCATTAGCCAGACTCATCAAGAAAAAGAGGGAGAGGACTCAAATCAATAAAATCAGAAATGAAAAAGGAGAAGTTACAACAGACACTGCAGAAATACAAAGCATCCTAAGAGACTACTACAAGCAACTTTATGCCAATAAAATGGACAACCTGGAAGAAATGGACAAATTCTTAGAAAGGTATAACCTTCCAAGACTGAACCAGGAAGAAACAGAAACTATGAACAGACCAATCACAAGTAATGAAATTGAAACTGTGATTAAAAATCTTCCAACAAACAAAAGTCCAGGACCAGATGGCTTCACAGGTGAATTCTATCAAACATTTAGAGAAGAGCTAACACCCATCCTTCTCAAACTCTTCCAAAAAATTGCAGAGGAAGGAACACTCCCAAACTCATTCTATGAGGCCACCATCACCCTGATACCAAAACCAGACAAAGACACTACAAAAAAAGAAAATTACAGACCAATATCACTGATGAATATAGATGCAAAAATCCTCAACAAAATACTAGCAAACAGAATCCAACAACACATGAAAAGGATCATACACCACGATCAAGTGGGATTTATCCCAGGGATGCAAGGATTCTTCAATATACGCAAATCAATCAATGTGATACACCATATTAACAAATTGAAGAATAAAAACCATATGATCATCTCAATAGATGCAGAAAAAGCTTTTGACAAAATTCTGATAAAAACTCTCCAGAAAGTGGGCATAGAGGGAACCTACCTCAACATAATAAAGGCCATATATGACAAACCCACAGCAAACATCATTCTCAATGGTGAAAAACTGAAAGCATTTCCTCTAAGATCAGGAACGAGACAAGGATGTCCACTCTCACCACTATTATTCAACATAGTTCTGGAAGTCCTAGCCACGGCAATCAGAGAAGAAAAAGAAATAAAAGGAATACAAATTGGAAAAGAAGAAGTAAAACTGTCACTGTTTGCGGATGACATGATACTATACATAGAGAATCCTAAAACTGCCACCAGAAAACTGCTAGAGCTAATTAATGAATATGGTAAAGTTGCAGGATACAAAGTTAATGCACAGAAATCTCTTGCATTCCTATACACTAATGATGAAAAATCTGAAAGAGAAATTATGGAAACACTCCCATTTACCACTGCAACAAAAAGAATAAAATACCTAGGAATAAACCTACCTAGGGAGACAAAAGACCTGTATGCAGAAAACTATAAGACACTGATGAAAGAAATTAAAGATGATACCAACAGATGGAGAGATATACCATGTTCTTGGATTGGAAGAATCAACATTGTGAAAATGAGTATACTACCCAAAGCAATCTACAGATTCAATGCAATCCCTATCAAATTACCAATGGCATTTTTTACGGAGCTAGAACAAATCATCTTAAAATTTGTATGGAGACACAAAAGACCCCGAATAGCCAAAGCAGTCTTGAGGGAAAAAAATGGAGCTGGAGGAATCAGACTCCCTGACTTCAGACTATACTACAAAGCTACAGTAATCAAGACAATATGGTACTGGCACAAACACAGAAACATAGATCAATGGAACAAGATAGAAAGCCCAGAGATTAACCCACGCACCTATGGTCAACTAATCTATGACAAAGGAGGCAAAGATATACAATGGAGAAAAGACCGTCTCTTCAATAAGTGGTGCTGGGAAAACTGGACAGCTACATGTAAAAGAATGAAATTAGAATACTCCCTAACACCATACACAAAAATAAACTCAAAATGGATTAGAGACCTAAATATAAGACTGGACACTATAAAACTCTTAGAGGAAAACATAGGAAGAACACTCTTTGACATAAATCACAGCAAGATCTTTTTTGATCCACCTCCTAGAGTAATGGAAATAAAAGCTAAAATAAACAAGTGGGACCTAATGAAACTTCAAAGCTTTTGCACAGCAAAGGAAACCATAAACAAGACCAAAAGACAACCCTCAGAATGGGAGAAAATATTTGCAAATGAATCAACGGACAAAGGATTAATCTCCAAAATATATAAAAAGCTCATTCAGCTCAATATTAAAGAAACAAACACCCCAATCCAAAAATGGGCAGAAGACCTAAATAGACATTTCTCCAAAGAAGACATACAGGCGGCCACAAAGCACATGAAAAGATGCTCAACATCACTAATTATTAGAGAAATGCAAATCAAAAGTACAATGAGGTATCACCTCACTCCTGCTAGAATGGGCATCATCAGAAAATCTACAAACAACAAATGCTGGAGAGGGTGTGGAGAAAAGGGAAACCTCTTGCACTGTTGGTGGGAATGTAAATTGATACAGCCACTATGGAGAACAATATGGAGGTTCCTTAAAAAACTAAAAATAGAATTACCGTATGACCCAGCAATCCCACTACTGGGCATATACCCAGAGAAAACTGTAATTCAAAAAGACACATGCACCCGAATGTTCATTGCAGCACTATTTACAATAGCCAGGTCATGGAAGCAACCTAAATGCCCATCAACAGACGAATGGATAAAGAAGTGTGGTACATATATACAATGGAATATTACTCAGCCATAAAAAGGAACGAAATTGAGTCATTTGTTGAGACGTGGATGGATCTAGAGACTGTCATACAGAGTGAAGTAAGTCAGAAAGAGAAAAACAAATATCGTATATTAATGCATGTATGTGGAACCTAGAAAAATGGTACAGATGAGCCAGTTTGCAGGGCAGAAGTTGAGACACAGATGTAGAGAATGGACATATGGACACCAAGGGGGGAAAACTGCGGTGGGGTGGGGATGGTGGTGTGCTGAATTGGGCGATTGGGATCGACATGTATACACTGATGTGTATAAAATTGATGCCTAATAAGAACCTGCAGTATAAAAAAACAAACAAAACAACTAATACTAAACTTTCATTGGGTTATTTGTATGGAAATATGTTAATATAAATGTTTCAGACATTACATGAAATTTCTAAAAATCTTAAAAAAAAAAAAAAAAAAAAAGATCTAGAATGTGAAAAGGATGACAATGTATACCAAAATACTGAGAGTGTTTTTGTGTGTGGGCTTCCGGGTGATTTCTCTTCTTCGTTATTTTCAGAATGTTTTCCAGTAAGCACACTACACATTAACTTTACTTTCAGAGATTACATAATTATTATTTATGATTATCAGTATATGCATGCCAATTAGTACTGTAAAAACGATTTTGTATCAAGAAACTAGAGAGAAATTACTATGGAATGAGATTATGGAATGGTTCTTCCTATTGCTTTTCCAGATTTTCTCATACTAGTATGTAATATTTTTAAATAAATAAAAGGTATACTTTTTAGGACAATCAAAAAAAAAAAAACAGAACCTGCTGTATAGCACAGGGAACTCTACTCAATACTCTGTAATGGCTTGTATGGGAAAAGAATCTAAAAAAAAGAAGAGTGGACATGTGTATATGTACAATGATTCACTTTGCATATACCTGAAACTAACATAACATTGTAAAGCAACTCCAATAAAAATTTTTTTTAAATTTGCAGAATAAAATCCCATAACAAAACATTTACCAAAAAAAATTTTCTAAAATCACTTTAGAATATAAAATGCATTTTTATAAGATTTGGGCTAAGAGCTAACAGTTGTACCTAATGGAGACAGTAAGTGATGGTGGAAGACTGTCATGACAGAGAAGCGGATGTTTTACTTCTCAGTCTCTAAACTGCATCACTACGTGGAGCTGAACCACAAATATACATTCATGAGATGTCTAATTTAAAAAAATGTAACGCTGAACAACAGTTAGTAGAATCAGAATGTGGCTCCAGGCTCTCTGATGGTAGAAAGTTCTGCTCCTATGTCTTGGCTAAATTATAATCATTTTAGTCTAAAACACCTGCTGCATGAGAGTCCCTACAGGAACACCTGGGTCTTTGTGAGATGAATGCGGTGTGGATAATTTATAGAGCCTTTCCCGTTAGATAATTAATTTGATTCCACTTTTTAAAACGAATTATGTACTAAAACACCCCTCTACACCTTATTTCTATTTTGGAACTTCCCATTTTATTCTAAAGTACTGATATTTTGGAGTCAGAAACACACTGATTCACTTAACTTCAAAAGCATTTATAAAGTCTGACAAAGCACGTTTCCCCATGTCAGTCTTCCTTCCCAGACCTCCTCAGGTGTTTGTGCACAGCAGTACATCACTTACATATGTAGTCTCTTTCATCCTGGTTTATGTGGAGCTGAAAGGGCATCCAGAAGGGTGCACTAAACCATCCTCACTGCCCTACCTCACTGACACCACAGAGCCTACTCCCCATCTCCAATCCACGCCTCAGTATAAAACCTTTCACGGGATGACCACCTAAAAGGGGGCTCTTCCCAAGTTCCCCGTCACTGGGTCACAGTGAGATGGAATCTCCAGGGAGGTGAGAGGAGACTGAGGGAAGGCCCTGTGTGTGAGTAAATATTTTAGACAGGAACCTTCAGAGACCAAGAAGTTCAGCGCGTCCAAAACGTGTCATTTTAGGAAGGAGAGAACAGTCCACAAAGAATATGACTTTCACCTGGGAAAGGGCCATTCCTTCTTTCTTTCCTCTTCCTCTGAGCTTCTTTCTCAGGTAGGATTATTCTGTGTGACAAAAATACGTTCTTAAATGCTTAGAAGCAACATACCTCCCTCCCCTGCCACAAGTATACACACAGGGAGAACCTTAATATGGGGGAGAGAAGGACCACGGCAACAGGAGGGATACAGACAAAATAACCTCCTATAAGGAGACCAGTCAGTGAGCCTGTCACCCGCTTCCTCAGGAAGCCCTCCCTGCTGCTGCTGGAACGCCCCCTGCGCTGCAACTGCGCCGTCCTTTGTCCACTTGGCCCTCAGCCAGGGGCAAGTGCCTCCTCCCAGCCCCTGGCTCCTCCCGAGGAAGCCAGCATCCAGTGACTGGCTGATGCAGGATAGGATGCTCGTCCCATCCGACAAGTGGCAGCAACTCCGAGGGGCCACCCCAGCTCCAGAGCTCCCTGCGGAAGCTACACTGAAGACTTCAGATTTTTGTCCTGAAGGCAATGGGAAACCCTAAGAGGGTTTAATGCCAAGAGATGACACAATTAAACTTAAGATTTACCCTAAAACCTGTAATTATACTTGTTTCTTCAACTTAATTAGTGGCACAGTATCTATTCTTCCAGGGAACAAAGTATCATCTTCAATTACTCCATCCTTTCCTCTTACCTACGTCTAATAAATCATCGAATGACACAGACTCTACCTTCTCAATAGGTTTCAAATTCATCCTTTCCTTTCGTACGATGCTTTCTCCCCCACGCCCATCCTCACGTGTCACTCAGATAATTTCAAAGATCTGCCAAGTGTCTCCCTTGCCTGTGATTTCTTCCTCCTTCACTCCATAATCCATACACTTAGGAGAGTTCACTATTTAAAATGCAACACTGACCTAGTAGCACCTTGTTTTAGCCTCTCCGTGACCTCTTCGTGTCAACAGGATCCAGTCACACTCCTCGGGAGAGACGATGTCGTGAGCCCCTGGCGACAGGACCCCCGCTTTGCCTGCATTTCTTTCCCTCTCTGCGCCATGCTCTGCGTCCAAGCAACATTACAGGATGCTGATAGTCTCTTCTTCACCCCGACAACACGCTTACTTTATTTTGGAATGCTGCTTCTCCTTCATTAGCTGTTGAATTAATATAAACTATTTAAATCCAACCTGAATAATAAAAATAAACTAAGATAAAATGGCTGTAAGAGTTGCCTCTCCTGATTCTTTCTCTTCCCTAAACGGTCCCATTTAATCCCACCCAGAAAGAATTATTCACCTCTGCAGTTTATGCATGCCTCTATTATTTAATTTAACAAGGTATGTTTTAAAATATTCACATATCTATTTTCCCTAAAAGAATGTAAACTCTGTAAAAGGGAACATGTTTTCCACTCTCGTAGCTTGCATTCGGTTCCACATGCTGGCAACCATCTCCTGAGATCTCTTCTGAACATAATTTGAAAGCCAACCTTATAGTAACTGACTTACCCAGCTCCTCATCATTCAGTGGGGTCTACTTATAGGCCATTTGAAACAAGGCGTTTGAGTGGTAAGACAATATCCTTTCTTTTTTTTTTTTTTTAGGAATTCCTTTATTTTTATTATTTATTTATTTATTTTTGACTGAGTTGGGTCTTCGTTTCTATGCAAGGGCTTTCTCTAGCTGCGGCAAGCTGGGGCCACTCTTCATTGCGGTGCGCGGGCCTCTCATTAGCGCGGCCTCTCTTGTTGCGGAGCACAGGCTGCAGACGCGCAGGCTCAGTAATTGTGGCTCACGGGCCCAGTTGCTCCGTGGCATGTGGGATCTTCCCAGACCAGGGCTCGAACCCGTGTCCCCTGCATTGGCAGGCAGACTCCCAACCACTGCGCCACCAGGGAAGCCCGACAATATCCTTTCTTAAAAATTGTTATTTATTTATTTATTTGGCTGTGTCGGGTCTTAGTTGTGGCATGTGGGATCTTTTTAGTTGCGGCATGTGGAAGCTTTAGTTGCAGCACAGGGGATCTAGTTCCCTGACCAGGGATTGAACCCAGGCCCCCTGCATTGGCAGTGCGGAGTCTTAGCCACTGGACCACCAGGGAACTCCCGAGATGATATCCTTAATCATGATGACACTTGATGAAACACTTGATGAAAACATAATTATTAGGAAAGAAATATCTGTGTTTCAATGTCTTATTGGAAGTAGGTTGTTGACACTGAATGAGCAGAGGTGTAACTGCAGAAGCAGAAGTAAGCATACACCAGTTGGTAGATGTCATTGTGCTTACAGCAATATTACTTGCATAGTAATATCATTTTATTATGAATATCATTTTATTACTTTCCTGTTGGATTACTAGTGCTGAAATTTGTCCGTATACCAGAAGGTACAAGGATGTGGCTCCCAACACGTCCCCGGGTGCAACCTCGAGCACTGTTTACAAAGTGGGTTCTATGCCAGCTGGGCCTGGAACCAGGGCATTAACTATGAGGATGTGGTACCTAAGGAGCGAGGGGAGTCCATATTGATGGGGTATTTTCTATCTTCAACAAGTAGCCTTCTTACCCCCTCAACGTAATCAGAGTAGAAACTGTTCTCCATTTGACCGCATTACCGGCCCACTCATACTCTCGTTGATACTGATTAGTGTGGACACACACAGCAACACATCCAACACTACAAGTTTCCACAAACACATGGTCTAATCTCTTCTTCATAACCTCTGCCTTCAGTAAAACATACTGTGTACTTTCTTATGACAAACATCATAAACGAATAAATACTGTGTTTTTTTGCACTCAGTTACAGTGCTCCAATGTTTATGTGAAGATTGTAATTAAGCAATTATTCAAAAAGTTGTCACAAGTCCTTTGGCTCAGTTCTGCTTTCTCATATAGGCATCCTACGTTGTCAAAGGTTCTTCCTAAAATTTGGCCCAAAGTCCAAAACAGAATATTATACTGAAGAGATGGAGGACCAACCATCTGCGTTTATGTTATTGATATCGAATGTTGCATTTATAGCAACATATTCTAAAGTCACATTAGCTTTTCTTCCGTATTTTGTTGAAATACAGTTGACATACAACATTACGTTAATTTTGGGTATACTACGTAGTGATTTGACATTTGCATACACTATGAAATGTTCATGGTAAGTCTTAAAAAAAGATCTACCCCATGATACAGAGATAGAGAAAGAGAAGCTGAGAGAAAGGTATGCCTCTGTCTCTGGGCCTATGCCCCTGCCCCTTTCTTAAGTGTTTTTCATACTTGTTGGAGGACTGGGGCACGTTTCAAATTCTAATTATAACTGGGCACTCATTCCAGAAAACTGCCAAATGCAAACACAAGACCAATTTTGAAAATCCTTTCAGGGATCTCACTTGCTCAGACCCAGAAAACCTGGTCTACTTTAATTTCTCCATGTTCTAGGTGGTGCATGAGATTCACAGGGGAAGTAATTTAACCAAGTTACTTTGAAGAAGCCTGAGTTGAGTGAGCAGAACTGAGTATAAGTGGTGGCTTGTATAGGTTTAAGTAGAAGGAGTTTGTCCCAATTCCAGATTACCTTTCATATTCCTTAGCGAGAGAAGCTTCTCTTTCAGGGGTTAATCAAACACAGACATTTAATTCCTCTACTCCAGAAAAAAACAGAATCAAAAATTCCAAATTATAAATAGTTATTACTGCAGGAGAACATGGAAGAGGGTCGCCTGTGGAGATGAGCTCTAAGCAATCTCTCCATCATGAACACATGGCCTCTGTTGGAACAAAGTTCTACATCAATCCAGTCCATCTTTCAACATCTGCACAGAAAGGACAAAAGAGGACTAGAGGGGAACATCTACTTAGCTGCAGACTTCAGCTCAGAGCTCACTAATTTAGCATTTTTTCTTAAGGGAAGAAAAAAGCTGTTAAATATTAAACTAACTGGTTAAACTAGGATTTGAGTGTTAAAAGATTATCGACATCCTTAACCACATGCATAGTGAAATGCTGTAAAGTTATCTATCAGACATCAAAGAACAGTTCCAAGTTAGGATATAAAGCATAAAACCCTCATAATCTGAACAATAAAATTTAGAGGGAAAATAATCTGGAAATTTAAAGAATAGCCACTGGGTTCTGAGATTAAAGTTAAAACAAGTGTGAAGATACATCAAATTTAGAAAAGGATGGCATGAGCCACAGTGGAAAAGGGAGAGGGCAACAGTACTGTTAATGAGAGCCATTATAGGGACTTCCCTGGCGGTCCAGTGGTTAAGACTTTGCCTTGCAATGCAGGTTCGATCTCATCCCACATGCCTCGCGGTCAAAAAGCCAAAACATAAAACAGAAGCAATACTGTAATAAATTCAATAAAGACTTTAAAAATGGTACACATAAAAAAAAATCTTTAACAAACAAAACAAACAAAAATAGCCATTTTAAAAAAGCACCAAGTGGTGAAAGAAATTCTTCCCCATTTCTTGAAAGGTAAGAGGAGGACCTAGAATTGACTAAGTCTCTGCCTTCTAGATGAATAGGGCTTGCAAATGGCATTATCATCTGATGCAATGATTAGAAAATGCAGACGCCTCACACACCTAGCTTGGCAACTCTCTTCTGCATAATTAAAACAAGTCAATAAATTTTACATAAATTAGATTATAGAGCCACATGTTAGTACTTCAGGACTTAATATCCCACGTCCAATCTACTCAATACTCACCTAGGTTTGGGGACACCATTTTCTCCACCACTATGTGCTTTTTTCTCTGTGTATGTCTTTCTGTGTCCTTCTGCTTCTCCCTTCGCCTTTGACCATTTCTATGTTTCCTCCTCTCTTTTCTAGGCATCATTTTCTTTCCCTCTCTCTCGATTCCTCCTCCCCCAGACTGTTTGGCCTCACTTTGTTGCAATCTCTGTACCAACACCTGTTGTTCTTTCCCTACAATATTTCTTTCTTTTTTTTTTTTTAAATCCATCCTCTGACAAAGGCTTTCCTGACGACTTTCCATACAGTTAGTCATAAAATAAAAAGATACAGAACACAGCAGACAGTATCTCATACACTAGAAACCAACATGACAGGAGTCCCTTCTCATTTTTCTAATCACTGTAAAAAAAAAGAAAAAAAAACCCAAAACCTAAGAACTTAGTTTTGGTGGGGCACAGGACGTTGGTCCCCTACGAAATGTACCGAAATAACCCAGCAGAGAATTCAAACCAAGGGAGTAAGATTTGGAGCGGGGTGGAGGGGGGGAAGGCGGGTGGGGGGGTGGTCGTGGTCAGTCTCCACAATATTTCTGATGCCTCACTAGCTGCATGTATTTCCGTCTCTCTATCCCTCACTGGTCTCCCTGGAGGGAGGCGAAGAGCGCAAATCCACCTCCTGAATAAGGACTTTACCCGACGCAGGGTGGGGTGGGGCGGGAATAGGGGTGGGGAGGGGAGCCGGGAGTCACACAAAGGTTTGAGAAAGGGAGTCAGAGTAGGAAGACATCGCTGCAGGAAGTCAGTGTCTACATGGACCGAAGGCAGAAAGTTGGGGCCGGTACCTGCCTCAGAGCGATTTAACCGGAACCGGACCCAGACTCCTGGGACCCGAACCGAATCTTCTGCCGACGCCGAGACAGGCGAAAGAGCAGACTCAGAACAAGAGCGACGAGCGCGTTCAGGGGTTTTAACTTACCGGGAGACCCCGGAAACCCGGGTGTGGTGGAGCGGTGCCCGAAAACCGCATAGCAGTTCCCAGAAAAACCGAGACTTAACTCTCCTGAGTGCCCGCGCCGCAGGATTCGCTTCCGGGTCTGCAGGGAACTGCGCGTGCGCACCGGGGCGGGTCGGGGGGCGGGTCGGGGGGGGGGAAATGGGTCGGGGTCGGGGGCGGGCCCGGGGGGCGGGAGCGGGGGCGGGGCCGTCAAGGGGCGCGTCTCGGACACTCCGGCGGGGGGAGGCGGTGTCTCTGGTGTAACCTCCCTGCGGGAGCCGGGTCTGACCTCCCCCACCCCGCACCCGCCCCTGGAAGAATCTGGTGTTCCTCTTCTTTGCGGACAGGCTCCGCGTTTCTATTTTGAATCCTTTGAACGTGTCTGGTGTCCTCTGGAGCCAGGCTACGTGCAGGATTAGAGATGCGCGGGCCACTTGTATTGGAAGCGGAGAGTTGAGGACGGTTTACGTGAAAACAGCGAGCGGTTGAAGATGCGGATCCACCAAGGGCGGCACGAGCGCTGGGACCTTGGGGGCGGGGCTTGGCGCTGTGGGCGTGATCCCGGAACTTCTGAGACCCCCAGGCAGTTACAGCTTTTTATTTAATTAAGCGAAAGCCTGAGTTTTATTTAGAGTAGGTGATGGAAACTGGAGTGACAGGAAAGGCAAAATTGTGCCTGTGCGGAATGTGCAGTTTTATACTCACTTCCCTCCAGAGCATACTTTAAACTTCTGTCCCCCATTCACTTGGAGGCATCAAAAAGATCAGTGAGGAAAAATTTCAACCCCAAACCTGTCATTGTCTGAGGTACTCCGTTGGAGACTGTGAGCAAGGAGTTGGTTATAGTCAGGAGCTGGAGAAACAAACTTTAGGAAGGAATTCAACCATATTTTTGTATTTTACTGTATAGATTTTTCTTTCCTTTGACTTGCATCATGCTATAGGATGTGAAGAGTAAGACCATTTTGATAGAAATTTCCATTTCCCAAATATCAACTACTAATGATGTTATCTTCAGTGTAGTTCTGCTGCTTATTAACTTTTCTTATGCACTTTGGCATATTTCTGAATTTTTAATGTCACTGATTTATCAGTTGTGAATAAACATATCTCCTTTGTCCCAGGCTCCCGGTGCAAAACTTCAAAAACCATTGGAATTTCCACTAACTGAATCACTGTGCTGTACGCCAGAAACTAACACAACATTGTAAATCAAGAATACTTCAATTGAAAAAAAAAAAAACACCTTGGAATTTCCGGAATGATAGGAGTGTCTTTGCTATTATACTAATAAGGCAACTCTGAATGGGGGTTCCGTACAAAGCTATGGAATGGGAGCCCAGACATCAGAAAGACCAACCAGGTGATCAGAGGATTGAAACATGCAGCTGCCCAACTTCTGGAGAGAGGAGGGAGGCTGGCGATTGGGTTCAATCACATGGCTGGTGATTTAACCAATCATGCCTGGTAATAAAACCCTGATTAAAAACTCTGGACAGAGAAGCTGGAGGGAGTTTCCTGCTGGGGAACAGAAGCTACTGAGCCAGAACCTGCTCTATGTATTCCTTCGTCTGTTTTTTTTTTTAGTAAAATGATGTCAAATGACAAAACAATGTAGTAACTAGTTTGATGTCCTTTATTCAAGGGAAAACTGGATTTCCCGTCGCCCCCGGCGCCCGGCGCCACGCCCAGGTAACAGCCCACTGCAGATTGGCGAACCCACCAGCCTGGGAGACAGTGGCGGCCTTCACACATTTTTATTACATTTATTCCTAAGTAGTTTATTTTCTTTTATCATTTTGTAATTGCATCCTCAGTTTCCAAGTGTAACTTGTCAATTCAAATTTTTGTACATACGTAATCACTTATTTTGTATAATTTGAAGCCATGTCATGGGTGCAAACTGATTTGTAATATAATATCACTGAATTGGCCCCATTTACTGGAATGATAAATTGCTAAGCTTACGTACAATAAGAGCTGGTAGGTGTAGGAAAGTCAAGGTGGAGATGAAGTAGAGGTGAAAAGAACACTGCTTCCCTACCCACACATACAATAAAAGAAATTCCATATGGGATTTTAATCCCATATGGGGTTGTATTCAGGTATACAATACATGAAGACATTATTATTTCATCACTAAGTGACATGGGAATAATAAGGCAAAGGCTAAAACAGTCTCAAAACTTTATTTTTCTTACATAAAATTATATACATTTATATGCTGAGACTGCATGATCCCAGTGTAAAATGCAAATCAAAGAGTATATAGAATTAAATATAACAATATATTAATATAAAGCCAATGGCTATATCTATATTATATTTAATATCCTCTAGGAAATATAACAAACTGAAATCTATGAAGTAGGAGAAAATTTTAAAGTAGGTACATAAGGAGAAACGGATGAAGAATAAATACACATGGTCAAAAAACATTTCGTATATCTTGACTTCCAGTTTATCTAAAGTAAATAAAAAGCAAACAAAAACATGTGGTGGCATCACCTTCATTTCATCAAACTGAAAAATATGAACATTTCTCAAGGTAGATTGTTATTAAAGGTTTGTGGATATCTGTCCTCCACGGGCTGGAGGTGAAGGAGGGAAGAGCTGCAGCCTTTTCCGAATAAAAGGGAGAGGATACGAATACATGTTTACTTTGCTACACTTTAAAGTAGGCAAATGCATATGAATTACACCCTGATATTTGTTCTCATTATAAAATAATGCTCGACTTTCCTCACTCTAAAATAATGCCAGTGTAGAATGTGCACCTCAGCGCTAGCGCTCCTGAGAGGCAAGAGGCCTGGGGGGTTAATACAGCAACTTGATTGTCCTAAGGCGCATCAATTGTCTAACACGAATGTTAAAAGCTTTGTAATATTCGTCCTCAAGGAAACCCAGATTTCACCATTTTGACTCAAGTTTTCAAGCTCCTTTCCTATGACCACCCCAGGTTCTAGCGTTTAGGAGGAACACCCTGTGTGAAAAATTGGCCCTGCCGGTCACCTTGGAGGATCTGGGCGGTTGCAGGGCTTTGCTCTCTTTCGGAACTGCAGTCTCTGCTGAATAGGCTTGGGTACCCTTAGTTTAAATCAAGCCTGATCCACTGACAGCCTGTCTAGGGAAGAGGTAGGCTGTCCTTGGAGCACGGACCTTCTCCTCCATCCCCGGCTGCACTCCAGGGAGACGGCAGTGGGGTTGGGACGAGCCAGCCCTCAGCAGGGAAGACATAGGCCGCCTGGTTGGCCATGGCGTACGTGGTCAGCACCGCGGTGCACAGAGGCTCCCGCAGCTGGGTCAGCTGCTCCCAGAGCAGCGGGGAATAGCCCTTCTGGTTGTGCACATTAACTATGTTCTGATAAATGGCCTCCGACATAGAGCGCAGGGAGGTCAAGAGGCTTTCCCGAAGTGGAGGCGGCTGGTCTCCTGGGGACCTGGATCTGGGCCTCTTGCTGCGCCCAGGGCGCCTCCTCTGGGATCTCCTGGGGCGGGCATCCCGGATTTCTTCACTCTCCCTGCTGTGGCCAGAGTCAAGGACCTTCTGTTTCTTCTTTTCCGGAGTCGCACTGCGCTCATCTGGAGAGGCCCGTGCGGAGCAAGCATGTAGGTGAGAGACCTGCCCCATCGATTCTCACGGACCCCCATTCCCAGGATCTCACAGTGTTCCTTCGGTAAACCCCACCTCTCTCCTGCTCCTGCCCCGCCCCCTCAGCTCTAGAATGAGGTGATGCTATGCCCATCTTGGGCCCTCCAATGCTCCCTGGATCCCAGAGTCTCCAAACGGCTTCAGCCATTGGACACCGCCCTTTGTGCCCACGCACTGGATAGGTTCCCTGCTTTCCTCTCTGTACACCTCGGGACCCAGAAGCAAGATCCTACCTGTTGTCTCGCAGCTGCCGACCCTGGAACTGAGCTTCCTCTTCCAGGAGATCTCCGGACTGGAGCCGCGTTCTGAATCTGTGGATCAAGTGAGAGTTTGAGTGACTGCCTGCACCCGGCACGCTGGAAACCTAGCCTATCCCGGACACACAAGGAGCCAGGATCCCAACCAAAGCTCGTGTCCCATCCTACAGTCCAGGATGTGCAAGGCCTGGCTGCCAAAGCTCACCCACTTCCCTGCCCGGGGAGACTGACTTACTCCATATGCCCTGTCCCTCCTCCCCAGAAAAATGAAATCTTACCTGACAGAGCAGTGCAGCTGTTTCTGTCTTGTGTCTCGCTTTCCTTCGAATTCTCCTCCTCATCTGTCTCGGGCTCTGACCCTGGAGAAAAAGAGGGATTGAGATGACTGTCCTCCCTCGAGGGACACAGAAGCCCTTAGTCCACCCCTAGCCTGTATTTGTGGACAGTTCTCTCTACCGAGGGCGTTCAGACACATGAACTGGAGCAATATGTTTCTAGGGAATCATTGCCGGAATACTTAAAGCCCCCATAGGGCTGGGGGACGTCTCCCATCACCGATCTCCAAATAAAACCCCAACAAAACACAAATTCGGTATCCCTGATTCCATCCCTCCTTCCAGCCTCGGACAAACAGCCCAGGACCCTATCTGGCCTTTGGTCGTGGCTGTCTCTTCACTGGGAAGAGAATGTCTTGCCTTTTTCTTCGGAGAGTTTCTCCTCCACATCTGAGCCCCTTTCTTCCATGGAGTTCTGTTGCAACTGGGAAGAGAATATTTTGTCTTCTTCTTCGGAGAGTTTCTCCTCCGCATCAGAGCCCCTTTCTTCGATGGAGTCCTGCTGGACGGGAGGCTGGTCAGTGGGGTGTTCCATGGAGGGGCTGTGCGGGTGTAGGTCTTCAGTGCCCGATTCCATCTTGAAGCCCAAACGAGAGGTCCTCTCTCAGAGCGGTTCAGAGTCAGAAATGTCCACAGGCGGGATGCGCCTGCCTTTTATTAGACCCTCATGGGGCGTGGCTTGTTCCTATTGGCTGATTGGATTCTACAATCCTATCACTTGTCCCAGCCTGAGATGGTGTGAGATTAGGAACCTTGTTGGTTGTGGTTGTACGGGGGAACCCGACACAGGAAGAGAAAGTGAATCTCTGTTTACCGTTAAGACCACTTCAAAATGTTCAGTGTTTTTCCAGTCTTGGATCATCCATCTCAAACTTCTCCTTTGTGTGTGTGTGTGGGGGGGGGGGGGGGGGTGTTAGGTGAGACATGGAGATGATAGACTTGAATGCAAATTGTAGAATTATGTATTTGTCTAATAAATAAGTTGGAAGCCATCAAATCAGTTCTAGGAAGTAATCATTTAAGGATATAAAAAACAATAAAAGACTCCCAGGCTTTATAACACAAAATTATTTCAAAAAATTTTAAATATCATTTAACACCCAGTTCATATTCACATTCTTCTAAATCTAAATTACTCAAACACATTTTATTGGTTTTGGGGTTTTTTTAGCCAGGATTTAAACAAAGTTCCTACATTAAAATTACTTCTCATAACATTAGAACTGGTACATTTTGTCTGAAAATATTATTAAAAGCAGTTACAAAATGGAAGCACGTACTTATAATTCCCATCACTCAGAAAGAAATTGTATCCAGATATATAAAGTTTAATTTCTACCAATTCAAAACAAAAGGAAACTATTCACAATAAACTGGAAAACAATTGACAAAACAATTCACAGGTTAGTAAACTCATATGATGAAAACTATGTTACATTACATACGGCATTGCTAATAATAAAGTCAATGCAAATAAAAACACCACCAAGTTTTCATATACATACTACTAATAAAAATTCAGATGTTATCCAGTGTGCCTATGATGTGGGGAACTGGAGATTCTCCTCTGGAGTTAGTGAGATTTTTGGGCTTAACCACTTCAGGAGATACATGATTACGCAAACTAAACCTGAAGATGCGTGAAAATGATGACTCAGCAATTCAGCTTCTCACTTTCTGTTTATAACAACAATGAGATTGCCCAAGTGTATTCATGGGAGCATTGATAATGGAAGGAAAAACATAAATGCACACCAATAGGATCAGGGATTATAACCAAAAAGTCCAGAACATTGACACACAAAAATTACAAACAGTGGTGAAACACAATGAACTATAGGTACATGTGTAAAAAGGAGATTTTTCCAAAACAATTGGAAGAAAAGTCCTGATAAAATGTTAGACAGTATAAGGACGTGTATAAATATTTTACATTTGCAGAAAATAATATACTGTGTTCAAAGTATGTACATGTATGTTAGAATTTCTTAAAATTTTGGGAATGAGAAATATCAAATTATAGTTGATTGTATCAGATACATACATATGTGATCAAATCAAAATGCAGAAGAAAAGTAAACAGGAAATAAATATCTCTTAAGGTCTTGTGGGTGAGAGACCGGCCAGATCAATTCCCGTGGGCCCCCATGTTTCGATCTCATGTGATTGCATTGTGTTCGAGGGCGAAGGGAAAAAAAATGCCCAGTGAACTGATAAGGCATCTTTTTTTTTAAATTCTTGAGTTCATGATGATATTTATTTTTAAAAAATTTTATTTTATGTATATATATTCATTCTTTTTCATATTCTTTTCTCATATAGATTATCACGGAATATTGAGTAGAGTTCCCTGTGCTATACAGTAGGTCCTTGTTGGTTATCTATCTATATATAGTAGTGTGTGTATGTTCATTCCAAGCTCCTGATTTATACCAACCCCCCCCCCCAACATTTTCCCTTTGGTAACCATAAGTTTGTTTTCTAAGCCTGTGAGTCTGTTTCTCTTTTGTAAATAAGTACACTTGTATCATTTTATAGACTCCACATATAGGTGATATCATATGACATTTGTCTTTCTCTGTCTGACTTACTTCACTTAATATATAGTCTCTAGGTCCATCCATGTTGCTGAAAATAGCATTATTTCATTCTTTTTATGGCTGAGTAATATTCCATTGTATACATACATACCACATATTCTTTATCCATTCCTCTATTGACGGACATTTAGGTTGCTTCCATGTCTTGGCTATTGTAAATAGTGCTGCAATGAACATTGTGGTGCATGTATATTTTCTAAGTATGGCTTTGAGAAGGATCTTGAGACTGAGAAAGGAGGCAAGGACCTTTATCTAATCAATGGATCCATCTATGATAGTGTAACTTACTCACAGGGTGGAATCTAGATCAGGCTGACAATGATAAGATCCGGAAGTTTTCACAGCTGCGTTCCACACCACCCAGGGCCCATTCCAGAATTTTATAGTTAACCTAGGGTATCAGGGGTAGGTGCTTGGATGAACTTTCCTAAGTTAAGATTTATGAGCAGTTAACTAGTCTTCTGGGCACTGAGAATCCATCATTGAGAGTTTTCATTATTGTTTGGGGACTAACAGTATAGAGTTATACTCACAGCCATACATATTGAATTGGTTAAGTTAGCACTGGTGCTTGAACGGGGCATCCTGAAAAATAGAAAGTCTAGCTGGGTAGGGAAACTTCCCCTCATGTTTCCTCATCTATTCTGGAAGCCTCATTGTTTCCCATGGAGTTTTCTGAGCATCCACAATCTGACCTGATAAGGACAGCTGGGTTATTATCTGTGTTAGAAAAAATTTTTAATTGAAGTATTGTCGATTTACAATATTCTATTGGTCTCAAGTATACAGCATAGTATTTCAATATTTGTATAGATTATTACAAAATAATGGCTACATTTCCCTGTGCTGTGCAATACCATCCTTGTTGCTTATCTATTTTATAGGTAGTAGTTTGTGTCTCTTAATCCCATTCCCCTATTTTGCCTCTCCCCACTTCCCTTTCCGCAGTGGTACCCACTAGTTTGTTTTCTATACCTGTACCTGTGAGTCTGTCTGTTTTATTTTATACAGTCATTTGTTTTGTGTTTTAGATTCCACATCATCAAGGAAACGCAAGTCGCAATCACAATGAGATATCACCTTGCACCTGTGAAAATGGCTGTTATCAAAAAGACAACAAATACCAAGTGTTGGTGAAGATGTGGAGAAAAAGGAGTCCTCAGGCACTGTTGGTAGGAATTTAAATTGGTACAGCCACTATGGAAAACAGTATGCAGTTCCTCAAAATATTAAAAAATAGGACTACCATATGATCCAGCAATTCCATTTCTGGGTATTTTTCTGAAGAAAATAAAGACACTAATTGAAAAGATACATGTATAATACTGCAGAAATCTACCCCATCCCAATTTGGATTAATGGATGCAAGTGTGCATGGCTCAATATTAGGATGGGAACAGAAAGACTCATTTGCTTTGTGCTACAAACAAAAGCATAAAGGAAACTATTACATGAATTACTATCATTATTATTATTATTAGGCCACACCATGGCGCATGCGGGATCTTAGTTCCCCAACTAGGGATTGAACCTGTCCCCTGCAGTGGAAGCACAGAATCTTAACCACTGGACCACAAGGGAATTCCCTACATGCATTATGCAACAGTCTCATGCCATGCCCTAAACTATGAGATATGAAACAGTACTGAAAGATAAAATAATGTAGAGTAGAAACTAAATTGTTACTAATTTCAGATCATATATTTATCTATTTATTAACATCTGTATTAAGTAAAACAATTAACAATGAGGTGATTCGCGTGAACGAAGAGAAAAGGGACAAAGAAAAACAGTGACCATCTCTGGGAGGAAAATACCAATTAAAAAAAAATGAGAGTACTCCTTTACCAAAACCAGAGTCACTATGTCCTAAGGAACTAGCTACGCAAATATTGTCTCCTGTTAATCTAAATTTAGAGAGAGGAAAGGGACTCATCATTTTCTCTTCTACCAGACCTTGTGGGCAGATATCTGGGAGGCTGACATGGCAAGAAATCTTACCATGGACCATCAGCACCAAACAGAAACCATCATGGAATAATACCAACAGCAGATAGAATGACTCTGTAATTTTGCCCTGATATACTGCACAACAGTAGCCATGATCTTTTTTCCTTATGATGTTCGTGTTGTTCCTTTTGTCGGTCATATGAAAAGGAACCAAAATATTTAACATCATGTTCAAGATCCAGCAGAGGGTGTTGAAGGTGTCAATGAACCTGGGAGCTTTTACCTTAAGCTCTGCCCACCTAGTGTCTCTGGGACTGATCAAGATGGCTTGGAAGACACTCAAGATGCAAGTGGTACAAATGGACACATCCTTGCTCACTCTGTGAATATAGAAAACAAGTTTGCATCCAAAATCATTGAAATAAAGTTTCAACCCCAAAGCTGCTGATGTTTCAGGGATTCCTTTGGAGAAAATAACCAAGAGATTGGTACAGTCATGTGCTTGAGAATCAAATCTGTGGACCTAAACCTGCACTTTGTGAAGTAAAGGAAGAGAAAATGGTAAACAAGACAGAAATTCCCCAGAATTCCAACTGTAGTCTGTAATACAAAGATCAATCCTATTGCGAAATTCCTGGTGGCCATCTGTCAAATCCCAAAGAATAATATTTTTCTTCTGAGCCAGAGATTCCTGCATTGGAACATGAAGCAGAACTCTATAGCATGTAACTGAAATTTCAATATTCTTCACTTAAATTAGTTCCCACTTATAAGTAGTTATTTATATATTTTTTCTCTTAAACAGGCGTCTGAAAGTTGAATATATAACACTGAAAGAGCTTTGCAGTATATGGATCACTGTATAAAAGCCAAGTATGTCGTACACCCTCTAGTCTTCATAATTCGTGACACGGCACTAGTACTTTCAATGAAAAGATAAGGAACACTGAGGCAGATAAATTCATGATTTGTCCAAATTTAAAGCCCTTTTATGAAAAGGAAAAAAGAAGTTAGAACCTTGATAGGTTGGTAAAACGCCAGTGCATTTAAACACGATGCTATTTAACAAAGCTAGTTAGTTATGTTCTTAAATAAAATACAGGTGTATATTTACCTGTTTTCATACTTTTTTCATTTCATTTTAGATTTGATGGTGTTTTAAAATATTTTTTGTAACAAGTTTCCATTTACCTTTAAATATTTATTATACAAGTCAATACTAATTATGAATAAAGTTTTAAGTATTTTAATAAAATTAGATACATTGATTGGAACTGATATAAGAATATTTTAAAATCAAAGAATAGGTCACTAGATACTTTTGTGCCTGATATCTGCTATCTGAAACCCATTTATGAAATTACCATAAAAAAACATTCCTTCCCTAATTTGGAGACAGAAAACACTCTTACCAAAGTTAACCAGCAATGGATGTTTTCAGTTAATATCTCCTTAAGGAATTTCATACACCCAGAGGTAGAGGAAATATTTCTATTCCAGCAATTGTCATTTATATACACTGTTTCTCTGCAGGTTTAGATGATACCTGTAGATTTATTGTAGCTTTTGTTAATCATGGAGATGTTAATGGCATACCTCTAGTAACCCTGGAAATGCATTCTATGATTCCTGTAAGGTAACCTGACTACTGTATTTCTGAACTATCATCATTGGTTAAATTAAAAATCAGGTTTCACTTCACTTGGATTAAACAATAGCAATCACTGTCATTGAGAATTACACTAAGTCACTTTAGGAGGCATCAGGAATTGGTGGCGGGTCTAGGACCCCATCTCTCTTTACTAACTCTGCTCAAGCTTCAGAATTATTCCTCCTCCTGTGAGGCTTTGGCACTGGATCAACTTCAAACCTGGAGAAATCCCTTTTTATATGATCACTTACCCACATTTACTCTTTTTTTTTTTTTTTTAATTTTTATTTATTATTTATTTATTATGTTTATTTTTGGCTGTGTTGGGTCTTCGTTTCTGTGCGAGGGCTTTCTCTAGTTGCGGCAAGCGGGGGCCACTCTTCATCGCGGTGCGCGGGCCTCTCACTATCGGGGCCTCTCTTGTTGCGGAGCACAGGCTCTAGATGCGCAGGCTCAGTAGTTGTGGCTCACGGGCCCAGTTGCTCCGCGGCATGTGGGATCTTCCCGGACCAGGGCTCGAACCCGTGTCCCCTGCATTGACAGGCAGATTCTCAACCACTGCGCCACCAGGGAAGCCCCCCACATTTACTCTTGATAGGCATCCATACCATATAGACTTTGCCTCTCAGATTGAAATAGCAAATATTCTCCCAGATTCATCCCACGTCTGCATGCTCAGTGTATGATCATGACCATGTGAGAAGGAGGGAGCTAGACCCTGAGATATGGGTTTGTGATTCAGTGACCTCACCTCCCCTTAGAATTGCAATTACCATTTCACCTGTAGTGGCAATGACCCTGCAGGCTTGGGGAGTTGAGAACATTTATGAAAACCTTTTGTTTTTCAGAAGTTGCTAATTACCAAAACCAATTACAAGTCTCTAGATAGTATTTGCGAAGGGATCTTGAAATGCTTGGTAAAGGCCATTTTCCATTCCTGGAGGTGGGTCTCAGTGGATGTTCTGCTTTGATGACACGTTCTTCCACCCCAAAGTGAGTTCTTCCTAATTATCAGACCACTGAGCTGAACTACCATTAAATTAGGAGCAAAGAAATGAAACCAAAGTACCTGAGAAGGATTTTCAAAGAGATACAAGAAAAAGGGGGAGTATGACACCAAGAGTTCAATGACAATTAAAATGGAATTATAGACAATATGGATCAGGTGGTCAGATATGCCATTCCTTTATCTACAAGACAAACAAATGCTACTTACTCAATTCAAGAGTGCTGGATGGTTCCCGCAATCTTCTACACTTACTTTCTGTTGAATTTTCAGAAATGAGCACTGGTTGCTTTTGTGATTTGTTAAGGAACATAAAAAAATGGAGTTCAAATTAATCCTTTGGGTTTTTTTTCCCTACAAACAAATCTGCGTTTTATCCAGGTCCATTATCCAGTGCCTCTGAGTTTGCAAGTATGGGGTGAGAGCCATAACGGTGGACACCCTCTACCACACATGCATTGAGCCTATACACAGACACACACAGATACACACACACACAAATATAACAAAACACGTGCTGGCACACACATACACACCAAATACACAGTGGCTCTTAGTGCAATGCAGAGCTCCCTGAGAAGAATGTGACTGGGCATTTGGCCTCAGGGCTTCTTCTTTTTGGAAACTCCGAGAGGTGTGCTAGTGAGAAATCTCCTGTCCCAACACCTCTCTCCCACCAGCCTGTCATTGAAGACCAGGCTTTGCGGGTTTGCTCTCCTACTCCTTGGGGTTCAGCTGAGCTCTGCTCCCCTGACTGCTTTCAGAGATGCCCCTGCCATCCTCAGAAGGGAGGCGTCCCAACCCCATGAAGCATCAGAGACCCGGTCCTGGGGGCACAGGCAGAATGTCTGTCACCATACATAGTTACAAATTTTGTGTGTGTGTGATGAGGACTTAACCAATTTAACCAATATCTACTCTCAGCAACTTGCAAATACACAGTTAAATATTTTAGCTATAGTCACCATGTTGTACATATATCTCTGTGACATTTATTTCATAACTGGAAGTTTGCATCTTTTGGTGCCCCCATCCCTGTGACCACCAATCTGTCCTCTGTATCTATGAGTTTGATTCTCTTTTTTAGATTCCACATATAAGTGAGATCACACCACATTTGTCTTTCTCTGTCTGCCTTCTTTCACTTAGCATAATGCCCTCAACGTCCATCCATGTTGTCACCAAAGGCAACATTCTTTCCCTTTTTATGGTCGAATAATGTTCCATTGATGTACATACACCATTTTCTCTATCCATTCATCCATTGAGGGACACCTAGGTTGCCACTGTATCTTGGCTGAGCCAGGCTGTTCTTAACCTTGGTTTTCATTGGTGCCCAGGAGGTCAGGGTCTCCAAAGTCCTGGGTTGTCACTGAGCTAGTGCCACTGGGAAGACTGAGTTCTCATTGGCAAGATGCAAAAAGAATAAGCCAGCATGTTGATATATGTTTTTAAAAATAGGCTTTATTTTTCAGAGCTGTTTTTAGCTCACAGCAATAAGGAGCAGAAAGTCCAGAGATTTCCCATACACACACTATCCCCACAGCCTCTCCTGCAGGCAACATATGCATAAATATTGTAGACATAGTATATATTGTTAAAATTACATAGTTATACGTATGTAGTTTTAAAATCATAGAAAATGGCAAAGACCAAAATACAGCGTATTGTTTCTGATGTACAAATTTGAGAGAAAGTGAGAGTGTGAAGGAATGGTAAACACCCAATAGAACATTGCATCCAGTCAGTGGATTGTGGGTGGTGATTGGTTAGCATGTGATTAGGTTAGGATGATGAGGTTATCGGGAGGGAAAGTCCAGGGGGTCATAAGACAGTATAAAGCCCAGCAGAAGAAGGAATTCTGGTCAGTGGTCTCTTCTCCAAGCATCCTGGTAACCACTCTCTCTCCGGTGGTTTTGTCCAGTGTCCACATATCTGGGCGGTTCTGGACAGACAGCAAAAGCACACTTTACTTTTCATTACTGTTTATCGTCAGTGAACTAGGAGAGTGGGAACAATCAACAGAGGGCCATTTCAGACGCTGAGGTAAGGATTCGTTCATTGTTTAATAGAATTTCTTAGCACGGTGACTGATTCACAAAATACTTCCAAATGTTAATTTTTCGATGAATGTCAAACTTTTCAAAGAATGGTCACCAAACACCTGATTTGTGTGTGGTGGTGGATTAACAGTTATGGAACCCTTTGAGCAAGGGCTTTATAAAACCCTAAGCGATTTGTTAATCTATCTTTCATCCTAGTGTATTCATGAGAACTTGTTTGGAGCTGGCTGAAATTCAGGACCCTGACCCTAAGCCTGTACACAAAACAGAGCAGCACCTCAGGTGTGAAACTCCTAGTGCAATGTGGAAGCAAGAGTTATTCTACCTTATTTTATGGTTGGGAAATGCTTCCTCGCTACTTGATTTTGGTCATTTAAATTTGAAGAGGAAAGCGTACTTTATTCTACACCTTCAAATACGTCAGCCCCAAGATCCGATATAGCATGTCCTGACCCTTTCTTTCCTGTTTCTATGGCAAAATTGTCTTTTCTTTTTCTTAATATAATTTAGTATGTAATTTTTAAGATTAATATTGTAATTTTTAAGATTACTATTTCTTTTTCATCCTGTACATGGGATGTTATTGACCTAAAAGTTCACTCTGTCCGTGCATACCTAACCAAAATATCTCTGATGACATTTAGGTATAATGTTAACCTGCCCATATGATACATCATTCATTGTCTTGAGAAGTATAAAACTGCATCTCTAACTCCTGACCAGAGGAACAGTTCTCAGAGCTTCTGAGAGTCTGTCTCCTGGCTTATCATCCTCAGTTTGGTTCAAATAAAGTACTCTTTTTTTCTTCCTAGCTTGACTGTTAATTGAATTTTCATGGATATAGTGGAGAAACTTTAAAAAAAGTTTATCACCTTATTTTTTAAAAATTATTTTATTGAAGTATAGTGATTTACAATGCGTTAGTTTCTGGTATACAGCAAAGTGATTCAGTTTGTATATATTCTTTTTCATATTCTTTTCCATTATGATTTATTACGGGATATTGAATATAGTTCCCTTTAGTATATAGTAGGGCCTTATTGTTTATCCATTCTTTATATAATAGTTTGCATCTGCTAATCCCAAACTCCCAATCCATCCCTCCCCCACCCTACCTCCCCCTTGGCCACCACAAATCTGTTCTCTATTTCTGTGAGTCTGTTTCTGTTTCATAGATAAGTTCATTTATGTCATATTTTAGATTCCACATATAAGTGATATCATAAGGTATTTATCTTTCTCTTTCCGACCTTACTTCACTTAGTATGATCATCTCTAGGCCCATCCATGTTGCTGCAAATGGCATTATTTTATTCTTTTTTATGGCTGAGTAGTATTCCATTATATATATATATATATATATATATATATATATATATATATATATATATATATATATATATATATATATATACACACACCACATCTTCTTTATCCTTTCATCAGTTGACAGACATTTAGGTTGTTTCCAAGTCTTGGTTACTGTAAATTGTATCAACTTATTTTTCATTAATTGGTACTCTGTTCCTAGTAGAAGAATATGTACATGTACTTTGAATAAAGGGTGGTAGTGGAGATGGTGGGCAGAGAAGAGGGAAGGGACTTGACTGCATCCTGTATGTGGGAGGTTCCAGGGATGTACAAAATTCAATGGTTTCCTTTTCTACTCTCCACAGAGAAAAAGAATCCCTGGGGTAGTACTGGCAGCGATGGACCCCAGCAAATTTTCAATGGAACAGGGCAAAGCATTCTTAAAGAAGGTTGGGATTCCACAAAGAGATGTAAGTGTGGGAGATGTTAGGTTGGGCAAGTGAGATGTAGAGGAATGAGGTGGCCTCCTGGTCTGGTATCAGTGCTCAGTCAGGTTCTCCTGTGCCCAGGGGTGAAATTCAGTGATTAACAACATGGGTGCACAAAGCAAAGGGTGGTTGGAGATTTAGTTCAACCACATGGCCAATAAGTCAATCAATGAAACTGAAAATTCTGGATACTGATGTTTGTGTGAGCTTCCTGGCTGGTGAACACATTGATGTGCTAGGAGAGGGACGTGTCCTGATTCTGTGTGTCAAGGACATGGAAGCTGTGTTTGGAAACCTCCCAGACCTCACCCTATGTGTATCCTTTATTATAAAACTGTAATTATAAGTGCAGCAAAAAAAAAGAAAAAGAAAAAGAAAGAAAAACAAAACAAAACAAAAACATGGGTGGGTGAGCATTGGCCAATTAAAATGGACATGCAATGATCGATCAGATGGACAGAGCATATGCAACAGCTGTGGCACCTCAGTTCCCACCTGGGGATGATCAGCATTCCCTCAACACTCTGATTTCACTCCTTGCTGCCTGCCCCTTGGAGGTCACAAGCAAACTCATTGTGGGATTGGAGGAAAGAACTTTTCCACTCCAATTAGCATTACATTAAAGAACTCAAGAAACTGGGAGTTTTAATCTTCTGTCATCCCAAGGCTTCTTCCTATGTTCAGAACTCTGATTGTGTCTTGATTCTCCATCAGATCGACTTGATGACAGAGAAATGGGTAGTTGATGCCGCTGTGGAGGTTCTGCTACGGTTTCCTCTGTTGCCGGGAGAGGATCCAAGTGCCCGCTGTGTCCTGATTAAGAAATGTCGGCCTTCAGTGGTCCAGCCTCACAGAGCTTCACAAAGACCTGGAGTCCAAGAGGAGAGGTAGGTCAAATGTCAGGCAGTGATGGGGTAGAGCCTGGAGGGTTTCCAACAGGGCACAGGTGTGTGTTGTAGATTTCTGCCCGAATAGAATTTTGACTTGTGTATCCCTCAGCATAACACAGGCTTTTATTTGTGAGTTGCCTGGTATGAATTTGCACATATATGTGAGCTTGCACAAGCACCCTCAGATTGCTTGTTCCTCTGTGGCTTTGTGCAAGCCTCTGTTGAACACAGGCATATGGTTAAGGGGTCATGTCTGAAATTTCACAGGTGTTCATTAACTTACTATCAAATCTTTGCCAAGCTTTGTCAGAAGAACTGACAGGTTTTCTCAGGAAGAAGCTGTTCTGTGAAAATTGTGAGTTTTCTGAAAATATGTGGGAAAAAAATCCATAGTTGTTGTCTGCCTGTGCATTGGCTTTAATAAATATTGATAGATGCTTAAATGTTGGACGGAGTGCCTGGCTAAAAACCCAAAACACAGGCCCAAGTTTACACTGAAATTCTCAGGGAGAAACATTATGAGTAGCCCTGAGCACAGCCAACTCGCCAAAGCCAGGCATTCGAGGTTGCAAATCTAATTTCACTGTTTGTTCATCTAGGGGTCTTATCACAGGCAGTGTCCCGCTCTGGGAGTTAGTAATGATGGAAAAAGGTCACAAATTTCACAGAATGGGACATGGCTTCCCGAGGAGAGACCAACTCATAGTGGGAACGACTTAGTGATCAGTGAGCCCACTCATTCATTCAGAAGTAGGGGTATGATGGGCTTCTGTCTCTGGGTCTACATACTATTTTTTATTTTTTTCTTGTGACTAGAAAACTGAACAGTCAATTCCTGAGGAAGAATGACCAGAAGCCCAAGGACATGAGACAGATAAAAGGTCACAACATTCACAATCCGCCCCAAAGACCCCCTACGGCCCAGAATGTGAAGCCCCTACAGAGGGAACCAGTGGGGCAGAAGACTCCCTTCTCAGGAGAGAAGGGTACCAAGGTAATGGAAGCTTGGATATTTCAAGAACCAGGGTGTCTGCATGGATCCCAGAGAGTGTTTTTTTTAAAATTAACTTTAAAAAAAAATTATTTTATTTTATTTTATTTATTTTTTATTTTTGGCTGTGTTGGGTCTTCGTTGCTACGCGTGGGCTTTTCTCTAGTTGCAGCGAGCAGGGCTACTCTTTGTTGTGGTGCGTGGGCTTCTCTTGTTGTGGTGCATGGGCTCTAGGCACGTGGGCTTCATTAGTTGTGGCATGTGGCTCACAGGCTCTAGAGTACAGGCTCAGTAGTTGTGGTGCACGGGCTTAGCTGCTCCGCAGCATGTGGGATCTTCCTGGACCAGGGCTCGAACCCGTGTCCCCTGCATTGGCAGGCAGATTCTTAACCACTGTGCCACCAGGGAAGCCCAGAGAGTGGGTTTTACCATGGACACGCTTGCGGGATCTTCATTCCCCGACCAGGGAATCGAACCCCCGCCCATGGCAGTGAAAGTGCCGAACCCTAACCACAGGTCCACCAGGGAACTCGGAAACGTCTGTGTCTTATGACTCAGATGTTCTTACTTATCCAAGTCTGGCTGGCCTGGTTTGTAGTATCCTCAGCTGGGTGATTGGCCCATCAGCTCCTCTGAGGAGCTACCTTATTCCCTGTTCAGTGTCATGTCAAGCTTGGTGTTTGTCCAGTGCACAAATCTGGTTCATTTTCCTCACCTTTAGACACTAAGTTCTTTTCTCCTTGATCTCTCTCTAACACGCTCCATGGGCAGCACCACAGTATCTCGAATGTTCTGGCAATTCTAGTCCATGTCCTCTATCCCAAACCGATATCCAACTTCAAAAATCTGTCCTTATGCAGGTGACTGAAACAACAAAGGGGTTAGGGGCAGCAAACCCTAGTCAGTGGAAAATCCATGTATAACTTTATAGCCAGCCCTCTGGTCCTTTGTACCTGAGGTTCCCCATCCGTGGATTCCACCAACTCTGGATGATGTAGTACTATAGTCCAGATTTATGAAAAATATCTGAGTGTAAGTGGACCTGCCCAGTTCCAACCCACGTCACTGAAGAGTCAACTGTGTTAACCTTTGAAAGTTGCCTACAGGGAATTCCCTGGTGGTCCAGTGGTTAAGACTCCGCGCTTCCAATGCAGGGGGTGCGGGTTCGATACCTGGTCGGGGAACTAAGATCCCACATGCCCCACAGCATGGCCTAAAAAATAAACAACTATAAAATAAATAAATTAATTAATTAAAAAAAAAAGAAAGAAAGTTGCCTGTGATTTCTGTTGACCCCACCCTCCTCCTCCACCCCCAGGTGAAATGCAGGAACTGTGGAGCCTTTGGACACTTGGCCATCAGCAAGTGGTGCCCCATGAAGTCCTGGGGTGGGGCCCTTGCTCCCCAGCCTTTGGGCTCCAATAAGAAGGAGAATCTGAAACCCACAAACCCCCAGGGCCTCCAGACTCCAGGGTCCATCAACACGGCTGCCAGAGAGAAGGAACCAGAACTGAGGTGAGGAACCACAGGGTCAGAATGGTTTGGGGGACAGTGGTACCGAGGGAGATTGTCTTGCCCCTCTACTCTCTCTATATAGATATCTCAGGTGCAGACCGGGAAACTCAAGGGCAGCATTTGAGAGCTTTATGCCTTCCGGGACTGCACACTCAGAGCTCATTCTAGTCCTGAGAATCATGAAGGGGGAAGGGTCAGAAACTCCCTTGGAATGATGCACATGGCAGGCAGAGAACCACCTGAAAGTATTCAATGATGAAACCACGGTAGGGAAAGAGGTGCTTCCTGGAAGTGAGGGCTGCCTCTGAAGTCACTGAAGGACTTGGCTTTGCAAAGGTCACATGGTCTTGGACGCCTCCTTCACCCCCAAACAAGGGCTAGGACTGGGTTCCCAGAGTGTTCTTGGTTCCCAGTCACTGGTGAGGACAGAAAGGTGAGGGCATCCAGACACTTAACATGAACTCTTCTGCAGGCAAGAGGAGCGGCAGAGAAATCCTCTACCACAGACGTGTCCCGGGAGACGCCAAGAGAAGAGGAAGAGACCCTGGAAGGAATCCGTGGAATCGTGTGCCTTTGTGAGGGTGAGTCTTGCCCCTGCTCCCCTGCTGTTTCTCCCCTCCACCCCCATTGTGCTTCACTCCTATGCCCCTCATGTGTGCAGGATTATGTTAAACCCAGGCTGGATGCTACGAGTCCCGTTTTGGTTTTTTTTCTCCCTGTATTTTTCATATTCTATTTTTTTTCTGTGTTTTTCATATTCCTTTTTTTTTTTGTTTTTACTCCATGGGTTAGGTAATCCAAAATTCTGGTCCCTTTTTTTTTTTTTTCAATTTTTTTTATTTGAATTTTTTTCCTATTTTGTGCAACTAGGCCAGCAAATCCTAGTGGAAGCCTTTCAGCTCACGTGTGAAGTGCTTTTTGTGTGTGTGTGTGTGTGTGAAGTGTTTTATCAGCTGCCTTCTCTGACTTCATGTCAAGACAAGGGATCATTTAACTTGTAAATACTCCCAATTGCCCTCAGAAGGATAGTTGCTGTTGACATTCTCCACACTGCATAGGAAAATGTTTTTACCCTTGACCTCAACAACAGGCAATATGAGGAAAGTTTTCATACCATATCTGATAGGCACAAAACTCAGACTGGTATTGTAATTTTTTCCCTTGACCACCTCTGAGGTGGGTATCTCTGCAAATGTGTAATGACCATTTGTGTGTCTTTGTGAAATTTAATTTTGCATGTGTTGTCTATTTCTATTGGTTGTTCCTCTTCCTCCCGATACAGAAGAGAATCCTAGCGTATATTTGTTATTTTCTGCCTATTAGTCTGCCAGTTTCCCTTTGTCCTAAGTTGCTTATGATTTTCCTGTTTTCTATTATGATATGGTTGAAACTGTCAGTCCTGGATTGCATGCAGTTTGATAATTCTGACGCCTGAAGTATCTAAATGAGTTTCCTTCTCCCACAGCATCCCACCCGGCCAATGCCTGTCCAAACGTCCAGGAGGAGATCTGTCCTGGGCCCCGTTCTCACAGGTCAGCCACCAGTCAAGAACCCTAATAGGAGATGATTCTGCTCTACACAGTCTCTCAAGAAAGCCCCTGAACTGAGTGCTTGTGGACCCAAGACATGAGGTGGATTCCAGTGCCTCGCCCACCAAGCTCTAAAGAGCTTCTGCCGGGATGCACCTCTCATGGCCAAGTTGACAGCCAGCAGGCCTGATGGTGTCTCCTGTGATGTTCTGCAGTCCAACAGGAAGACACTTGCCCTGGGTTGTGTCTGTGACCTCCAGGCACAAGTCAACTGTCCTGATGGGGATTCGAAGCCCAGCCCACAACCTGCCACACAACAATGTGGCCAGAACTCTGAATGTAGCATCGAGGCATGATTTGAGAGGTCTTCCCAGATCCCCTCCAGACTTGCCAGAATTCCCCACAAAAAAGCAAGACTCAGCCTATTCTACAGCTCCCAGCCCAGTTCTCAGTGACCTGGTCTGGGGCTGACAGGCTCTTCAGCTTCCCCTCGTACACCTGGTCTTGGATCCCAACAAGCAACCCCACGTGACCAGGAAGACACCAGCCCTGATGCCCAGCTTTTTTTTTTTTTTTCTGGCCGCGCAGTGTGGCCTGCGGGATCTTAGTTCCCTGACCAGGGATCAAACCTGCACCCCCTGAAGTGGAGGCACAGAGTCTTATGGACCGCCAGGGAAGTCCCCTGATGTCCACCTTTGACCTGCAGACTCCATCCGACTCACGTTGCCTGAGCCCAGTCGAGATTTGCAGTGTCCCCAACACCCACCATGAACGTTTCAGGCCAGCTGGACAGAACTGTCTCTATGAGACTGGACAAGCGATGGCCGAGCTCTGAATCTCAAGTGCTCTCAGCTTCCTCAAGAGGTCTATACTTGTTGGTCGGAGCCCTCACATCATAGAGGAGTCTGAGGGACAGGTTCTTCAGTCCTAGTAAGTGTCCTCTGTGAGGACCTCCTGGTCTCTTCCTCCCATTGACTGTGTGACCCCTCCCCCTCCCTCCCCCCCCCCCACGGAAGGAGGCTCAACCTCAAGTCTCACGTGATTGGACGAGACTGAAAGACTGAGGATTGGAAAGATGTAGGAGCACCTGTGTCTGGTGAATCAGCACTTCCCCATGTGGTACCTGTGCAACTTCTGGAACTCCAAGTACAACTGGGGACTAAGGGACAATCACTGACTTTACATTTTGTAAATTCATGTTGTATTAAAATAGAGCTTGTGAAATTGTCATATGTAGTCCTTTGTCAGTTACGTGTATAAGAAACGGAGTCAATACAAGGAAACTGTTACACTGTAATGTCAATAGAGTACTATGAAATTCATCTGTGTGAGTGAATAAATGAAATTTGGGTAACTGGGCAAAAGGCCTTTTTATGATTTTGGAAAAGGTCTGCACTTTTTAAACAATGCTCTTTCCTGTGTGTAGAATTTTTGATGCTGCGGAAGAGTTTCAGTAGAAATTCTCTTCACCTTGGTTAATGGGAACTATTTTCTTAACCTGGACAGTTTGTTATCAAAAACCATTGCAACATTATGTTTGATCGATTTCTTTCAATATTAATAAACTTCTCTGAAATAGAACATACATTGCAGGTGTGTTGATTTTTCCTTATCACCTCAGGTCAATTTTCTTTATTTTTTTCCATCAAATTTTATTGATTTGAGTAAAGAGGACCTTGGTACCTACAGTGAAATCCAGGGCCCTGTAGCTTGTAAGGAATACAAGTTCTCAGACATAAGCCAGCCCTCTTGAACCAGTATCTTGGTGCTGAGTGACAATTCCAGGTGTTTCATATTTAGGTTGAAGTGTGATAAGCATAATTATGTAGGTTGATAAGCACGAAAATAAGCTGTATCTGAATTTGCACATCAGAATCACATGGTGAGTTTTAAAAAGTATAACGACTGGTGCCTGCCCCCAGAGATATTTATTTACTGGGTTTGGTTTGAGACATGGTATGAGACAATTAAAAATATGTATATTCAGATTGCCAACAAACACATGAAAGGATGCTCAACATCACTAATCATTAGAGAAATGCAAATCAAAACTACAATGTGGTATCACCTCACACCGGTCAGAATGGCCATCATCAAAAAAATCTACAGACAATAAATGCTGGAGAGAATGTGGAGAAAAGGGAACCCTCTTGCACTGCTGGTGGGAATGGAAATTGATACAGCCACTATGGAGAACAGAATGGAGGTTCCTTAAAAAACTAAAAATAGAGCTACCATATGACCCAGCAATTCACTCCTGGGCATATATCTGGAGAAAACCATAATTCGAAAAGATACATACACCCCAATGTTAATTGCAGCACTATTTACAATAACCAGGATGTGGAAGCAACCTAAATGTCCATCAAAGAGGAATGGATAGGGGCTTCCCTGGTAGCTATCTGTTTTACATTTGGTAGTGTATATATGTCCATGCCACTCTCTCACTTCGTCCCAGCTTCCCCTTCCCCGTGTCCTCAAGTCCATTCTCTACGTCTGCGTCTTTATTCCTGTCCTGCCCCTAGGTTCTTCAGAGTCTTTTTTTTTTTTTTTTTTTTTTTAGATTCCATATATATGTGTTAGCATACGGTATTTGTTTTTCTCTTTCTGACTTACTTTACTCTGTATGACAGACTCTAGGTCCATCTACCTCACTACAAATAACTCTGTTTCATTTCTTTTTATGGCTGAGTATATTCCATTGTATATATGTGCCACATCTTTATCCATTCATCTGTTGATGGACACTTAGGTTGCTTCCATGTCCTGGCTATTGTAAATAGAGCTGCAATGAACACTGTGGTACATGACTCTTTTTGAATTATGGTTTTCTCAGGTTATATGCCCAGTAGTAGGATTGCTGGGTCATATGGTAGTTCTATTTTTAGTTTTTTAAGGAACTAAAAGGAATTTAGGAATTTTTTAAGGAATTTGCTGCACCAATTTACATTCCCACCAACAGTTTAGGAGGGTTCCCTTTTCTCCACACCCTCTCCAGCATTTACTGTTTGTAGATTTTTTTGATGATGGCCATTCTGACCAGTGTGAGGTGATACCTCACTGTACTTTTGATTTGCATTTCTCTAATAATTAGTGATGCTGAGCATCTTTTCTTGTGCTTTTTAGCCATCTGTATGCCTTCTTTGGAGAAATGTCTATTTAGATCTTCTGCCCAATTCTTATTGGGTTGTTTGTTTTTTTGATATTGAGCTGCATGAGCTGTTTGTATATATTGAAGATGAATCCCTTGTCCCTGACTCCATTTTAAATGAGGTTTCTGTTTATTAATTTTCACACACCCTTACTCTGTTTGGGGACCTCAAGGAAATACCTTACATTATTTTATTAATTCCACCAGTTGATAAGTTCCTGGTAATGGAATAACTGGCCACCCATCCCATGGCCATGGCAGTATTTATCTATGAATAGTCCAAGGAGGTACCAACCACAGGGTTTGGGGGAACTAGGGTAGCCCAAAGTGAGAAGGACCTGTCTACTCTCACCTGGTTTGTCTTTGTTTCCTCTGGTGGAAGAGCTCTTCAAGGCATGCTTCTCAGATTCAGTTTTTATTTCCTGTTATGCTACCTGACAAGCTTCACACATTTGAGGGTGACACACTCTCTTCATTTCTTTGGCCAATGGTCTCACCAGGACCCAGTCCAAGAATGTGTTTTCTGTCTTCTCTGTTCTCTTCTGGAAGTAAAGAAATAGGAAAAGGAGAGGAGGAAAGAGAAGAGAAAACAGAATGTGTGGAGATGGGAGAGTAGAAGAGTTGAGAAAGGAGAGGTGGGAAGAGTAGGGGAGGGAGAAAGCAAAGGTGGGGGATTTAAGGAGAGGAGGAGAGAGAACACAAGAGGTGGAGGTGGGGAAAAGGGGAGGAGGAGGAGGAGGAGAAGGAGGGAAGGCGAGAAAGCAAGCAGGGGGGAGGGTGGTTGGGAAGGTGAGTGCAAAGCAGTTAGTGTGATCAATCTCCCCATTTGCCTAGGAATTTCCCAGTTTTAGCACAAAAATCCTGCTTCTTGGGAACTTGTTCAGTCCTTGAAGAAGCAGGACAATTGGTTGCTTGAACAGCAGCAGCAGCAGAAATTACCAGAGATAGTCTGTGTAACCAACCGAATCTGGCAGAAGTAACAGTATGTTATTTCTGCGGTTAGGTTATAAAAGACACTGTTGATTCCACCTTGGTCTCTCTAACTTTCTGGAGTCACTGCCTCTGGGAAAAGCCAGCTGCCCTGTTGTAAGCCGGCCTCTGGAGAAAACAATTAGGCTTCCTCCCAGCGGATCACCTGAGTGATCACATTCCAATTTCCCTCGCTTATAAGACACACATCTTCATCCACTCGCACAAAACACTTTTGAATTTTGCCATCTTCAACTTGTTGAGGAAAACATCTCAGCTTCCCATACATGTGGCCCTTACGGTTCTTCTCTTTCGCCTTAAATTGTTTGAAACATTAACTTAGAACAGGCAGGAAGCAGCTCTGCTCCAGAAGAAATCAAAGAGATTTAAAGGAATCAAAAAGCAGAGAAAACAAGCACAGTTGGACAGAAGGAGCAACAGATCCGGAAACAGCCAGGAGGGGAGTGAGGGGAAGCCAGGCCCCGCCCCCACACTGACCCCGCCCCTACTCTGTTGCGCTTCCTGCCTAGTCCCGCCCATTCTCCTCATCCCCTCTCTCGTTGGGCGCAGCCCACACACCGCCCTCTGTACCGCCTCTTCCGCCCGCGCGGGCGCAATGTCCTGCAGACCCGGAAGTGAATCGGAATGAGCGGCAGACGCGTGCGGGTGAGTGAGTTTCGCTTTTTTTTTTGGTTTAAAAGCCGGATTTCGCAGCCCCACAGCCTCCTGTCCTCCACACCTGCGGTTCGGGGCGGGGGGTGTCTCTATTTTTATTGGGGTTTTACTACATAGGCATGATGGATAAGAATCTCCAGGATTCTCCCCTCCTCAGAGGTTGGGCTAATATCACCTGGCTCAGCGCCCCAAACCGCTAGTCACTTGGTTGGTCTTTGTGAAATGACCAGCCTTCCAGCCTGAGTCATCCCATTATCAAACTAGGGGCCCACCATAAGTCATCTTTTTAGCATAAATTATCAGGGCCCACCATGAGTAATAAAGACACTGCAACCACTAAGGAAATTGCAAGAGTTAAAATGTTAACTTCTGGAAACCGGGGACCAAGCCCTGCCAAATTCTTTAGTACACAGCGTTGAAACCTAAATCTTTCCTTTATGCCCTCTGATTTTTGATCTTGCTTTGGAATACCTCACCTGTTGCACGATTACAAAAAATATTACGTTACATTTAGTCCTAATATTTTGTTGTTCAGAATAATGTCTGTCTCTCTTTAGCTGAGATTCTTTGGATATCTTGTAGCTATTTTATTTCATTTATTTTAAAGTTTCAGGTAGTATATGGAGTAATAGCTTCATTTGAAATTTGGCAGGTCCCTCTATTTAGTTTTTTTCTTTTTTTTAATTCGAAATTATGTTGAGTCTCCTAGATACAGCAGACTTTTGTTTGAAAAATCCATGTTTCTTTTGAGTTTGAATTGCTCTGAATTTGCAATCACTGAGGTCTTTATGTCACCACATCTTCCAAGGAAGAATTGTGATTTTCAGACTTTATGTCCTTCAGTAAAGTTTTATAGTTTCTTCTAGGTCTAGAAATGTATTGTAAATAGATGTCGTGGTATATTTGCTAATGGAAATGCAGGCTATTTCTCATGTCATTTGTATTGCTTTAAATTACCGTTACTAAAGAAGAAAAATTATTTTCAGTATGTTGTTATTACTTCTCATAGTTAAAACACCTTTTTCTAGGTTGCCATCGTGTCATCTGAATAATAACATTTCCAACTCTTTGACTCTATTTTTATGTTTCCTTCTTTTCCCTCTTCTGCTGGTCCCAATTCAGGAATAATATGCAATGGTGAATGGCAGGAGCCCTGGCCATAATATCCCTTGCATCATCCTCATCGTCAGTGGAAATGCTTCTTCTGTTACATACTACTGATCATGGTGTTTGCTGGAATTCTCTTGCTTAATAACTTTTAAGTTCCTATTTGGCATGATTTTTAATTATCCAAAAAGTTCTTCAAAAATTTGCCTTTATAAATCTTTTCTTCTGTTTTAATCTGTTAAACTATAGTGTTAAGAAATTTTCTACTCTTCAGTCATTGTTTTATTATTGCATAAAGTTTATTTGGCTTATGTTAATGGCCAAATATCAAAATTTAAATGAATAGAACTTTTTATATTTCTTGTACATATATGTACAATAAATATTTAGTGGAGATTGAAGGTAAAACTTTCTATATTTTAAAAAATTTCTGTAGTTTTTTTACACTAGGAAAATATAGAATAATGTTGACAACAACCTAATTAGAATTAAGTACAATTTATAAGTGTTTGTTTTACCAAGAATGCTAAAATACACGAGTAAAAAATTGATAGATTAAAAAAACTTATTCAAAAAGATCTGTCATTCACAGAAGATTGCTTTTATCGAAAGTATGTTTATGTGTGCATGTGTGTATGCAAGCAGAAACCTACGGTGTGTATAAAAGACACATCATCATTTCATGAGTAACTTTTATATTTATTTTTACCTTTGAAAATTGTTCTTAAATATTTTCCATGGCCTTAGATTTTTTTCTACACTATTGCATTACTGAGTTAATAGTAGTAAGGAGAGAAATACATTATGTGCACACGTGTGTACGTATATAATAATCTTTTTTTAAAATATAAATTTATTTATTTATTTTTGTCTGCGTTGGGTCTTTGTTGCTGCGCGCGGGCTCTCCCTAGTTGTGGCGAGCGGGGACCACTCCTCGCTGCAGTGCGCCGGCCTCTCACTGTGGTGGTCTCTCCTGTTGTGGAGCACGGGCTCTAGGCATGCAGGCTTCAGTAGTTGTGGCACACGGGCTCAGTAACTGTAGCTCGTGGGCTCTAGAGTGCAGGCTCAGTAGTTGCGGTGCACGGGGCTTAGTTGCTCTGCAGCACATGGGATCCTCCCGGACCAGGGCCCAAACCCGTGTCCCCTGCACTGGCAGGCAGACTCCTAACCACTGTGCCACCAGGGAAGTCCTATAATGATCTTTTATGCAGTTTCATGTTGTTAGCTTTGAACTTCCTTCAAGTTTTCTCGTTTAGGAAACCCACTATCAGTGCACTTTTAATGCTGCATCTGTTACTTAACTCTGATTCTTTAGATTCAGTTCTAAATTTGGACCACCTAATTCAGGAGCTGTCTCTGCCATTTCTTAGCTGTGTGACCTGAGGTGAGTTTCTTAGAGTCTCTGTGACACAGATGTCTCCTCGACAAGGTGGGAACAGATATTTCTCTAATGTTACTACACAAAATGATACACAATTAGAGTAATGCTTAGTACATGGTAAATGTTGAAAACCTTTTTGTCTTGCTATTATAACCATCATCACAATTTTTAGATTCTAAACTTTCTTTAAAGCTACTGTGAACTTTGTAATCCCTAAAGACACCACTTACGTGCCAGCTCATCAAAGAAATTAAATATCATCGGCGTGTAGAATGTACTACCTAGCACTTCTATATAGACCACCTTGTGATGATGAATTTTTTATCTGTAGATTTCTTTTACTGTCCACGAAATGTGAAATGCATAGTGATTTTGTGAATTTTATGCTCTGTGGTTGAAAAGTGTAATAGCACAGAATTAGGGATATATGGCTTGCTCAAAATTATCTTACACTGATCTGTCAAAATACTCTCTCCAACCAAATCAATCCTTACACCTCTCTCCTATCATTTTGTGTGAAGACAAGAACTCTCCCCATGGTCTCTTAGTGAAACATGTTTTTTATTTCAGGCACTGTTGACCTTCAGGGATGTGGCCATCGAGTTCTCTCAGGAGGAGTGGGAATGCCTGGACCCTGGTCAGAGGGCCTTGTACAGGGACGTGATGCTGGAGACCTGCAGGAACCTGCTCTCCCTGGGTGAGGATAACTTCCCTCTAGAAGTTGGGATCTGCCCTGTATATCATTACATTTTCCCCTTGAGAGTCTCTGGGGAGCCCTGCTTTGCTGATTGCGTTTTAGATCCTTGTTTTTCAGGGAGATTTGAAGCTGTGTTGATTCAGACATGAAAAGCTTCATGATGTGGGATCTGGACTTTAACCTTCCCCCTTCTTCAGATGATCTGCCCACTTTACACTAGATTAGTGATGCTTCCACAACCTGAATAATTACAAAACCTTGTAGTAAAATAAAAAATATCTGATTCCCTGGTTTTACCCCTGTACTTTTGATTCAGTAATTCTTGGAAGAGAGCTAGATGTCTATATGTAAAATATTCTTTAAGCATTCAGAAGAAGGCAGTCGGTGGACAAGTTAGTGAAATATTTTTGTAGGTCCACCTGTAATATTCTCTCATTTTAGGTGAACAAAGGGCTGGGTTTATATTCTGGAAAAGCCCCAGCACATCATGTTTCTCTTTTCTTATAAGCAGGCATCTGTCTTTCTGATCTTAATATTTTTTTCCATTTTGAAGCAAGGGAAAGAGAGCCCTGGGCTGTGGAGGGTGAGGTAAAAATAGTGAAAAAAACCAGATGGGGGGAACGTTTCAAAGATGTGAACACAGCTAAGAGCTCAGATGGTCAGAGAGGAAGCTACTTCATCAAATGTTATTTGAGAAGCTTTCCCCAAATAAGAGAGGTCTGTGGGAAAAGAAAAGTACTTGTGAGCAGTCAAAGGAAATCTCCTCCTATTACTCTGTTCTGCAGACATGCAAAAAGTTATCCTCCAACCTTCCAGTGGTGTTTCAGCTGTTGCAGAGACAAAGGCAAAGTCTTTTTCACGCCCTACAACACTGTATTATCTGGCTCCTGTGACCTTTTTGGTCCCTTGGCTTTGAGAGGGAGGAGGAGGGCTGTTTCAGAGGGACCCTCTTTCCCCTTTGGTCTCTCCTTTTGTACTCAATTCCATCCGATTCCAACTGATCCTTCAGTTCCTCTGTAGTCCTGGCTCCAGGGCCTGACCAGGTCTCCATCCTCAGTTCCCGTATTTGGGAGACCTTCTTAGGAGATGGAGAAACATCGGCTTCCCTTCCGTTGTATTTGGGTCCCCGAGCAACTGCACGGGACTGTCTCAGGGCCTCTCTGCTTCATCAGGCTGCACAGCCATTTCCTTAGGCGTGCTTTTGCCACATGTCAGGAGTGTATAACAGGTGGGGCGGATCTTCTGAGATTGTTACTCAGCAGTACTGTGAAGACAGTGGACACAGAGATTGTCTCTTTGAAACCCAGTCCCACATGGGAAGCATCTCTCTCTTTCAGGCACTCAGCCTGGGGTCTGTGGGCAGAGCACACAGCTCCTTTTAAAGGACCCTGCAAAAGCTGACCTCCTTCCTTTACTTCCATATCTTGTCTTTTCCTCCTTCTAATGCTCTACCTAGTCTGGGAATGTGGACAAAGCTTGGCTCTTCCAGATCTCATATTCTCCTAAGTTTGTGTAATTTTGCTTTTCTGAAATTGGAATATCATCCTCTTTTTTTGCTGTGATAACTCACTTTGGATGATGGACAGCTGGTGAACTTACCTATGGAGGGAGTTTACTTTGTAACAGAAAAATTTTGAAGAACACCCTGATTAATATACTACAGTACCATCCCGCTACTTACAGAAGTGCCCATTTAAGCCACTGAGTGATCCCAAGTCCTAGGATGCTGAGATAGAAAGTATCAGGAGAGTCTGACCAGTAAGTGGTTGTAGTTGTCTTTCTGCTCTTTGTGGAGTGTTACACTGTCTTTGAAGGAGAGCGTGGCATTGTTGATCAAATAGCTAGCGACCATTCCCTTTGAACCAGCAATCACAGGCATACACATATATCCCAGAGAGAACGTTGTCACAGCTGTGTATCTGTGAGGCGTTGGTCAAACTATTCTTCATGCCAAATTGTTCATCCCATGCATGCACCATTGTTCAGTCTCCTTCAAACAAATATGATTGTGATGCATCATATTGACGGAACTTAGGAAGGTAAATGATGCCCCCATTTTTTAAGTCTACCCTAATTTGTTATGTTTAAGCCACTGCCGTTTTCATTATGCACATTTCCATGTTCTATGAATGAACTTTAAAAAATTTATTTAATCATTAATTACGTATTTTTGACGACACTCAGGATTCTGTTTTATATCTGCAATTCATGGGGCTGTTGGATGGAGTAATAAATATTTTTAATATATTTTACAACATTTCCTTTTTGAGCGTTGAAGGTTATGGCTCAGCAGCAGTTTCCCCCAAATTTATTCACTACTGAATTTTGTGAAAAAATTATCTTAGTCCCTTTATTTTTCTTTCACCTGATGTAGTATCTGCTATTAAAGTACCTTTTTTTCTCAAATTGATTGGGTTTTTAAAACTGGGCCTATTGCATATTTTGAGAATATACTTTTTTTTATTAAGTTACTGTGTTCATCCCAGAAATACCATTAAATTGATTTTCCATAACTTGTATAGGGTATATTAAGCTTTTCTTTTCTTTTTCTGTAGTATACCTTAAGTTTTCTAAATACAACTTCTTGGATTTTATTTGAATCTTACTGACTTTTTATATTTTGGTTCAAATGCTTTATTCTAATAATGAATCTCCCTGTCTAGATTGATTTTGTACATCTTGGTATATTAAACTAATATTTAAATATCTCATTGTATTTTATTGGGAACTTAGCCAATCTCTTCCGCTCCATGTACGTCCTCGCCACTATTGCTTGTAACACTTATGTTTTCCCCAAAATTTCTAATGTTTTGGAAATTACATTCTTCAGTTAACACTTGATGGCTATTTTGATCCTCATGTTTTAAACTGGATTCCATAACAAGTTCACCTGGTCCTTGTTCACCCACATCCCAGTGCTCTCCTGTTCTCTGGCTACAGTCAACTGCTTATGTTACTGACCACCTCTTCCCACGTCGACCTCTTCCATGGCACTGCCAAAAGTTGTTTCTACAACCTCCTGCTACTAACAACTGCCCTTCAGTAGAATCAGTAGAATCCATTCCCCACTATGAGTCATTGAGTTGTTTTCCCCTTGAGGTTGCTTATGTTCTGATGATCATTATGAAGTCCGAATTTATTAATTTTGGATAAGTACATGTTAATTTCCATTGATTCATAATAACTATATATCCACTGCTATGTATACTAAGAGCATTCCTCATCTCATGTCTCTTATGTTTGTGATTGTATTAAGAGATCCAAATATATGATTTCAGATAATTAGAGGAGGCTAGCAAAATAAACACTATTACCTTTATGTAACAAATATAAGGACACAGCCTCAAAAAGGTTAACATGCCAAAATTGGTGAATTTCTATTTAGAAAATATGTTATGCAATTAATAATTTGGTTTGTATGTTATTTCTTTTTAGCTAAAATAATCACATCTTCCCTAAAGTTCAAACCTTGGCAAAAGCCTGCTGCTAACTTTGTTTCCCTTCAACTCTTTGTCCTCACCTTGCACTCATGGTTACCCTCCACTGATGGATTCTTTTTTTTGTTGTTTAATTTATTTATTTATTTTTGGCTGCATTGGGTCTTCATTGCTGTGTGGCTTTCTCTAGTTGTGGCGAGCGGGGACTACTCTTTGTTGCGGTGTGTGGGCTTCTCATTGTGGTGGCTTCTTTTGTTGTGGAGCACGGGCTCTAGGTGCACGGGCTTCAGTAGTTGTGGCACGTGGGCTCAGTAGTTGTGGCTCACAGGCTCTAGAGCGCAGGCTCAGCAGTTGTGGCACACGGGCTTAGCTGCTCCGTGGCATGTGGGATCTTCCCAGACCAGGGCTCGAACCTGTGTCCCCTGCACTGGCAGGCGGATTCTTAACCACTGTGCCACCAGGGAAGCCCAGTTGCTGGATTCTTGACAGTTTCATTGCATCTGCACGTGTATGTACAAAGTGGATTTATTCATTCTCCTTTTGATGGCCATTTCTAGAATTTTGCTTTTAATACCTATTAACATTTTTGTCCACATCTCATGGAATATTCAAGACTCTTGAATATATGCCTATAAATAGGAATCCAAGGATGTTCATTTTGGTACATTTCAGGGCAAATAGCAGAGTAGTGGTAAATGTCCCACTGTATCACACTGACTCCCTCTTTAATCTCTTCCATTATTCCCCCCACACCCATAGTATATTTCCCACAGAATGGGTCAGTGTATTCTTTTTTGCACTGTCCCAGCACAGTTGTAAGCACAAGCTCTGTTCTTCCACCTTTCCTCAGATTGTTTATTGATCTGGATGAAGCATACTGTTACCTCCTTAGCATATTGATTTTAGCCGCTGAACGTCCAAGTTGCTTCAGAACTCCCTCCCCTTACCTCTTCCCCCACCCTGTATAAAGATCTCTGCTTTTCCAGAGGACAGCTTGATCAGGACAACACCATGGTCTACTAGCTGTCTAAACCAACATGTTCAGCAAGTGATGGCTCAGATGCCGTTACCCAGGAGAGAGAGTTCAGTGGCACTGTTAGTAACACAGCTGCCTTCCTGTGATTTTCTTGAAGCATTTCTCTGTGCTGCTGGGATTTGCTGTGACCTTTGTGCTTACTTCCTGAGTGGGCAGTGGTGTTTAGTGCCTAAGAGCGTGTGATGTGAGCCTGCAGCCCAGGTTCGAATCTTGGCTCTCAAGTTTACTTTCTGTGTAAATTGTTATTGGCTATATAAACCCCACGGGCCATTGTTTTTTTAATCTGAAAAATTATGATAATTTACCTCAAGAATAATTAAATAAGTTAATGACTTTAGAGGCCTTAGAACATCGCATGGTATGTAGTAAGGAATGAAAATGTAGCTTTATTTCCTAAGATTTTTAAACTTTCTCTTATGTTTAAAACTATGAGATTTACCTTTGCTTGCATTATATTTTGTCTGTATTCATTTTGTAATTTATTCCATATCAGTGTTGTCTCTGACCTTAGTTAATACATTTTCAGAGCACATACTCTGTAGTACACGTATTTTGTGACTGCAGCATTGCATACTTAAAGGTTTCTCCATAGTTAGGAAATTGCTGTTTTTTATTGACTGTTATTTAACTGCAGGCATGAAATCATAATTCTTATTTCTGATTACTTCCCCAATTCTTAGCCTTTAAAATATTATGTATTTAGCTGAACTGGATATTTCAAAAGTCAGTGGTTCTTAACATATTTTCCAGTTCTCATATTATGTACTCCTCTAGAACAGAAGTCCCTTCTTTGTACTGAAGGAAGAAGTATTTAGAATACCAGATTACATTGTTTTATAATTGTATTTACTTATTATTTATCTTCTGGATTTATCATGGGTTTCTAAAATGTTTGATTTTTTAAAATTATGATTTATAGATAATGGGTTTTCAGTATCTTTTATGTATTGACTGTCATACATGAGTGGTTGATTTTTCAAAATGCCTATTCTGCATGAGTATAGATAGTTTTATTATAGGAATTCAGAACAATATTATGTTATTCTTACAATGATTTTCTATCAAGTTCTTTTTTATTTTCCCAGTGCTATTTTTATTTTGTACTTGTGAATAGCCACTTATCTAACAAACTTAAATAAGTTTGTTAGAGATTATTTACCATTATAGTATATAATGTCTGCTTTAACATTTATTTGGGTACAATTATTATACAGTAAATGTTAATATAATATTGCTTTTCTTCAAATATGAGACACCCATGTGTCTACTGACAGTTGGTGTGTACTTTGAGGTGATAACAGAAGGATATCACCTGTTTCAGGGCCTATGTAAATTTTCATACTGTGAGTGGTTTGATCCCAGGGTGTTTTAACTAGGCTTTCCTACAAATGATTTTGTCTACCTGTAATCACCCTTTTTTGAAAAAAATATTTATTTATTTATTGGGCTGCACTAGGTGTTAGTTGTGGTGTGTGGGATCTTTAGTTGCGGCCTGTGAGATCTTTAGTTGCGGCATGTGGAATCTTTAGTTGTGGCATGTGGGATCTTTAGTTGTGGTATTCAGGATCTTTTTTTAGTTGTAGCATGCGGGATCTAGTTCCCTGACCCGGGATCGAACCTGGGCCCTGCATTGGGAGCACGGAGTCTTAACCGCTGGACCACCAGGGAAGTCCCTGTAATCACCCTTTCTTTATTGAGGAATCCTATTCTCTTTGTATTCCTAATATTTGCATACTATGGTTGAGGAGTTTTATAACTATAAGTATTACTTTTGGTCTAATACGATGTTTTCAGTATAAAATATTTATTTTACAACTCTAGTTAATAGGAAACCTATGGTTGTTTATATCTTTCAGATATCGCTACTCGATGTGTGATCAAGGAATTGTCACCAAAAGAGGATATTAACAAAGGAGAATTATTCCCAACATTGATGTTGGGAAGACACAAAAGAAATGACATCAAGGATTTTGATTTCAGGGAAGTCCAGCAAAATATGCGTGAGTTTGAAGGTCATTGTGGATATGATGAAACAAATTACAAAGGAGTTATTACAACCTATAACAAAAATCTCACTAGTAGAAGAGATCAACAACAGAACAAATCCTGGAATGATTTCCCTCTAAAGCAGAGTGTATCTGTAAGAAAAAGTACTTCTCAATATTATAAACATGAGAAGTCATATATAAGGTATTTGTTAAAACTAAAAAATAACATAACCTATGCAGAAAACACATATATAACATGTTTTGAGAATGAAGTTGGATTAAGGTTTCAGTCTCATCTGGCTGAACTTCAGAAGTTTCAAACCAAAGAGAAAGTTTATAAATGCAACCAAGTTGAGAAGTTGATCAACAATAGTTGTTCTGCTCCACCACTTCAAAGAATTCTTCCTAGTGTCAGCATCAACATTTGTAATAAATCTGGGAAAATTTTTGTACATCCTTCATTACTTACACAACATCAGAGAGCACATATTACTGAAAAGCCTTACAAATGTAATGACTGTGGGAAAGCTTTTAGAGAAGGCTCAAACCTCACTAGTCATCAGAGAATTCATTCTGGGCAGAGACCTTACAAATGTAATGAGTGTGATAAAGCCTTTATCCAATTTGCAAACCTTGCTAGACATCGGAGAATCCATACCAGAGAGAAACCCTATAAATGTAATATATGTGGCAAGAGCTGTAGTCAGAATTCAAATCTTGCAAGTCATCAGAAAATTCATACTGGAGAGAAACCTTACAAATGTAGTGAGTGTGGCAAAGCTTTTTCTGGGCATTCAAGCCTAACTCAGCATAAGAGAATCCATACTGGAGAGAAACCTTATAAATGTAACGAATGTGGGAAGGCTTTTAGAGGAAGCTCGAATCTCACTAATCATCAGAGAATTCATTCGGGGCAGAGACCTTACAAATGTAATGAGTGTGACAAATCCTTTAACCGAGTCTCACACCTCACTAGACACCAGAGAATCCATACGGGAGAGAAACCATATAAATGTAGTGTATGTGGCAAGGTCTGTAGTCAACATTCAAATCTTGTAATTCACCAGAGAATTCATACAGGAGAGAAACCTTACAAATGTAATGAGTGTGGCAAAGCCTTTATGGAGCGTTCAAGCCTTACTCAACATAAGAGAATCCATAGTGGAGAAAAGCCTTACAAATGTAAGGAATGTGGCAAAGCCTTTAACCAGTCCTCTAACCTTGTCATACATCAGATAATTCATACTGGAGAGAAGCCTTACAAATGTAATGAGTGTGGCAAAGCCTTTAATGTGTGTTCAGGCCTTAGCCGACATCAAAGAATCCATACAGGGGAGAAGCCTTACAGATGTAATGAGTGCGGCAAGGCATTTAGCCAATTTGCAAACCTTACTAGACATCAGAAAATGCATACTGAAAAGAAACTTTGTAAACCTAATATATGTAGTAATGCTTTTATCCAAAGATCATGCATTGGAGATCATCAGATAATTCATAGTGGAGAGAAACCTCACAAATGTAATGTGTGCGGCAAAACCTTTTATGCATGTTCAAGCCTTACTCGACATCAAAGAGTCCACACTGAATAGAAACCATATAAAAGTCATGTATTTGGCAAAGCCTCTAAGTAGGGCTCACACTTAACTAGACAACAGAATATACATCTTTGAAAGAAAGCACATAAATGTAATGGGTATGGCAGGGCTTTTATCCAAAGATCAAGCCTTATGTAATGTTAGAATTCCTCCTGGAGAGAAACTTTATAAATGTAATGAATGAGTTAAGCTTTTATCAAATGTTCACACTTTTGGGGTCATGAGACGATTCACATCAGAGAGAAAACATACGGTCTAACCTTAGGATTCACCACAGAATTTATATTGTAGAAAAATCTTAGAAGTAATGAATATGATAAACTGTTTCACCATTTTCTCACAACAGGCTGCACATCAAATTCATACTAGAGGAAACTAAGTTCTTATCAGAGGTTATTCACATTAAATTCTGCTTAGTAATGAAAAATCAAAATCATAAAGCCTGTAATGGCTGTCAAAGTTACAAGGATACCTGTGGAAAAGTTCTGTGATCTTAATTTAGTAAGTGTTTATTTGAGATTTCTTGAAAAGGCTACTTTACTTTTTGATGGCTTTCAACCTGAGTTTTGAAATCTGTTTATTTTATGCCTTCATTACTGTTGTTTCGTATGTCACCATGAAGGTCTCTGGGAAGGATTTAATCAGATGGAAGAACATCCTTCCTTGGGTGAGGCTCATGTTCAAAGTTTCCTGAAAGAGCGAGAACACTGAATTTATGAGACACTACAGTATACATTTGAATGAGGGCTTGAGTGGCACATAATAGATGTAAAACTATGATCTAAGTCATCATGATTAATGTATTATGGGCTCTCTTCTTCAGTTTTGTTGGTATGGGGTTTTTATGTTGATGTGGGTGGGGCTGAAGAGAGGGTATCTGAATGTGGTTTAAACTTTCCACCAGTGCCAAAGAAAGGAGACCCAGGCTTTCTAATCATCTTGCCTAAGTTAGGTAGAATGGGAAGAGGGGTGGGGGACTTAAAAGCTGTTAGTAGTCAAATAATAAAAAATGAATTCAAGACTAATACAACACTGAATGTTTACTCTTGAAGTTTCTTACTCCTTGGTTGGGAAAGACCACAATTTTCCTCATGTTAATAACTGTGTACACATTCTTTTCTGTTGCACATATAGGATCCTTTATACAATATGATTGTTGAAAATGTCTGTGAAATACTGTTTAGGTAAACTGCCTGTGGTATTTTTATGGTAGTTTCATGAAAGTAATGTGTAGAAATGTTTATCAGACAATAAATATGATTTAATAATTTTATTAGGAGAGTAAGTTTTCAAAAGCTATAAAAATCTCAATTTGAGATTATGGTAATAAGGCTTATGGTTCATAGTTCTTTTTCAACTGTGTTAAAATTTACTTTTACATTCTTATAAAATTTTTCCTTACCACTTTTTTACTCACACCTTTTAAATTAATTTATATATCTAGTTTACATTTCACCTCTATAGTCAGTAAAACATTTGGAGGATACATAGACAAAGTGGTTTTTTAAAATTAATTAATTAATTAATTAATTACTTTTATTTTTGGCTGTGTTGGGTCTTCGTTGCTGCGCGCAGGCTTTCTCTAGTTGCAGCAAGCGGGGGGCTACTCTTCGTTGCTGTGTGCGGGCTTCTCGTTGTGGTGGCTTTTCTTGTGGAGCACAGGTTCTAGGTGCACAGGCTTAAGTAGTTGTGACACACGGGCTCTAGAATGCAGGCTCAGTAGTTGCGGTGCATGGGCTTAGTTGCTCTGCAGCATGTGGGGTCTTCCCGGATCAGGAATCTAACCCATGTCCCCTGCATTGGCAGGCGGATTCTTAACCACCGTGCCACCAGGGAAGTCCGACAAAGTAGTTATTTTGAAACTTTCACAACGCAAGATAGTGCTCATATAACAATGTTAGGTACAAAGTAGGTGATCTATGAATGTGAAGAAAGAGGGTCTTTTATGTCTTTAGTGCAGTGAAAGAACTGGAATGATACAGGATGATGAATTGAAATCTTGTAATTTGGAGGCAGGAGACCTATTGCTATCCTAGAAGTCGTACTGGAATTTTGGTTAAAAATATGCTTATTTTACCTTAAAATTATCTCAAATTATTTCCCTTCTTGCCATTATTATTACTACCGTCGTCACTTGATTCTGTTGTTGCAGTGAATACTAAGCCCTGTATCTCCAAGGTGTTGCAGACCAGAGTCAGTAGATCAGAACGTTTTTCTGAATTCAATGTAAATATTAGATTTTTGGTTCATTTTATTTATATGTAATTCACATGACATGAAATTGACCCCTTGACAGTGTACAATTAAGTGGGTTTTGTGTATTCACAATTTTGTAAAACCATCAGCACTAATTCCAGGACATTTTCATCACCCCCTCCAAAGAAACCCCATACCCTTTAGCACTCCTCACTCCCACTCGTTGGAAACTACTAATGTAATTTCTGTCCCTATGTATGTTCTTATCCTGGATATTTCATATAAGTGAAATCTGTACGTGGCCTCTGTCTCTACCTTCTTTCACTGAAAATATTTTCTTTTAGAAAAAATTTTCCAGACTTATCCATGTTGTAACATGTATCATTACTTGATTTCTTTTTGTGGCTGAATAATACTTCATTGTATAAAATCCTTTGAACTCCTTCCATTCCTTGGCTATTTAAATAATGCTTTTGTGAACGTTCATTTACAATTTTTTTGGACATATATTTTCAGTTCTCTTGGGTATATGTATAGGGGTAGAATTACTGTGTCTTAAGAATAACTCACCTATCTTGTGAGGAACTGCCAAGCTTTTCTAAAGCGGCTGCACCATTTTATATTCCTACCAGCGATGTATGAGGATTAATTTCTCCACTTCTTCATCAACAGTTGTTATTTTCTATCCCAGCAGGTGTAAAGTGTCTCACTGTGGTTTTTATTTACGTTTTCTAATGGCTAATGATCTTGAGCATATTTTCACGTGTTTGTTGGCCATTGGTGTATCTTGTTTTGAGCAATATGTATTCAAATGCTATGCATATTTTTTACTTGGGTTATTTGTCTCTTTTAGATTGTTTTAAGAATTCTTTATATATGCTAGATATAATCCCCTTATTAGGTATATTATTGGCAAATATTGCTTCCTATTTTGTGATTGTCTTTTTACATTCTTGATAGTGTTCCTTGACACACAAGGTTTAAATTTTGATGAAACTTTATTTTGGGGAGTGGTTGCTTGTGTTTTTGGTGTGTTATATCTAAGAAAACATTGTATAACCCAGTGTCTGGAAGAGTTATACCTATGTTTTCTTCAAGGTATTTTATAGTTATAGTTCTTACATTAAGTTCTTTGATCTCTTTTGAATTAACTTTTGTATAGGATGTGAGGTAGGGATTCAACTTTATTCTTTTGCATGTAGATATCCACTTGTCCCATCTGTTCAATATTTTTAAGCATCAAAATTCCTTTACTAGCCTTTAAAATTTCATCAATCATTCTTATGTTGGGATGAAACTGTGGGAGGACCAATGGACTACAGAACCAGTACAGTGATGCTGGTTGAGATTTCTAGACTTTGAAAACAAAAAATAGTATTCTCGGGGATTGTAACCTGTGTTTGGTTAGGAAGACATGTACATACAATTACTTGAGAGTAAGAAGCATTTATAAATTAGGGCTAGAATTTAAAATGAGTTTGAATCGTGAAATGTATGAAAGACTGCTGGATCATAGAGTTGCTGGCAACTACATCCTGAAACTCCAGGGTGGGTGGAGAGGCCAAAGTTTATGGTTATGTCTGAGAATTTACTGCTTCTGGCTGCCTTAAATGTGTAGTTAGGGATGGTGGGGAGGTTTGCAAAGTTTTTATCTAGTCACTGAGTTCTCCTGAGATTAACATTTTCTGCTCCACTTCTGCCTTCCAAATTCCATACAGGTTTATCTCATTGGCAGACTTCAGTGAGAATCATACAGCACTTAAAAGCAAAGTATTGGCCACAGCAGACTAAGGCAAGGAATAATGGAATAAGCAATGGAAAGACCAAAAGCATGGGGGGAGGCTGAGAAAAAAAAGATGTGTGTGGAATAAGGGCTTCTCGGATAACCCACGTATACTGAGAAATAAAGTACCTGAGAAAACCATAAGCTATCTTCTCTGGTGCTGCACAGAAAGTAAAGGTGAAAGCAGAGTGGTAAATGGCCTGGTTAGGTATTGAAGGAGCGTCAAAACTAAGAGCCAATCTGCAAATACTGAAAGAGTAATTTCTTCTCTCCCCCCCTCCCTCCCTCCTTTCCTTCCTTCCTTCTTCCTGTCCTCTCTCCCTCTCTCCTTTTTTAAGTTTCTTCTCCAGGCATTGAATGAAATCTCTCAAACCACAATATGATTACTAAGCTAATGGAAGAGAGACTACATTGACCACACATGATAATGAAGACAGTCTTTACAAACTTAGTTTGGAAAAGTCACTAAACAAATTACAACCCACAACAGGCAGCAAAAACAAACCATAAAGGGAATGGAAAATCTGATTTACAGAATTCCACATTATAATATTTAAAATGCCAGTTTTCAACAAAAGTTAATGAGGAATGCAAAGAAACATGAAAGCATGGCTCAGTCACAAGAAAAAAACTTAAGGGAAGCTATTTTGAGGATCCCTGGACATTGAAATTCAAACTGAAGAAAGCCAATTAGTAACACCAAGATAGAAAACACACTGGTGAAGTGAAGTATATAGTTAAATTCAGAATACTCTAATAGAGTGGTATGTTAACCACTTAGCTCAAGTATAAAAGTTAAAAGGAAAAAGTATTAAAAAATAACTCCAATATTTGTTAATATAAAAAAAGTTAAATTGTGACAGCAAAAACGTAAAATGTGACAGGGAATTAAAGGTTAAAGTTTTTCTAATGCAATAAAAGTTGTTATCAGTTTAAAATAGGCTTTTATTTCTGAGATGGTTTATGTAAGCCTCGTAGTAACCACAAAGCAAAAACCTACAGTAGGTACACAAAAAAATAAAATGGGATCAAAGCATGCCACTATAGAAAACCATCAATTCCTAAAGGAAGTCAGCAAGAGAGGAAGAAAGGAACAAGGGAACTACAAAACAGCCTGAAAAAAAAAAATAAGAGGAGACTTTCAAGATGGTGGAAGAGTAAGACATGGAGATCACCTTCCTCCCCACAAATACATCAGAAATACATCTACATGTGGAACAACTCCTACAGAACACCTACTGAACGCTGGTAGAAGACCTCAGACTTCCCAAAGGGCAAGAAACTCACCACATACCTGGGTAGGACAAAAGAAAAAAGAAAAAACAAAGACAAAAGAATAGGGACAGGACCTGCAGCACTGGGAGGGAGCCATGAAGGAGGAAAGGTTTCCAGACACTAGGAAGCCCCTTCACTGGCGGAGACGGGGTAGTGGGGGGGAAGCTTTGGAGCCATGGAGGAGAGCGCAGCAACAGGGATGCAGCAGGCAAAGTGGAGAGATTCCCACACAGAGGATTGGTGCTGGGATGGGTGGGGGCTGGGAGCTGAAGCTCGGGCTTCAGAGGTCGAATCCCAGGGAGAGGACTGGGGTTGGCTGCGTGAACACAGCCTGAAGGGGGCTAGTGCACCACAGCTAGCCTGGAGGGAGTCCGGGAAAAAGTCTGGAACTGTCTAAAAGGCAAGAGACCATTGTTTCAGGGTGCACAAGGAGAGGGGATTCAGAGTACCACCTAAACAAGCCCCAGAGACGGGCGTGAGCCACGGCTATCAGCACAGACACCAGAGACGGGCATGAAACACTAAGACTGCTGCTGCAGCCACCAAGAAGCCTGTGTGCAAGCACAGGTCACTATCCACACCTCCCCTCCTGGGAGCCTCTGCAGCCCGCCACTGCCAGTGTCCTGTGATCCAGGGACAACTTCCCTGGGAGGACACACAGCGTGCCTCAGGCTGCTGCAATGTCATGCTGGCCTCTGCTGCCGCAGGCTCGCCCCACATTCCGTACCCCTCACTCCCCCCCGGCCTGAGTGAGCCAGAGCCCCCTAATCAGCCACTCCTTTAACCCTGTCCTGTCTGAGCGAAGAACAGACACCCTCAGGCCAAATACAAAGCTGAGCCCCAGGAGATGTGCGAACAAATAAGAGAAAGGGAAATCTCTCCCAGCAGCCTCAGGAGCAGCGGATTAAATCTCCACAATCAACTTGATGTACCCTGCATCTGTGGAATACCTGAATGACAACGAATCATCCCAAAATTGGGGCAGGGGACTTTGGGAGCAATGATATATATATATATTTTTCCTTTTTCTCTTTTTGTGAGTGTGTATGTGTATGCTTCTTTGTGTGATTTTCTCTGTATAGCTTTGCTTTTACCATCCGTCCTAGGGTTCTGTCTGTCTTTTTTTTTTTTTTTTTAGCATAGTTTTTAGCGCTTATCATTGGTGGATTTGTCTTTTGGTTTGGTTGCTCTCTTCTTTGTTTTATTACTTTTTAATTGTTTTATTTTCAATAATTTTTTTATTTTTTATTTTAATAGCTATTTTCTTTCTTTCTTTCTCTTTCTTTCTTTCTTTTCTTTCTTTCTTTCCCCCTTTTCTTCTGAGCTGTGTGGCTGACAGGGTCTTGGTGCTCAGGCCGGTGTCAGGCCTGTGCCTCTGAGGTGAAAGAGCCGAGTTCAGGACATTGGTCAACCAGAGACCTCCCGACTGCACATAATATCAAAGGGCAAAAGCTCTCCCAGAGATCACCATCTCAATGCTAAGACCCAGCTCCACTCAATGACCAGCAAGCTACAGTGCTGGACACCCTATGCCAAGGTGTCATATGCCACCCTAGCAAGACAGGAACACAACCCCTCCCATTAACAGAGAGGCTGCCTAAAATCATAATAAGGTCACAGACACCCCAAAACACACCACCAGATGTGGTCCTGCCCACCAGAAAGACAAGATCCAGCCTCATCCACCAGAACACGGGCACTAGTCCCCTCCACCAGGAAGCCTACACAACCTACTAAACCAACCTTAGCCACTGGGGCAGACACCAAAAACAACGGGAACTACAAACCTGCAGCCTGCGAAAAGGAGACACCAAACACAGTAAGTCAAGCAAAATAAGAAGACAGAGAAACACACAGCAGATGAAAGAGCAAGGTAAAACCCCACCAGACCAAACAAATGAAGAGGAAATAGGCAGTCTACCTGAAGAAGAATTCAGAGTAGTGATAGTGAAAACGATCCAAAATCTTGGAAATAGAATGGAGAAAATACAAGAAGTGTTTAACAGGGACCTAGAAGAACTAAAGAGCAAACAAACAATGATGAAAAACACAATAAATGAAACTTAAAATTCTCTAGAAGGAATCAATAGCAGAATAACTGAGGCAGAAGAACGGATAAGTGACCTGGAAGATAAAATAGTAGAAAAAACTACTGCAGAGAAGAATAAAGAAAAAAGAATGAATAGAATGGAGGACAGTCTCAGAGACCTCTGGGACAGCATTAAACACACCAACATTCGAATTATAGGGGTCCCAAGAGAAGAAAATAAAAAGAAAAGTTCTGAGAAAATATTTGAAGAGATGATAGTTGAAAACTTCCCTAATATGGGAAAGGAAATAGTCAATCAAGTCCAGGAAGCACAGAGAGTCCCATACAGGATAAATCCAAGGAGAAACACACCAAGATACATCTTAACCAAACTATCAAATATTAAATACAAAGAAAAAATATTAAAAGCAGCAAGGGAAAGGCAACAAATAACATACAAGGGAATCCCCATAAGGTCAACAGCTGATCTTTCAGCAGAAATTCTGCAAGCCAGAAGGGAGTGGCAGGACATATTTAAAGTGATGACAGGAAGAAACCTACAACCAAGATTACTCTACACAGCAAGGATCTCATTCAGATTTGACGGAGAAATTAAAATCTTTACAGACAAGCAAAAGCTAAGAGAATTCAGCACCACCAAACCAGCTCTGCAACAAATGCTAAAGAAACTTCTCTAGGCAGGAAACACAAGAGAAGGAAAAGACCTACAAAAACAAACCCAAAACAAGAAAATGGTAATAGGAGCATACATATTGAAAATTACCTTAAATGTAAATGGATTAAATGCACCAACCAAAAGACATAGACTAGCTGAATGGATCCAAAAACAAGACCAATATATATGCTGTCTACAAGAGACCCACTTCAGACCTAGGGACACATACAGACTGAAAGTGAGAGGATGGAAAAAGATATTCCATGCAAATGGAAATCAAAAGAAAGCTGGAGTAGCTATACTCATATCAGACAAAATAGACTTTAAAATAAAGACTATTACAAGAGACAAAGAAGGACACTACATAATGATCAAGGGATCAACCCAAGAAGAAGATATAACAATTGTAAATATTTATGCACCCAACATAGGAGCACCTCAGTACATAAGGCAAATGCTAATAGCCATAAAAGGGGAAATCAACAGTAACACAATCATAGTAGGGGACTTTAACACCCCACGTTCACCAATGGACAGATCATCCAAAATGAAAATAAATAAGGAAACACAAGCTTTAAATGACACATTAAAGAAGATGGACTTAATTGATATTTATAGAACATTCCATCCAAAAACAACAGAATACACTTTCTTCTCAAGTGCTCATGGAACATTCTCCAGGATAGATCATATCTTGGGTCACAAATCAAGCCTTGGTAAATTTAAGAATATTGAAATTGTATCAAGTATCTTTTCTGACCACAACGCTATGAGACTAGATATCAATTATAGGAAAAAAGCTGTAAAACATACAAACACATGGAGGCTAAACAGTACGCTACTAAATAACCAAGAGATCATTGAGGAAATCAAAGAGGAAATCAAAAAACACCTAGAAAGAAGTGACAGTGAAAACACGATGGCCCAAAACCTATGGGATGCAGCAAAAGCAGTTCTAAGAGGGAAGTTTATAGCAATACAATCCTACCTCAAGAAACAAGAAACATCTCAATAAACACCCTAACCTTACATCTGAAGTAATTAGAGAAAGAAGAACAAAAAACCCCCAAAGTTAACAGAAGGAAAGAAATCATAAAGATCATATCAGAAATAAATGAAAAAGATATGAAGGAAACGATAGCAAAGGTCAATAAAACTAAAAGCTGGTTCTTTGAGAAGGTAAACAAAGTTGATAAACCATTAGCCAGACTCATCAAGTAAAAAAAGGAGAGGACTCAAATCCATAAAATTAGAAATGAAAAGGAGAAGTAACAACTGACAGTGCAGAAATACAAAGGATCATGAGAGATTACTACAAGCAACAATATGCCAATAAAATGGACAACCTGGAAGAAATGGACAAATTCTTAGAAAAGCACAACCTTCCGAGACTGAATCAGGAAGAAATAGAAAATATAAACCGACCAATCACAAGTAATGAAATTGAAACTGTGATTAAAAATCTTCCAACAAACAAAAGCCCAGGGCCAGATGGCTTCACAGGCGAATTCTATGAAACATTTAGAGAAGAGTTAACACCTATCCTTCTCAAACTTTTCCAAAATATAGCAGAGCGAGGAACACTCCCAAACTCATTCTACGAGGCCACCATCACCCTGATACCAAAACCAGACAAAGATGTCACAAAGAAAGAAAACTACAGGCCAATAGCACTGATGAACATAGATGCAAAAATCCTCAACAAAATACTAGCAAACAGCATCCAACAGCACATTAAAAGGATCATACACCATGATCAAGTGGGGTTTATCCCAGGAATGCAAGGATTCTTCAATATATGCAAATCAATCAATGTGATACACCATATTAACAAATTGAAGGATAAAAACCATATGACCATCTCAATAGATGCAGAAAAACTTTTGACGAATTTCAACACCCATTTATGATAAAAACCCTCCAGAAAGTAGGCATAGAGGGAACTTACCTCAACATAATAAAGCCCATATATGACAAACCCACAGCCAACATCATTCTCAATGGTGAAAAACTGAAACCATTTCCACTAAGATCAAGAACAAAACAAGGTTACCCACTCTTGCCACTATTATCCAACATAGTTTTGGAAGTCTTAGCTACAGCAATCTGAGGAGAAAAAGAAATAAAAGGAATCCAAATCGGAAAAGAACAAGTAAAACTGTCACTGTTTGCAGATGACATGATACTATACGTAAAGAATCCTAAAGATGCTACCAGAAAACTACTAGAGCTAATCAATGAATTTGGTAAAGTAGCAGGGTACAAAATGAATGCACAGAAATCTCTTGCATTCCTATACACTAATGATGAAAAATCTGAAAGAGAAATTAAGGAAACACTTCTATTTACCTTTGCAACAAAAAGAATAAAATACCTAGGAATAAAACTACCTAAGGAGACAAAAGACCTGTATGCAGAAAACTATAAGACACTGATGAAAGAAATTAAAGATGATACAAACAGATGGAGAGATATACCATGTTCTTGGATTGGAAGAATCAACATTGTGAAAATGACTATACTACCCAAAGCAATCTACAGAGTCAATGCAATCCCTATCAAATTACCAATGGCATTTTTCACAGAACTAGAACAAAAAATTTCACAATTTGTATGGAAACACAAAAGACCCCGAATAGCCAAAGCAATCTTGAGAAAGAAAAACAGAGCTGGAGGAATCAGGCTCCCTGACTTCAGACTATACTACAAAGCTACAGTAATCAAGACAGTATGCTACTGGCACAAAAACAGAAATATAGATCAATGGAACAAGATAGAAAGCCCAGAGATAAACCCACGCACATATGGTCACCTTATTTTTGATAAAGGAGGCAAGAATATACAGTGGTGAAAAGACAGCCTCTTCAGTAAGTGGTGCTCAGAAAACTGGACAACTACATGTAAAAGAATGAAATTAGAACACTCCCTAACACCATACACAAAAATAAACTCAAAATGGATTAAAGACCTAAATGTAAGGCCAGACACTATAAAACTCCTAGAGGAAAACATAGGAAGAACACTCTTTGACATAAATCACAGCAAGATCCTTTTTGACTCACACTAAAAAAAATCTCAAACCTAACTTTACTGCTCAAGTGACTGGAAAAGAAGAAAAAAACTAAGCTCAAGTTAGTAGAAGGAAGGAAATATCAAAGATCAGTGTAGAAATAAATAAAATAGAGACCAGAAAGAAAAAAAAAGAAAGGTCAAGGAAACTAAGGGCTGGAGTTTTAAAAGATAAAATTGGTAAAATTTTACCTACACAAAGAAAGAAGACTCAAAATCAGAAATGAAAGAAGAGATATTACAACAAATAACAAATACAAAAGATCTATGAACAGTCCAACCAATTTGATAACCTAGAAAAGTAAATTCCTAGAAATATACAACCTACCATGACTGAATCACAAACAAAATCTGAACAGACTAATGACAAGTAAGGAGATGGAATCAGTTATCAAAAATCTTCCAACAATGAAAAGCCCATTGCCCTCTAGGGGCATGCAGGTTGGGTTTGGTTTTCTGACCATAACTCTAAAAATTCCAGGATGTTTTCATGTGCCTGAGCCAAGGAAACTTCTTCAGTGGTTAAACACGGACATTTTTTTTTTTCTATAAAGTCACAGTAATTTTTTTTTAAATGTTGAGTTGAGACCTAGTTATTAGTGCTAGAAAATATAAAAGCAGTTCAAATATGGAAATAAGCTCTGAGCAATTCCTCCAACATGAACAGATGGGCTCTGTTGGAATCATTCAACATGTGTAGAAAAGAGCAAAGAAACTTGAGGGAAAATTTTCACTAATATAACAAATTAAGGGAAGAAACTAGGCTGTTGAGTATTAGGCTAAACTGGTTAAAGTAAGTTGTGAACATCTTGGACATCTTTACCAAGTGAACTTTAAAATTGGAGTAAAATTATATACTACATATATATAAATGTGAATATTTTCAATATATAATAAGAATTAGAAAATCATAGAAACCTCATAATCTGAATCTGACAAAATACATTTAAAAGGAGAAGTACTTTGAAAGTTAAAATGAAAAATAATCAATTTCAGGTCAAATTTGGGAAACAGGAATGGAATAAATATGTGCCCCTACTGGGAAGGACAGTTTCCAGTGGGAATTGGAACTTCTGGTGGGAATTGGAATTGGAACACCCAGCACAGTCATTTGATGTGACATGGGACACAAGAAACTCATCACAGAACAGGAACCTGTCACCTCTCTGAGCACAGGGGTCAGGGGACTTCCCAAGCCAATGGCTGCCAAGGGAAGGTCTGGGGAGAGGCAGGTCCCTACCCAGGAGAACTTGAGGATGAGGACTCTCAGGGAAGGAGTGTGATCTACAGAATTCCAGACCCAGGGAAAGGATGCAGCATCTAGGGCTGCACTTGGAGCACTACAGCAGACGCTGCCCTTAAGGAGCCTGGGAGAGTTTGAAGGGCATGAAACCATCTTCCCAGTAAGGGCTTTGAACAGCACGAGGGATGTGTGTTGGAAGTCGGGGAAGAGATTTAAGTAGGAAAATTACTCAGCAATATAGAGACAAATACAAATTAAAAATAAGAGACTTAATTCTCCCTGTTGAAAATAAGGGAAGAGATCCCTCCTCATATTTTTCTTAGAGCTTTAGGAAACTTTAGAAAACCTGTACTTTCTCCTTCCTTTGACATGTATATAAATCCTTTTGAAAACGAATAGATCGTTTGTTGGCATTATAACCCAAGAATGTCTTCCAAGGACCTAGGAGCCTTCTCTTTGGAATGGAATATCAAAGAAGATAGCACCCCTATCTCCCAGGTTCTGTGGTATGTGTCAAACAAAATTCACAGCAGAGCTGCAAAGAAAAGCTTTATTTTTGGTCTGAGAATTGTAATTTGGTAGACAAAAGATTTGAGTAGGAGTTGAAAATGTGTTCCAAGGAGGAGAGAAAAGGCAGGGGTTGATAAAGGCAAAAACCCAAAAGGTTGCAAAAGTTGTTTTGAAAGAATTATGATTAGTACTCGCAAGCTGAAGCTATTCGTATTTATACATGGTTGGTTGCTAAAGGCTCTTGTCGGGAGGGAGAAATTTTCCTCTAACCATCTAGGTTCTTTTAGGTTTTAATAACATGTATATATGGGAGAGGCCCAGGAAAACTGAGTGACTTGCCAAAATGGACTTAGCCCTCACCTTAAATGCCATCTTCAGCTAAAGACAAAAGATGTTGGTAGTAGTGTTTTGAGGCAATTCACATGAAGAGGGAAAAACAAACGTTTGGTAAACAAATGTCTGCTGGGCCAGGGAGAGACAATGGGACACAGTGAACTCTGATCTCTAGGCCCTGCCAAGTTTCCCCCACCATACCTAGTCCATATTCTTTGTAGATCTCTCTGCTGATATCTCTATTCCAGGAAAAGGCCCTCTATCTACATTCTTTTAGGCAGTTAGGAAGAAGGTCAGTGTTTTTTCCTGAGCCTTTTGGGTACTGATTCTTTTCAGCTTGAAATAACCTGCTTGCCAAAGAGACATTTTGGTGTGGCAAATTTTGACCCCCATTATCACTAGTGGGAGGTAGAAGTCTGTTACTGTGACAAGTTCCAGATTATTCTTATAGAATCCTTGGACTATTTATGGTTTGGCTTAGTTCAAAAGTTCATGGTTCTCACCTCCCCCTCCCCCCCACCCCCAAGAATGTGCCTAAGCCCTGCCTTCTTTAACTTCTGCCAGGTCCATTTTAAGTAACTCTCTTAGCAATATGGACTCCATTTTTTTAAAAAAATAGATTTTATTTATTTATTTATTTATTGGCTGAGTTGGGTCTTCGTTGCTGCGTGCGGGCTTTCTCTAGCTGCGACAAGCGGGGCTACTCTATGTTGTGGTGCGCGGGCTTCTCATTGCGATGGTTTCTCTTGTTGCAGAGCACGGGCTCTAGGAGCATGGGCTTCAGTAGTTGTGGTACACGAGCTTCAGTAGTTGTGGCTCGTGGGCTCTAGAGTGCAGGCTCAGTAGTTGTGGCCCCCAGGCTTAGGTGCTCCATGGCATGTGGGATCTTCCCAGAACAGGGCTCAAACCCATGTCGCCTGCATTGGCAGGTGGATTCTTAACCACTGCACCACCAGGGAAGCCCCTGAACTCCATTTTGAGGGCTTTTTTCCTCAAAGGGTGGGAGTCTAACTTCCATCTCCTGGAAACTTGCTCCAAGCTGCAAAATTATCTCTTGTCATAAAGTTACGAGAAGTTTGTTTTTTCCTCTGGACAAAAGATGGTCACCCCAACTACCAATGAATCCAGCATGAACTGTGTGTTGTAAATAGTGAGGTCAAGTACTCTCACCTCATGACTAGCTATTGTTTATCTTGGGAACATGTAGGCAATAGACTTTTCTGCTTGGCTATAAAATTGTGATTTGTTTTTATTTTATTTTTCTTTGTGATTTGTTTCTTATTTTGCAAACTCTTTAGTGTCAGCAAATTGCCTGTGATTTGCATCACATTCTGGTTTAATGCTTATTCAATTTAAAAAAAAAAACGCTTTCATTTCTCTACTGCTTTTGCAAAGAGGTTTTCTGATCTGGGAAAATATTTCATTTTAAATTATATTTCCCCAACAGCAGGCAGTGTCCACACAGCCTCAAGGCAGAAAGGCCACTAAAGGGGATCAACCTCAGAGCGATTTTAACATGAGGTGGATGCAGACCTCCAGGACCTGCAGCTGAGAACATCTCATGGTGAAGCTGGGGCTCTTGCGGGACAAATTACTGTGGGAATTTTAACGTCTGGAGACATCCCCCATTATCCATGTGGACAGTTTGTGAATGAGAGGGCCACAAATGTCAAGTCTGAACCAGAAAGATGGAAACACTTGCATAAGGCGTGACCACCACCCCCATCCTCTCCATCTTCTTCCAGGTCTTCTGGAAACTGTTCATGCACTGCAATTCCCTGTTGGTGCAGGGGGCGGGCTCTGGACGTGGCCATGGCCATCAAGTGCAGCACCTAGACTGTGGCCAGGTATCCCAAGGTAGCTTGCTGGGGTGGGCTTGGAGACCAATACAAGGGTGGGATCTGAGAAAACGGAGGGACATGGACTTCACTACACCTCACCTTCAGAGCATTTCCGGGACTGGTGATCATTTATATGTTTTATGGTAAATCGTCCTGCCAAATTCTCTAGGGATAAAAATTAAAATATCTTTAAAACTACTACTGTGTTGCAGCTTTATACACCAGCCAAGACCAGCGAGTAGTGAAGCTAGTGAACCAAATCAGCCAATAGAAACCTTGGAATGAGGAAGAGGAAGGGACTCTGAGGGGAAGTGAGAGTACTTCCTCTCTTGTCTCTAACAGGGCTCAGCTGATAGGAGAGAGGATGCTAGGACATATTAAAGTTTTGAATGTTACCTGCATCTGACATTTTAATTACCGCTTTTATTGTCTAATCATGACCCTAAAAATTGTTGACGGTGTCTGCAGATTTTTTTCCATGAGCGTCAGAAACATGGCAAAGGAAAAAACATTTTTCCTATTATAACAGCTGGGTTCTCCTTGTTTATATAACAGTTACATAGACATCTGACTTTGGTGATTTAGAGCAACGTCTTTCAATATAGTACTTAATGTCTCTTGTATGTGACAGGGACAGATACAATAGCCTTAATGAAGCTGCAAGACCATTCAATGCCATTCAAAGACATATATCTCAAAGTTCTTGAACAAGTTCACTGTTAGTATTAGCCTAAGTTTTTGTTTTTTGTTTTATTTTTTTAACATCTTTATTGGAGTATAATTGCTTTACGATGGTGTCTTACTTTCTGCTTTATAACAAAGTGAATCAGCTATACATATATATACATCCCCATATCTCCTCCCTCTTGCATCTCCCTCCCACCCTCCCTATCCCACCCCTCTAGGTGGTCACAAAGCACCTAGCTGATCTCCCTGTGCTATGCGGCTGCTTCCCACTAGCTATCGGTTTTACATTTGGTAGTGTGTATATGTCCATGCCACTCATTCACTTCATCCCAGCTTACCCTTCCCCCTGCCCGTGTCCTCAAGTCCATTCTCTAGTGGGTCTGCATCTTTATTCCCATCCTGACCCTAGGTTCTTCATGACCATTTTTTTTTTTTTTAGATTTCATATATATGTGTTAGCATACGGTATTTGTTTTTCTCTTTCTGACTTACTTCACTCTGTATGACAGACTCTAGGTCCATCCACCTCACTACAAATAACTCAATTTCGTTTCTTTTTATGGCTGAGTAATATTCAATTGTATATATGTGCCACATCTTCTTTATCCATTCATCTGTCGATGGACACTTAGGTTGCTTCCATGTCCTGGCTATTGTAAATAGAGCTGCAATGAACATTGTGGTACATGACTCTTTTTGAATTACGGTTTTCTCAGAGTATATGCCCAGTAGTGGGATTGCTGGGTCGTATGGTAGTTCTATTTTTAGTTTTTTAAGGAACCTCCATACTGTTCTCCATAGTGGCTGTATCAATTTACATTCCCACCAACAGTGCAAGAGGGTTCCCTTTTTTCCACATCCTCTCCAGCATTTATTGTTTGTAGATTTTTTGATGATGGCCATTCTGACTGGTGTGAGGTGATATCTCATTGTAGTTTTGATTTGCATTTCTCTAATGATTAATGATGTTGAGCATTCTTTCATGTGTTTGTTGGCAATCTGTATATCTTCTTTGGAGAAATGTCTATTTAAGTCATCTGCCCATTTTTGGATTGGGTTATTTGTTTTTTTGATATTGAGCTGCATGAGCTGCTTGTAAATTTTTGGAGATTAATCCTTTGTCAGTTGCTTCATCGGCAAATATTTTCTCCCATTCTGAGGGTTTTTTCATCTTGTTTATGGTTTCCTTTGCTGTGCAAAAGCTTTGAAGTTTCATTAGGTCCCATTTGTTTATTTTTGTTTTTATTTCCATTTCTCTAGGAGGTGGGTCAAAAAGGATCTTGCTGTGATTTATGTCATAGAGTGTTCTGCCTATGTTTTCCTCTAAGAGTTTGATAGTTCTGGCCTTACATTTAGGTCTATAATCCATTTTGAGTTTATTTTTGTGTACGGTGTTAGGGAGTGTTCTAATTTCATTCTTTTACATGTAGCTGTCCAGTTTTCCGAGTACCACTTACTGAAGAGGCTGTCTTTTCTCCACTGTATATTCTTGCCTCCTTTATCAAAAATAAGGTGACCATATGTGCGTGGGTTTATCTCTGGGCTTTCTATCCTGTTCCATTGATCTATATTTCTGTTTTTGTGCCAGTACCATACTGTCTTGATTACTGTAGCTTTGTAGTATAGTCTGAAGTCAGGGAGCCTGATTCCTCCAGCTCTGTTTTTCTTTCTCAAGATTGCTTTGGCTATTTGGGGTCTTTTGTGTTTCCATACAAATTGTGAAATTTTTTGTTCTAGTTCTGTGAAAAATGCCATTGGTAGTTTGATAGGGATTGCATTGACTCTGTAGATTGCTTTGGGTAGTATAGTCATTTTCACAATGTTGATTCTTCCAATCCAAGAACATGGTATATCTCTCCATCTGTTTGTATCATCTTTAATTTCTTTCATCAGTGTCTTATAGTTTTCTGCATACAGCTCTCTTGTCTCCTTAGGTAGGTTTAGTCCTAGGTATTTTATTCTTTTTGTTGCAAAGGTAAATAGAAGTGTTTCCTTAATTTCTCTTTCAGATTTTTCATCATTAGTGTATAGGAATGCAAGAGATTTCTGTGCATTAATTTTGTATCCTGCTACTTTACCAAATTCATTGATTAGCTCTAGTAGTTTTCTGGTAGTGTCCTTAGGATTCTCTATGTATAGTATCATGTCATCTGCAAACAGTGACAGCTTTACTTCTTCTTTTCTCGTTTGGATTCCTTTTATTTCTTTTTCTTCTCTGATTGCTGTGGCTAAAACTTCCAAAACTATGTTGAATAATAGTGGTGAGAATGGGCAACCTTGTCTTGTTCCTGATTTTAGTGGAAATGGTTTCAGTTTTTCACCATTGAGGATGATGTTGGCTGTGGGTTTGTCATATATGGGCTTTATTATGTTGAGGTAAGTTCCCTCTATGCCTACTTTCTGGAGGGTTTTTATCATAAATGGGTATTGAATTTTGTCAAAAGCTTTTTCTGCATCTATTGAGATGATCATGTGGCTTTTATCCTTCAATTTGTTAATATAGTGTATCACATTGATTGATTTGCATATATTGAAGAATACTTGCATTCCTGGGATAAACCCCACTTTAGCGTAAGTTTTTAATGTTCCTTTTTAAAAGACCCATTATAGATGTGCAGATCTTGTGGTCAGAGCAGTCTCTCTATTTGCAATCATCTTTTGTATAAAATCTCTCCTTACCTAAGTCCAGATATTTTTTAAAATTTTGGCAGTCGTAAATATTATATATTACAATGTGCTTAAAAAATGTAGTGTCTCTATTTTTCTGATACAGAGTTTAATGCACTAGGTCAAACTACTTCCTGTGTTTTTCAAATTTTTGAAGTCTTTATTTTGAAGTCTTTAATAATCTTTAATAATTTGCATCTGTTTTTATAATACTACAGGGAGATATATGTCAAAATCTTCCTGTGATTAAGGAAATATCCCTTTTTTTTTTCTTGTGAATTAGTTTGTTTTGCTCCCTTGTACATTTTACAAGCAACAATTTCCCTTAAGCAAGGTGGATTCATGAATTTCACCTATGACTGGCTTCTCTCCAGATGTTCTGTTTGATGAAAAGTTTCACCATCCATTTATTTATTTGCATGAGAAAATGGGAGTCCATGCTGAAATCTCTTTTGTGCCAACATGGCTAGTTGGCAATAATACATAATACAGCATAATTTATATAATCTACCTTCTAAAGATCTGAAAATCTATCCCTGACACTGTATATATGTATATATATTTTTCATTAAAAAATGTGTCTAGTGCAGGAAACAAATGCATGGAATAATTTGATAATAGGGTTGAGCATTCAGTTAAATCTTAGTGAACTGCAGAGGTTTAAAATTGAGCATGCATAGAATAAATGTAATCAAGATAAGAAATCTATCAAAATGGTTCCTTAGTTTCACAACTTGGAAGAATCTTTCCATGTGTCAAAACCAATATTTGCAATAAAGATGGGAAAGTTTTGATCCATTCTTCATTGATAACAAAATATCAGAGTTATACAATTTAGAAAAAAACTTAATGAATGCAGCAAATTTGGAAGGTCTTTAGGCAGCATGAATCATCATTGGTCATCAGAAATGCATACTGGGGGATATCTTAAAATTATAATGAATGGGGCAATGTATTTAACCAAAAGCCAAACATTACTAAGCATCAGGAGATAAATACCCAAGAGTAATTTTAAAAAATATAATGTGTGTGGTGAAGTTCTCATCCAAAATTCAATCTGTGGGGGATAGTCAGAATATTATTTTGGGAGTGAAATCTTTTCAATTTATGAGTAATGATGCTCAAGCTTTCTTAAATATCAGTTAATTCAAATGTAATGAACATCGAAAATCTATAATCAATGCTTAAAACTTGTGAAAGATCATATAATATATACTGCAGTGAAACCTTACAGATTAAATATGTTAAAAGACTTTTTATTCAAAATGCTTTTATCACATTAAAAAATTCTCACTGGAGAGAAATCTACCTTTAGGGATTTGAAAGAAACATATATTTCATGGTGGATATTAACTCATGGAAATTGCCTTAAATATTATAAAAGAGACCATTGGAAATTCGATAAATCTAGTTTGCTTCCTTTAGGGTTCATATAAGATAATATAGACATCCCTATCAAACGCCCCTGGAAATATTGCAATAGTATTTTTAAGGTGAACACAACTTCAATAGTCTTCTAAAGAGTACATATAGGGTTTGTTATTCACACCTGACAGAACACTGAGAAATAGAAAATAAAAAAGAACTAAAATGTAAAACAATATTTTTATTAAAAATATTCTTCCTAGTTACTCTTGGATAAATGTAAAGTGAATTAGAGATTGTTATATTTAGAAATTACTGACAAATGAATTATGACGTCACAGAAATTTATCCCAAAGGTACTTATCATTCGCCTCAGGTGTGGAATAGAATAACAAGTACTATAAAGAACAATACAGTTTATATCAATTTTTGATTTTTAATTTTTTTAAAGCAGTGGTTGGTGACCTAAATCATCACATGCCTCATGACTCTACCTCCTCCTGCCCAGGTCTTGTACCTATGAAAGTCTCTGGGACTGAGCCCAGGGCTGAGCAAAGGGTGAATGGGGAATGTAAATGGATATGATGTTCTGATGGACGTCCGTACGAAGTGGCCCATTTCCCACCCGTAGAGTTTTGCATTTCACATTCAAGTTTGCATTTCTTGCACAGACAACTGCACTCCTTGCTTAATTATATCGCTTAAATTAAATTCTAATTGCAGGAGGCGTTCCTGGATCCAACTGTCTCCCCACATCGACTCCGAAACCAGGTCCGGGTTCCCAGACCGCAGAGTCCGCCTCGCCTCTCTCTCAGGACCCGGCACCCCTTTACAAAAACGATTTTTGACTAAACTCGTTTTCAACTACTTAAAACGTAAACGTCTTAGCTTTCAACAAGTGGCCTCTCAACTCTAAGTTTTCCCCTTAAATTGTTTGAAACATCAACTTAAAACAGGCAAGGAGCAGCCCGGCTCCGCGGCACACGAAAGAAATTCAAAGTGATCCAAACTCGGAAAGAAAAGCATGCCCTTGGGGAGCTGCCAAGGGGCGCCCCGGCCCCGCCCCGGCTCGGCTCCGCCCCGCCCGCCCCCCGCGGTCCCCGCCCCCCGCGGTCCCCGCCCCCCGCGGTCCCCGCCCCCCGCGGTCCCCGCCCCCCGCGGTCCCCGCCCCCCGCGGTCCCCGCCCCCCGCGGTCCCCGCCCCCCGCGGTCCCCGCCTACACCTGGCCGCTATTCGCGCCCCTTTCCGAAGGCGCTCCGCCTAGGCCCCGCCCACAGCATTCCCCGGAAGGAGCGCGCACGCGCAGTATCTCGCAGACCGGAAGAGGCTAGCGGAGTCCCAAGGTCACGCCGGCGTCTGTGAGTTTTCGTCTTTTTGAGTTTAAACCTGAGCGTCTCAGTCCACAGTCCTATACGCCTGGAGTCTTGGGGTTGCTACGGACGTTAACATTCCTGCACCCGTGCCTCTTACCTTCGGTAAGTTCTGGCGTCCCGGTGAGAGTTCCCGAAGCCTGACCGCTTCGATGCTGGGTCGGGGGTCCGCGTTCATTTTCGGTTAAGATCTTTCCGAGGCCTTCCCCGCCCATGGATTTTGGGCCTTCGGGCCATTAGACTCGCCTGCCACGTTGTTGTCCTGTAAAACCCTTCCCTGACCACTCCTCCCGCCCCGCGCTGTTCAGCGTCATGGTAGATGGACTTTTGAGATAGATTCAAACACTTGGCGCGTCTCCCCTCATCCTCGTCCCTCTTGGCCCATAGAGGCCTGGCTTCTCTCCCTGGCCCTGGGATTCAGCAGACCCCACCGCCTTCCTGGGAACCTCCCCCCGTCCCCCCCTCCCCCTTAATAAGAAGCCCAGTGTCTCGGAAGAGCACACTTTTCTGAAGGATGGGATTTAGGACTGAAGAACTCGGGGTGCCCCAAGAGCAAGTCACCGCCCCCACGCGGGGATCTGGTGCTTTGTGGAAGTGATGATTGCAAAGGGGAGACCAGGAAAGCGGCAGCACAAGGGAGTGAGGAAGATCAGGAGAAAGAGAGACAGAGGGAGAATGAAGAGAAATAGAAAAGTGAGAGGGAGAAAAGATGAGTGAGGCGGTGCATAAAGAAAAGGCAAAAATAGAGGATCTGGGAAGGACTTGAAGAGAGACAAAGTGAAAGGGAATAACGTGGCAAAGTAGCAAGAGGAGAAAAGAAAATAGAAACACAGAGGAAAGGGTGGAGCTCCAGCCACGAAGGTCAAGGCACTTCAGACAGAGTGGTTAGGAGAAAAACAGTTGGGGGAGCTGAGTGCAGGGACAGAACGAGGGCTTAGGGCTGGCAGAGTGAGAAGCAGCGCTGAGAGAACCTAGCCAGCTAGGGATGCCAGTGAGGTGGGGCAGAGGGGGTGTAATAGGAAAGACAATGTAATGGAGAGCAGAGGGGACACAGAAATGCGGGGAGAAAAAGGCAGACATATATAGAGATTGGGAACAGACTGGGGAGAAGGAGAAACTGAAGTTGAAATAGGTTTCAAGCCTTGTGCAAAACAAGTGTAAGGAAAGGAATAGAGAAAAGGGGAGAAAGCAGCGGGAGTGAGAGAGGAAACACAGAAAAGGAGAACGATGGAGAGAAACAAGGAAAGGGAGACATAAACAGATTAACAGAAATACAGAGTAGAGTGAAAGAAGGGAAACCTGATTCTGCGTGAGTGGTGACTTGATGGGATATGGCTAAGGTGTGATATATTGACTTGTGGCTTTGTAATATATTTAGTTTAAAATTTGCTTAATTGATGAGAATGAGAGTTGCAAAACTCCTGTTTATAAGGCTTGTGCGTTTTATAATTATTCGCCTCACAGTGTAGCTTCCATTTGCACCCCTTTACTCTGACAACGAGGGGGGACTTGTCTGTGAGTTGTGGGTTGCTATCTTTGCTTGGAATGGTGTGAGGACAAGAAATTACTGAATCCGTCACTATGTGGTGCTTTTTAAGGGAATATTAAAACCGTTGCTTTTTCTTCTTTTAAATGGACATACATTTTTGCACCCCTCTTACATTTAATTCATTTTTTTAAAAAGCATATTGAGGTAAATTTTAGTATACCGAATTCCCCCTTCTCTGTAAATAATCATCAGCTTCTGAAATAAGCTTCGGTGACATGTGATAACCAGCTGTCATCATTCTATTCTAAATATGTGGTAGTCTCAATTTAAAAGAAAAAAATTTGACCCCAGAAGTCATTAGATTAAAAAAAAAAAAGAGTCCCAAATTGTTTTCCCTTTTGAATATATTGTGTCTAGTTCAGATTATAAACCCTGCATTCTTTCTACCCTTTGTCATATGTTGGAACATTCTGTAGTACGTAGTAAATAATTTTAGACTGTTTCAATATATACTTGGTAAGGGTGTCTAGCATCTTAATGGTTAGAACTTAATTTAGTGAGTTAGTCTAATATTCAGCAGCCTCTTTTGTCCCCTTTGTGTGATTTGTTGAATTACTGAGCTGTGAGCTACAAAGTAGATGTTCCCCTCAAGTCCCTTTTGTCCATTCTGTGAAAATATTGAGGGATGGTCTGGATTGACTTGAAACTTTGTTCTAACAGAGCCCATCTGTTCATGGTAAAGAAATTTGCACTGATCCTATTTCCATAGCTAACCCTCTTTAAAAGTTTCAGCACCAAAATCTGTGTTCATCATTTTATATTTCTTCAGTGTTTCACTGTGATTTTCTGCAAAAGAGGGAGTAAATGCTTGGGATCAATGTGATTAAAACCACAAAAGAGGTGTCTTTTGCTCAGGTGTATTAAAGATGATCCTGGAATTTTTAAAAGGGGAATGAGATGATAAGGACAAACTTCTCACTGTCTCTTCTAGGCCACCCTTTCAAAATTCAGTTACATGCAGTTCTCACCCAGCTCATATGTTCTCAAGGTAACTTCCCTTCTGGGCCTCTGTGAACCTACCTACAACACAGAGGTGATGAACAAGATCAGGATTGCTGAATGACAGCGATCCCTAAAATGATTGACAATATTGTATGGATATCTATGTGGCATTTTTCTGCAAGAGGGTGACCATTGTAATTATAAGCTTAAAAGAGTGCCAGGCCAACAACGATGATGAAAACTACTAGGAAAGATGCAGGGCTCAGAGACAGAGTCTGTCTCAGAGTTCTGTCTCTGCATCAAGTAAATCTGAAGTTAGACCATTTCAGTACCTGGCATTAACCCCTCTACTGGCTTCCCATTGCCTTTGGGACAAAATCCAGGCTCCTGGATATGACACCAGAGAGCACAGGCAACAAAGGAAAAAATAGTTAAATGGGCTTCATCAAAATAAAAAAACTTTGTGCATCAAAGCACACTATCGACAGAGTGAAAAGGCAACCCACAGAATAAGAGGAAAATTTTGCAAATCATATATCTGATAAAGAATTATTATCTAGAATATATAAAGAGCTCCTACCACTGAAAAACAAACAAAATTGAAAAATAGGCAAAACACTTGAATAGACATTTCTCCAAAGAAGATATACAGATGGCCAATCAGCTCATGAAAAGATGCTCAGTATCACCAATCGTAAGGGAAATGCAAATCAAAACCACAGTGAGATACTACTTCACACCCGTTGGGATGGCTGTTATCAAAAGAAACTGAAAATAACAAGTGTTGGAGAGAATGTGGAGAATTGAAACCTTTGTGCATTGCTTACAAGGATAAAATGATACAGAAGCTGTGGAAAACAGTGGTAATTTCCTCAAAAAATTAAACATAGAATTACCATGGGATCCAGCAATTGCACTTCTGGACATATACCCACATCACAGGGACTCCACCAAAAAGATTACTATGGCAGAAAGAAACCTTTTTTATAGCCAAGCAGACACAACCCATTATGTACATGTTCTCAAGATAAACAGTGATTAGTCCTCAAGTAAGAGGACATGATGGCACCATTTGTCAAACATAGTTCATCAACTTTTGCTTCCAGCTGTTGCTGGAACCCCATCCAATCAAGCTTTCCCATCTACCATCCCACTTTCCTTGTCAGAGACTGTAGTGTCCTCCCTATTTCTAAACTCACTGGTTAATTCACAGTCTTTGTCTTGTCCTATCAGCAACTGTTGATCACTCCCTCTTCCGTTAAACACTTTTTTTTCTCATGGCTTGCAGGATATCCCAGTATTTAAAAGTAAACTTAAACTATCATTTGAAGTCTGGCCATCTGTTTCAATTTTCTTTTCTCCTTGTTCACTTTTCATTTTCTTCTCCTGGTTTTGCCTCAACCCCTGGTCGCTGATGGGGGCAGGGCCCCAAGCTCCATCTGGGGCCTTTTCTCTGGCCGCACCCAGTGACCTTCCACATCATCCTATCTTATGGCTTTAGACACCCTGACGTCTCCCAATTCCACATCTCCTTCTCAGACCTCAGCCCTGAACTCCAGACTCCTGTCGTCCAGCTGTACCCTTCCCATCCCTGCTGGCGCGTCTCACAGGCATCTTCTTGCCACACTGTCCAGACATTAGCTCCTGGACCCTATGGTCCTCCACATTTCTGTCAAGAGCTGTGGCATGCTTCTTGGGGCCAGTGTGACCATCTTGGCTGCTTTTCAAATATACAGGATGTTACATTATTCGTATGTGTTTTAACTTGAGATACAAGAGAATTAGATGTTAAGATGGATGAGACAATACATGGTTTCCAAAATTCACTTGGGATGGGGTAGAAAAATGTCTGAGGACCACGGGCCTTGCTGATCTGCTTCCTGCAGTACTTGTGTGACATCATCTCCTGCTTGTTTCCTCCCTCCTCACTGAGATTGAGCCACACAGATGTCTTTGCTTTTCCCGGGGTCAGGGTCACCAGTGCCTCAGGGATCCCTAGAACTCTCTGACCCCTCAGATGCACGTGGTGAACCTCCTCCCCCAGATCTTTGTTCTGATAACACACCTGCCCCCGTTCTCAGTGGGGCCTTTTCTGAGTCTCTCGTTTAACTTTCCAGCCACGCTCCTACCCTCGCCCTAGCCTGTAATGCCTGCTCTGTGTGTTTCTCTCTGCTCTTTCCCCTTCCACTATCCAGATACAGGGGGCAGGGCCCGAGGAGAGAGCAGGGCCACAGAGTGGGAGGTGTGCTGGGGTTGACCCCTCTGACTGATGCTCAACCCTGACTTTACATTAGATTGCTGAGCCATTTTCAGATACCTCTTTTGTGCCCAGTTCCCGTAAGGTTTTCTTCTAGGTCATGGCTGACTGGGGCCCAGCCTCGATGATGTCTAAGTAGCCTCAGGTGATCGAATCTGTATCCAGCCCTGAGCACTAGGGCTCTGGCTCATCTGTTTCTTAGGACTGAGACCAGCCCTTAAACTAGAGGGGTGGAGGGGGTGCTGTCCTCTGCATGGCCTTCGGTCAGGACTGGGTCTCTGACTTGAAGGGGAGGGTCAGTCCTTCCTGGGTCCCCACTGCTGCAGCTTGTGTGTGCCTTAACCAGGAGGGGAGTGAGTTCTGGAGAAAGGGGTCAAAAACCTTACAGCAGAGGACTGTCTGTTCCACGTGCTGAGGTCTTCCCTGTGTTTGTGGTTGTGACTCAGGAAGGGGGTGTGTCGATTCCAAGCATTAAACAGCATCTTTTGACACTCAGGATTGACATCTCAGGACTCACCTTGCCTGAGAGAGAAGCCCTGAAGAGGAAGAAGAGGAAAGGACAAGGAGTCAGGAATGACTCTTTCTCAGGTAAAATCATATTCTTAGTTTACTATTCAGGCCTCTCTGTCCTGAAATGCCATTTGGACTTGATAATCTCTCACTCTCAAGTATCCTGCCTGACAGGTTTGCTTGGACTCGCCCCATGGTCTTCCTTCAATCTTCTCTCATCGCCACACAGATTCTATTCTGTATTTTTACGCACTCTATGTATTTATGGAGATCAAAGTTAAGTTTTCTAATGTATTTTTTCTCAATTTTTGCAGTGTTTTTTAATAACCAGGCTACTATAGAATAATGTTGACAATCTTAATTAAATTTAGTACAATTTATACATGTTCATTGTACCAAAAATGCTGAAATGCACAAGTAAAAAATATTAGAAAATGAAGGTGTATTTAAAAAATGTCATTTTAGACACTACCACTTTTATTTCAGTTAATTTTGGCGTGTATGTTTATAGTGCACCCACTTGTGTATGTGAGCAGGAACCCATGGTGTGTATAAACGACACCATCGTTTCCTAAATAAGTCTTATATTCATTTTAACTTTGAAAGTGTGTCTTACATGCTTTCCATGTCCTTAAGTTTTCTCCTACCGTGCCATGTTAATGAGTTAAGAGCAGTAAGAATAGTCCTCATTGTATGTATGCATGTGTGTGTACGTGTATATGTGTTGACCTTTCAGCCAGTTCTGTGTTTTCAGCCTTGAACTTGTTTCAGGTTTTCTCAGTTAGGAAACAACTGTGTCATCGTACTTTTAATGTCATATCTGATACTTAAACGTATGATGCTGTAGGTTCTGTTCTAAAGCCGGGCCACCTGGTTCAGGTGATGTCTGCCATTTATTAGCTGTTGAATAACAGAGTTAGGTCCTCTGTAAGGTGGGAATAAATTGGATGCTATGTTGTTATATGAGTTAATACTTATAAAACATTTGGAGTAATTCTTACTGTATGGTAACTTTTGGTTGTTACTGTAATTATCATTATCCCATTTTTTCAATTCTTACCTTTCTTTAAAGCTACTGTGGACTTTGTCATCCCTAAAGACATTACTGTACCTCATCTGGAAGTTAGTTATCATTTGGTATATAATGTCTGGAACTTGTGTTTAGACAATGCTTTGTTGAATTTTTTTCATTTGTGTATATATATATATTTTTTCTTTCTGCATGCAATTTTAAATTCCTCAGTAATTTAGTAGATTTGACATCCTCTGATAGAAAAGTGTAATAAAGCAAAATTAGGGATATATTGTTCAAGATTCTCTTTGTGGCTCTATCAGAACACTCACTTCTATCTAATTGATGCTGGCACCTCTCTCCTCTTCTCATTTTGTGTGAAGATAAGTACTCTCCTGATGGCCTCTTGGTGAAATGTGTTCTCATTTCAGGCACTGTTGACATTCAGGGATGTGGCCGTAGAATTCTCTCAGGAGGAGTGGGAATGCCTGGACCCTGCTCAGAGGGCCTTGTACAGGGACGTGATGTTGGAGAACTACAGGAACCTGGTCTCCCTGGGTGAGGATAGTTTCCCTCCGGAAATTGGGATCTGCCCTCGGGTGTCTTTGCATTTATCTTGAGTGTCTTGGGAACCCCTGCCTTGTTCACCTAAGGTTGAAGCCATGTTGATTCAGAGATGAGAGGCTTTATAATGGAGTGTCTGGAATTTAAACCTTCTCTTTCTTCAGTTGATCTGTCCATGACGTGCTAGGTGGTGGTGGTTCTGGAAGCTGAGTAAGCACAAAATCTTATGGCGAAATTTTAAGCTATCTGCCTGATTTTACTCCTGCACTACTGGTTTAGTAGTTCTTGGAAGAAAGCTACGTATCTGTATATTTAAAATATTCTTTAAGCATTTGGAAGAAGATCATCATTGAAAAAATTTGTGAAATATTATTCTGTCCCATCTGTATTGCCCTTTTCAGTTGGACAAAGGGCTGGAATTGTATTATGGAAAAGCCACAGCACATCATTCACCTTTTTTCATGTAAGCAGGAATCTGTCTTTCTGAGGTGAATATTATTTTCATCTTGGAGCAGCGGAGAGAGCCCTGGCCTCTGAAGAGTGAGGTGAAAATAGAGAGAAAAAAAAAAAATGAGGTGGGTGGGAATGTATCAATGATACGAACATACGGAAGAACTCAGACGGCAAAGAGGTGGCTACTTCATCAGATGTTTTTTAGGAAATTCTTCCTAAATGTGGGAGGTCTTTGGGAAGACAGAAGTTTATTGCTGTGAGCTCGCGAAGGAAATTGTACTTCCCCTCCTCTTATTCATGTGTCTTAAAAGTTTCCTCCCATCCCAGTGGTATTCCACCTCGTTGCAAAGTCAAAGGCAAAGTCTTTATCCTGACTCACAACTTTCTGTTACCTGCCGTCTGTGACCGTTTTTGTGTTTGGACTTTGGGGGACCAGCCTCTCATTCTAGACTCCGTTCTCAGTCCACACACATCCGAGCTGAGGTCTCTCTCGTCCCGGCTCCTCTCCTTCTCTAGCTTCCATCCCCATTTCACATACGTGAGAGACCTTCTTTTGGGGATGGGGGACACCGGCTGCTTATCCACTGCATCTGGGGCCCCAGGCGAGTACAGGGGCCTGTCTCAAGCCCTTTCTGCCCCTTCAGGTGCCTCAGGCATTTCTTCGTTTCTGCTTTTGCCTTTAGGAGCATGTATCATGGGACTAGCCTGCATCTTTTGAGATTGTTCCTCAGCAGTATTGTAAAGACAGTGGGCGGAGAGAACCTTTCTTTGATCCCCAGTCCTTCACGGGGAGCATATCTCAGGCACATTTTGGGGTTTGTAGGCAGACCCCAGGACCCATTTCAACATCCCACAAAATCTGAATCCCTTACTTTACTCTCGTATCTTTTATTTTTCTCTCTCTTGGCAGTGCCTACTTAGTATGCAAATGTGGAAAAGCTTGGGCTCTACCTGATTTCATATTTTTTTTGGGTGTGTGTGATTTTGCCTCTGAAACTTGCTTCTGAAATACACCTACTTGGTGTCTGAGATGTTATTCTCTGTTTTCTGCTGTGATAACCCACCCTTTAGGTGCTGGACAAGCTCTAGTGAACTCTGCCACGAGGAGTTTCACTGGGTAAAAGAAAATTCTGAGTGGAGAATGCTTTGATTGAGATGCTACAGTATCATCCTGCTTCATGGGGAAGTGCCCTCTGAAGTAACTGAGTAGAGTGGCCAGCATGTTCCAGGATGCTGAGATAGAAAGTATCATGAGAGCCTGACACAAATGGTTCCAGTTGTCCTTCTGGGTTTTGTGGATCACCACAAAAGTGTCTCTCAAGGGCAGTGTGGTAATGTTGATTAAGTATACTAACGATCATCTTGTTTGATTTGGGGTTTTCTCAAGTACAGAGATTTATTCCAGGGAGAAAATTGCAAGTTCATAACCACATATCAGTGAGACCATTGGCCAAACTGTTGTTCTTGCAGCAGTGTTCATTACATGTGTATGCCATTGTTTATTGTTCAAAAAAGTATGGTTAGCATTCATTCCCTGCTAGGCAGTTTCTCAACATTTTCCTCTGTCCCCAGTCCCTGGCACCTACCAGTCTGCATTCTGTCTCTGTGGATTTATCTATTCTGTGTATATCATATCTTTTGCAATATTGCCTTGACTCTTCAGGGCCCTTTGCAGTTCCGTATGAATTTCATCATCTTTTCCATTTTTCCAGAAAATGTTCTTGGAATTTTGATAGTGTTTACATAGAATCTATAGACCATGTTGGTGAATATTATCATAAATATGAAGTGTCTTCCCATTTATTTAGGTCTTCTTTCATTTCTATCAACAATGTTTTTTTTTTTTTAATTTTTATTGGAGTATAGTTGATTTACAGTGTTGTGTTAGTTTCAGGTGTACAGCAAAGTGAATCTGTTACACATATACAGATATCCACTCTTTTTTAGATTCTTTTCCCATATAGGCCATTACAGAGTATTGAGTAGAGTTCCCTGTGCTATACAGTAGGTCCTTAATAGTTATATATATCAGCAATGTTTTGTAGTTTTCAGTCTATATGTCTTTCATCTCCTTGCTTAAATTCATTCTTAGGTATTTTATTCTTTGGATATTATTGTAAGTGGAATTATTAAAAAAATTTTTTTTCAAATTGTTCATTGTTGATGTATAGAAACACAGCTGATTTTCATATGTAGATACTGTATCCTGCAACTTGGCTGACATCGTTTATAAGACTAGTAGGTCTTGTGTGTGTGTGTGTATTTTATGGAATTTTCATTATACAGGATTATGTCATCTGCTCATGGAGATAATTTTCCTTTTTATTCTCCAATTTGTATACTTTTAATTTCTTTTTCTTGCATAATTGCTCTGGGTAGAACTTCCAGTACAACATTGAATAGCTGGATAGCAGTGGTGAAAGTGGGCATCATGTCTTATTTCTTATTTTAGGTGGAAAGCTTTTATTATTTCATCATTGACTGTGTATGATATTAGCTGTGAGTTTTTTATAAATGATCTTTATCAGGTTGAGGAAGTTCACTTTTTGTATGCTGAGTGTTTTCATCATGAACGGTTTCTGGATTTTTTTCAAATGTCTATTCTGCATACAATGAGATGATTATGTAGGTTTCCCCCCCCTTCCTACTATTGATGTGGGCTATTATATTGATAGATTTCTATATGTTGAACCAACTACCCTTGAATTCTTGGTACAAGGCTGCCTTTTTTATGATGTATAATCTTAATATGCTATGTACTCAATTGGCTAGTATTTTGTTGAAGATTTTTCATCTATATTCATAAAGTATGTTGGTCTGTAGTATCTTTTCTTGAGCTGTTTTTGTCTGGCTTTGGTATCAGAATAATGCTGGCCTCATAGAATGAATTAAGAAATGTTCTCTCTTTTCAGACTTGTGGTTGCCAAGGGGGAGGAGAGGTGAGGGAGGGATGGATTGGGAGTTTGGGATTAGCAGATGCAAACTATTATATATAGAATGGATAAACAACAAGGTCCTACTGTATAGCACAGGGCACTATATTCAATATCCTGTAATAAACCATAATGAAAAAAGGAAAAAAAAAAGAAGTGTTCTCTCTTTTACTTATTATAGGGCAGGTCTAGTCGTAAGAAAATCCATCACCTTTTGTTTATCTTGGAAGTCATAATTTCTCCCTCGTTTTTTTTTTTTTTTTTTAAACATTTTTCTACTATTTTTTTTTAAATTTAATTTTATTTATTTATTTATGGCTGTGTTGGGTCTTCGTTTCTGTGCGAGGGCCTTCTCCAGTTGCGGCAAGTGGGGGCCACTCCTCATCGCAGTGCGCGGGCCTCTCACCATCGCGGCCTCTCCTGTTGCGGAGCACAGGCTCCAGACACGCAGGCTCAGCAATTGTGGCTCACGGGCCCAGTCGCTCCACGGCATGTGGGATCCTCCCAGACCAGGGCTCGAACCCGTGTCCCCTGCATTGGCAGGCAGACTCTCAACCACTGCGCCACCAGGGAAGCCCCTCTCCCTCATTTTTAAAAGACAGTTTTGCTAGAGATAGAATTGGCTGACAGTTTTTTTTCCTCTGTCAACACTTCAAATACGTCATCCATTGTTTCTGGACTCCATGGTTTTGGCAAGAAATCAGCTTTTAATCTTACTGAGGATCTTTTGTATATGACAAATACCTACCTTCTCCCTTGCTGCTTTTAAGATTCTCTCTTTCCCTTTGTCTTTTAACAGTTTGATTATAATTTGTTACATGTGATTCTCTTTGAGTTTTCCTACATGCGGTTCATTCAGTCTTTAGATTTGTAGGTTCATGCCTTTATTCACATTTAAGAAATTTTTGACCATATTCTGATATTCTTTCTGCCTTCTTTCTCCTTCTCTTTGGGACTCCCATAATTCATATGTTCGTCCACTGATGGTATCTACAGGTCTCCTAAGCTCTGTTCATTTATATTCAGTCTTTTTTTTCTTTCTGCTCCTTAGACTAGGTAATTCTGACTGATCTACCTACAAGTTTGCTGATACTCCCCTTTGCCTAATCAAATCTGGTGCTGAACCTCTCTAGGAAATTTTTCATTTTGATAAATTTACCTTTCAGCCCCAGAATTTCTGTTTAGTTTCTTTTTATAATCTCTATCATTTTATTGATATTCTCTATTTGTTTAAACACTGTTTTCCTTACCTTCATTAATTCTGTGTCCATCATTCCCTTTAGCTTAATTAGTTGATTTAAAGTGTTTGTTGATTAAGTCCAAAGTTTGAGCTCCATTGTGGACAATTTATGCTATTTATTTATTCATTTTTCTGTATGGGTTATATTGATACTTTATTGTTACTTTGCCTGCTTTGTAACCTTTTGTTTAACAAATGGGATATTTTGAGTATGTTGAAACCTTGGAAATCATAATCCACTCCTCCCCCCACGTTCACCCCCCTGGATTTTGTTGTTTCTTGTGACTGCTGTTGTGTCTTTATTTCTCTCAACTAATTTTGTGTGATGTGTTTTCATTGCTGTGTGTGGCCACTGAAATCTTTGTTGACTTATTGGTCAGTTAGTGATTTGACACATTTCCTTAAACACCTGGAACCAAAACCAAAACAAAACCACCTTATACTCTTTGTAGATGAGCTCTTTGTGTTGGAGAATTCCTTAAGCACTCAGGCAAGGAGTTTACAACTCTGCCTTAGCATTCACTTCTTGCAGAAAATCTGATGTTCAGCTGTACATGAGGGCTTAGGAGCTTCTCAGGTCTTTTCTTATATTCCCAGTCCTAGGCATCCCAAATCTATCTAGATTCCCTGGAATATGTGGCAGATGTTCAAAGTCCTTAATTCCCAGTACAACTCACTCCCCACTTTTTTCCCAGGGTTTTCGATTTGTCCATTGTTTGCCCAAGTTGTTATCCCTTGCCCTAGGTGGCAGTGGCTAGTATATTTACCTTTAAATGTTTTTGACCAAGCCCTCAAGTTAGCTGTTCCACCTAGGTATAGTTTTGCAGGTACTTTGAGCCAATCCTTTAGGTATCCATCAGGCAGATCGAAAGAAAAAAAACAAAACCAAAAAACCAAAATCCAAACAGTTGAAATTCTTTATAAGGTCTGTTCTGTCACCTCTGATTCTGGAAACCTGTACCAGCCTGTGGGACTCTCATCTTCAAGGCCACTGCCTAGCTGAGGAACAGGGATGGGTCAACGTAAGAAAAAACAGCTGCCTTTTTCTTGGTTAAGAGTGTTCCTGGTAGCTGGAATCCTTTGATTAATTTCCAGAGTTCTTATAAAGTTGATTCTGACAGTTTTTGTGAGTTCATTTCTTGTTTTGTACAGAGAAGTACATTTGGCGTTCCCTGCTTTGTCAGTTTTGTTGTCACATTTCCCCATTAATTTCTGTAATATTACATATTTACCTGGACCTTTTATTTCAAAATCAGTGATTTTTAACATATTTTCCAGTTCTCATATTGTGTGCTCCTTCTGAAATATGTCCTTTCTTTTAGTCTTATAGGTGAATTCTTTAGAATTCCACAGACACTGTGTGTGTGTCTGTGTGTGTGTGTGTATTTAACAAATGTAAATTCTTATTATTTATGATTTATGGCTGGATTTGTCTCACATTACTAAAATGTTTATTCCTGTTTATTTTGATTAACAGATAATTAATATTTAGCATATGTTATGTAATATAAGCACAGTGAACTAATCATTAATGTTGCAGTATGCCTATTTTTCATGGGTATAGTTGTACAACAAGTATTCAAAATAATGTTTTGCTATGCTTACAGTGTTGTTTTAGTGTTGTATACAAGTATTCAGTAGTGTTTTTTTTAATATTAATTTTCTTAAGAAACTTTTCCTCTCTCCCTTCCTCCCTCCCTTCCTTCCTTCCTTCCTCCCTCCCTCCCTCCCTCCCTCCCTTCTTCCCACCCTCCCTCCCTTCCTCCCACCATGCAGCATGCAGGATCTTAGTTCCCCGACCAGGGATTGAACCTGTGCCCCCTGCATTGGGAGCGTGGAGTCTTAACCACTGGACCCCAGTGATTATTTTTAATATCTTCTATTTTTCAAATGTTAGACAGTTGTATGCCTCCCATGAGTTGTGTGCTTTGGGGTGCCTGTGGAGAAATTCCTTTTCTTTCAAGGTTATTGTAACTTTTGATAACAGAGCATTTGAAAATAGGCTTCCCTGAAAATAATTTGAATTGTGTGTAATCACCCTTTCTTTTTAGAGGAATCTTATTCATTTGTGTTCCTAAACATTTGCAGACCATGATTGTAAAACTTGATAAGTCTGTTAATCATGAGTTTTACCTTTCGAGTAATATTATATTTTTCAGCATAAAATATCTATCTTCCAATCTGGTTAAAAGGAAGCCTTATATCTTACAGATATGTCTACCAGATGTGTGATCAAAGAATTATCACCAAAAGAGGACATTAATAATGGAGACTTATTTCAGACATTGGTTTTTGAAAGACTTGTAAGTCATGATTTTGATGATTTTGATTTCAGTGAAGTCCAGCAAAATATGCACAAGTTTGCGAATCAGTGGGAATATGAAGAAAAACGTTACAAAGGAGTGACTACAACCCCTTGCAAAAATCTCACTGGTAGTAGAGATCAACAACATCATAAATCCTGGAATAATTTTCCTTTAAAGCAGAATGTTTCTGTAAGAAGTATGTCTCAATATTACAGATATTACAAGTTATATATGAGGAATAAGGAACTAAAAAGTAACGTAGGCTATTCAGGAAACAAGTTTTTGAAATGTTTGGAAAATAGGCTTGGATTAAGCCTTCATTCACATTTGGCTGAACTGCAGATTTTTCAAACTGAGGAGAAAATTTATGAATGTAATCAAGTTGAGAAGTCTATGAAAAACTGTTCCTCAGTTTCACCACTTCAAATAATTCCTCCTAGTGTCAAAACCAACATTTGTAATAAAAATGGGAAGGTTTTAACGCATCCTTCATTGCTTACACAACACCAGAAAACACATATTAGAGAAAAGCCCTACAAATGTAATGACTGTGGGAAGGCTTTTAGCCATTGCTCAGTCTTAGCTAATCATCAAAGAATTCATTCTGAACAGAGACCTTACAAATGTAGTGAGTGTGGCAAAACCTTTAACAGATTCTCAAACCTCACAAGGCATCAGAGAATTCATACTGGGGAGAAACCATATAAATGTAATGTATGTGGTAAGGACTTTATGATACGTTCACACCTTTGGGGTCATGAGCGAATTCATACTGGAGAGAAACCTTACAAATGTAATGAGTGTGGCAAAGCGTTTTCTGAGCATTCAAATCTTGCTCAACATAAGAGAATCCATACTGGAGAGAAACCTTATAAATGTAACGAGTGTGGTAAGGATTTCACCACACGTTCACACCTTTGGGGCCATGAGAGGATCCATACTGGAGAGAAACCATACAAATGTCATGAGTGTGGCAAAGCTTTCACTGGGAGTTCAAACCTTACTCAACATAGGAAAGTTCATACTGGAGAGAAACCATATAAATGTCATGTATGTGGCAAGGCCTTCAGTCAGAATTCAAGCCTTACAGTTCATCAGAGAATTCATACTGGAGAGAAACCTTACAAGTGTCATGAGTGTGGCAAAGCCTTTAAGCAGTACTCAAGTCTCAACAGACACCAGAATATACATGGAGTGAAGATACAGATGTAAAGTGTGTGGTAAGGTTTTTATTAAATGTTCATATGTTTGGAGTGATGAGAGAATTTATACTGGAAAGAAACCTTACAAGAGAATATATTAAGGCCTTCAGGAAATGACCTGGCCTCAGGATCACCAAAGATTTCATAATGGAGAAAACACTTACAAATATAATGAGTAAGGTAAATTGTTTAAGCAGGTTTCAGAATGTACTGTGCATCAGGGAATTATTAGTAGGGGAAACTAAGTCTAGTCCTTCTTGAAGATTAGTCAAATCATGTTACACTCTGCAGAGTAATTAAAAGTTAAAATCATTTAAAATTCATGAGATGGTGGCAGGGGGGGTCAAAGGATCAAGGACGTGTGGAAAGGCCCACTAATCAAGTTATGAAATGTTTTTATTCTTAGATTTCTTGAGGCTCTATTTTTAGTGACTTTCAATCTGAGGTTCAAAATCTGTTAATGATGTTATATCTTCATCACAGACCTCTCATGTGCTGCCATGATGAAACACACCTGTAAAGGAACTTAACACCTGTAAAGGAACTTTTTAAAAATTTCGGTGCTAATGTAAAAGGTGATTTGTTTTAAATTTTCTTTCCTTTATTTTTGGTTTTTGTTTTTAATTTTCAATTGCACTTGTTCATTGGTGGTATATATACATTAACCTTGTATCCTGCAGCCCTACTGTAGTGTTTTATTGTACCACACTTTAGGGTATTATTGTACTGTAGGGTATTTATTGTATTGTAGTGTTTTATGTACCACACTTTAGGGTATCATGAAATTGTTCAATTCCAGTGATAGGTGCCACCCCGTTTTGTTCATAGCGTAAAGAGCCTCTCTGTTACCATACTAACGTTGACGCAGTCTTACAGTCATTAAATCTGAATTGGTCATGGGCCAGGTTCCTGTTGTTCTGGGTTGCAGTCAGAGCATCTGCATTTTATTAAGATCTCAAAAGCTTGATGCATAATTGGTATTGGCATATAGAAAAATCTTTACTCATAAATGGAAACTTGTCACGGCTAAAACTACAAAATAACATACCACTAATCTAAAACATGCTGACAAGTTACGAAAACAACTAAATATAGGTCTAGATTATTGGAAGAACGTAGCTAACCTTTTTCAGTATATCATGATGGTTAAATACTATACTTTGTTACCGTCTCCACTAAGTTGAAGTTCCCATATCTGCTGCTCACCAATGTGTGAATTTAGTGAAATCACGGAACTCCCTGTGCTTAAGTTTTCTTCCTCTTTAGAATAAAAATAGTAGTAGTTTCCATCTCCAAGATTTGTGAAGGATGAAGACGTTACTGAGCTTCCTAGCAGTGATTCTTACATTGTAAAGGTTTTTCAGAGTTACATATTCAACTCTTAGAAGGCTCTTAATGAAAGTAAAACTTAAGTAAATATTTCTCAGTGAGAACTAATGGTAAGTGGAGAATATTGAATTTCAGTTGAAATGATAAACGTAACCATTGCTTCAGGTTCTCCTGCAGCATCCCCCAGAAGAAATATGTCAGTCATTGGGAACTAACAGATCCTCCAGGTTTTTTTGGCAATAGAAATGGTCTTCTTATCACAGACTATGATTAGAATCCTGGAGAATTTCTCTCTTCTTTACCATTATATCTTGCTTTCCTTCTCTGGGTGAAGGTTAGGGTCTGCAGATTTGATGGTCAGGCACTTGCTTGTAGCCAACTCCTTCATCTTCATCTTTACAGGAATCTCCAGGACAGTGATGGCTTTTGGGCAGAAACATTTTCTCAGCGACTTTGGTTGCAAATTTGTTTACTGTGTTCACAGAGTGATACTGTACTATATTTGTGTAAGATGTAACTCTCGGAGGAAACTAGGTGAAGGTTCTGAATGCCTCTACTATCTTTGTACCTTCCTGTACATCTGTGATTATTTCAAAATAAAAAGTTAAAGGGAATGTGGTTTGCTGTGGCTTTTACAAAATTCAAATCCAGCTGTTTGTTGATATGAGAATAAAAGATATGATAAATGAGTCTAACAATAATTCTTACAACTGTCTACTCATCACTTCTTCGTGTTTCATGAGTATTGTAAATGTGTATGTGTCTACATCCTACATAATACAGGTCTACTCTACTTCCAAGAACTCCTGAATCAGGAGCACAAGGGTAGAACTAGAGAATTTGGTGTTTAAAGTGTTTGCTGTATTATGGATTGGTGGATATTTCATTTTGGAACCACCACCAATCCTGCATGAAGTGAGCAGACCTTCTGAAGAAGGAGGAAGACCGAAGTCTAGAAGCACCATTGTGATTCTTTTCATTTCTGAATCAACAGAGCTTCAATCTTGTCCTTAAAAACAGGGATCAGAAGCTTGGTTGTTCAAGGCAGGGCTTCTCAAGAGCCTGACCATGGAGAAAGATTTGCAAGTACAGGTCTTACCTTTTGGATGGAATGTGTCTTCTAATATGGTTCTCTAATACCGTATGTCTGCACAAAAACTCTGAGTGGGGTCCAGGCATTCCTAGTGCTTTTAAGAGAATTTTATGGGCATATTGGTGAATGTCATAGTTCCTGAAATAAAACACACACACTTCCAGTAGTGACAGTTGGGGAGATTCTTTTAATTTTATACAGCATGAGACAAGAATAGGAGTATAAAGATAGTTCTGGTGTACTATGAGGATTACTACTTGAGTTTTGTGGCAGAACTTCTGGGTCCTGACAAGTTGTTTAACCTTTGTGAGTCTCAGATTGCTCCTTTGAGGTGGCACCTGCCCTGCAAATCTCAGTTGAGTACTGTGAGGCTCATGGGGACCTTCCTGTGCAATCATTTGGTAAATAGAAGGCACTATGCTTGTGTGAGCCTTCCCATTATAGGGCATGTAACTGTATTCTAATACAGGGGATTCTCAATTTAAGAGCAATTTATGCTCGTGTAAGAGCATACCACCTCCAAAGCCATTCTCAGTGTCTTGGTGTGAGTCTCTTTCGGTTCATCTTGCTTGGGACTCTCTGTGGTTCTTGTACCTGGATATCTGTTTCTTTCTTCAGGGTCAGGAATTTTTCAGCCATAATTTCATCAAATATATATATTTTTTAATTATTTATTTTATTTTATTTTTGGCTGCGCTGGGTCTTTGTTGCTGCATGCAGGCTTCCTCTAGTTGTGGCGAGGCGGGGGGCTACTCTTCCTTGCAGTGCACAGGCTTCTCATTGTGGTGGCTTCTCTTGTTGTGGAGCACAGGCTCTAGATGTGCAGCCTTTGGTAGTTGTGGCTCGGCTCTAGAGCACAGGCTCAGTAATTGTGGCACATGGGCTTAGTTGCTCCGCGGCACGTGGGATCTTCCTGGACGAGGGCTCGAACCCGTGTCCCCTGCATAAGCAGGTGGATTCCCAACCACTGTGTCACCAGGGAAGCCCCCATCAAATACATTTTTAACCCTTTTCTCACTTCTCCTTCTGGGACCCCTATAGTGGGAATGTTAGTACACTTGATGTTGTCCCAGAGGTCTCTTAAACTGTCCTCATTTTAAAAAATTTTGTTTTTCTTTTTGATGTTATGATTAGATGATTACCATTATTCTGTCTTCCGGATTACTTATACTTTCTTCTATATCACCTAGTCTGCTGTTAATTCCTTCTAGTGAGGTTTTCATTTCAGTTATTGTATTATTCAACTCTGACTGATTTTTTATTATGTTTTTTGTTCCTTGTTAAAATTCTCACTGTGTTCATCTATTTTTCCCCTCAAGTTCCGTTAGCATGCTTGTTACGAATGCTTTGAACTCTTTATCTGGTAAGTTGTGTATCTCTCTTTCATTAGTTGTTTTTTCAGTTATTTTTTTTCTTTTTCTTTCATTTGAAACAAATTCCTCTGTCTTCTCATTTTGGTTAACTTTCTCTGTCTCAATGAAATTAGGTGAGTCAGTAAGCCTGTCCTTATGTGGGAGCATCTCTATGCAGTTGCGTGTGCCCAGTGGCTTTGCTGGGAGAGCTGGATCTGAAGTAAGCACAGGTCACGTCTTCCCCAGGGTTGCCATCAGCTGTCACCTTGGTGGGAAGTGCGGCTGGAGATGGAGGAGATAGAGCCAGAGCCAGGTGCGAGCAGGAGCTTTCCCTCCCCTCTGCTCAGTGGCCATCACCACCCTATTAGGGGTGGGGTTGGGTCCCAAGGTGCTGGAGCAGAAGCCCTGAGGGTAGGGTCCAAGCTGGTTCTGTTTCTTCTGAGTGTGTGCCCTCCATCCTCCTGGCAACAACACCTTCAACCCAAAAGGAGCGATGCTGAAGCAAGAGGGGTCAGAGCAGGTGCCCGGTGTGGGCTGGAGTGTGCTGGGACGTTCCTGGCATGTCAGTCAGAGTTCCAGACAGCTCCTGATCCGCCGCTTCCGTGAGCGCCAGTAATGACTGCTCTCCCCTTGTTCAGATGCAGTGCCGGGTCTAGCCTGCTTTTCACCCGCCCCCCGCCCCAAGGGCACACTCCCCTGCAGCGGTAGTCTTTTCCCTAGTGGGGAGCTGCGCTGGAGCTAGAGGGGCTGGGACGGGCACTTGGTGTGGGCCAGGGCATTCACTGGAGCAGTCGGGACACTGGCCAGAGCCCCGGGCAGTTTCAGTCTGCTTCCTTCACCACCTTGTTCCTGGGAGTAAGTGAGCTTGAGTGTGCCCTTCACAAGTGGAATCTGTTTCTTACAGCCCTCCTTGAAGTCCCACTGGTTTTCAAACTAACCAAGGGGAATTGTCTTCCTGGGGTTGGACCCCAGGGCTGGGGTGCCCAGTATGTGGTTTGAACCCCTTACTCTCCAGGGAGGATCTCCAAGCTTGTGATATGCCTGTGGATCCCACCCTGATTGCCTCACCTCCCTTCCTGCCTGACTCTGTGTATATCTTTCTTTACAGCCTTGGTTGTACAGGAGTACTTTAACCAGTTTCCACTTCGTTTTGCAAGAGAATTTTCCCCCATGTAGGTGTAAAAATATTTTTGATATGTTCATAGGGGAGATGAGCCCAGCGTCCTCCTCCTCCACCATCCTGATCTCCTTACCCCAGGTCTAACATGGTTTGACTCTTCAGTTGGATTTTTTTTGTTGTTTTCAAGAGATCTAGTTAAAACATTTGGATTAAAGTAAAATAATGAAATATATATGTCATGGCTTTTTAACCTATTAAAAGCACAACATGACCATATAATAGACTTTACAGTAGGTCATCAGTATAATTAAATGGTACTATTACAACATTTATTAAGGTACAATTTCCCAGTACTATTACTTGATGAATAACAAACATAATCTAACATACTATGTGTGTGTGTGTGTATATATATATATATATATATAATGTATATATTATATATATAGATTATGTTATGTATAACATACTATGTATATATATACACATATATACATATATGTATATATATATACATATATGTGTATATATATATATATATGTATGTTTATGGTCTAATATGTGGTAAATATTTCAAAGTGCCTCTTCTCAGCTAAAAATTTGTATTTCTCTATTTCCAGGCCACAAGGTTCAACATATCAATATCCATTATTTCAAACTCAATCTTTGTTTTTCAAATGATTGTATCTTTAATACTTTACAGAGATAGCTATATTAAAATATTTCCTATACTTGAGACAACAATTTTGCTCCTGCAGAAATCCACCTGCCATTAACTCCACACAAACAAAAAGGATTCATGACTTTCTTCCCCAAATAACTATTCCTCCACTGTGTGTGGTTAGTAAAAACCTCCACTTAATTCCTCATGTAATTGACATGAGAGTACTCCTTCAAATCTCTTTCTTTCCAATATGGTCAGCTGGTATCCTCACACTATACAGAAAAATCTGTCTTCTACAGATGCCAAAACCTGTGCCATCTTATCCCAAACATCATGTCTTTTTAAATTTTCTCACTCACCTCATGTTTTCTTTTTTCTTTTTTTTAAATTGTCCAAAACATCTTTATACTCTCTTTTTCCCCACTCCATTTAATCTGGCCATTGCTACATGAAAAAAAAAATTAAATATGCTGTCTTCCTATATATCATTATACTTCACATGAGCACCATCTTTATAACAATGTAACATACAAATTTCATAACTTGGCTCCCAATATACCTACTCTCTGAAACTGATTTCCATTCCATCTTCACCCCATGATACCTCATTACTCCCTGAGAACATTTTTCTCTTCAGTTTCTTGAATGACCATCCTACATGCTATTCTTTTTTTTATGGAACTTTTCCAGAAATTCCATGTTTAGTTAATTTCTGGATAAATTCATTATGTGAAATTGAAAGTTCCACACTCAAAGACATCCTCAGGACGTCCAGATTGTGTCAGGCTCTACTGTTCTTTTGTTTCTGTTTTTTTAAAATTTCATTGACTCTGAACTACTCCACTACAAACATTAATACAATTCAATTGTATAAGTAATTACATAATAATTACATAATGTTTCATTTACAGTTGCTACTACTTTTCATCATTTTTTATGGGGCAGAATTTTATGTCTTGTGTACCATTCCCTTGTGATGTGACTTCCATAATTTCACTTACAGCTCCGTGAGGATGAGTGGATACACAAGTGAACATGGTACAAAAACATAACTTTATCTCTTTCTGATAAGATCAGTAGCTTTTGCATTCCTTACACAGGCAAAGCAGAGCCTGTATTACATTGACGTTATGGCTCGTGAGAAGAAAGGGACTGACAGTTGGGAAACATGCAGCAACCAATGCAGAGATGTTCACTAGTAACCAACTGGGATTATTAAAAAGAGCAATACAGACTTGGAAGATGGAGGAGAGAGTGTAAAATGATACAAAGGTGTTTACAAGGACAAGGAGTCTTCAGGTTGCTCTGGCCTCAAGGGTGAATCTGTGCGAAAGATTTTTCCTATGAATGTGTTGGACCCGCTGCTTATGCCTGTACAGGATAAAAATCATGGAGCCACTGGCCCAGAGCATGAGCCCCAAGCATAAAACATCAGGGAATGACCACAATGTTGCAAGGAGTGAAAGTGTAATTCTGTTATTACCTACCCCAGCACAGTATCCCAAATCCTTTGTCGTGATGTTTCTGTTGCTCCATTTGCCAGTCGTACACATAGGAAAAATGATATTTACCAGCATTTGCAGGATCCAACACAAGAAAATATAGGAGCCAATGTGCCTGGGAGCTTTCACTTTCATTTATGCCCATCTAGAGTTTCTGGGGCTGATCATGATGGCCTGGAAGACACTCAAGAGTCACTTTCCATGTATGAACAACTGCAGTGAAAGCCGTGCATGTGACAATTTTGCTTTTCTTCACAAATCTATGAGGCAGACACTACTATTCCTTTCGTTGTAAAGATGGGGAGAATACAGACACAGAGAAGTTAGGTATTTGTTTAAAAGTACGCCTTGTTTAGGGGCAAAATGGAGAATTTAGTTTGGCTGTGCCTATTTTAAAGACAGAGGGTTTAATTGTCCTGCTGTGCTAAAAAGCTTGTTATGTTAGCTACATTCTTTGACTGATTCAGGTATATATTTAGTCTTATTTTTAATACCTTGATTTTATTTGATATTGCTGGTATGTTATTTTATAATTTTGATTGTAACAACCTTCAATTTAATTGTAAAGATTTATTCTATGGGACAAAAGCAATTACAAATGAGGATTTAGAAATCTTACTAAAATGTCAGATGTGCTGATTGCAGCATAATACTGCCGGGTCCTGCCCAATGACTTGGACTTAATGAATTCAAGAATCGCTCTATATTAGGATGACAAGAGAAGACGTGCTGCCTTTTCGCCAAGAAGAAAAATACAATAGCACCGATCATGGGAATTATTGAACAATCTCATGTCTTGCTTAGATTATGGGATGTCAAACACCAGTACAGGATAAAATCACTTGGGGTTAGAAATGAAATTATTACTAATTTCAGATCATATAATTATCTATTCATTAATATCTGACTTAAGTAAAACTATTATCAAGGAGGCGAGTTGTGTGAAAGATACTAATATATGACATAATTTCAAAAGTAGATGTGTAATAAGAAGTGGAGTTTGTGCATTTTATAAGTTTAAATTTAGATCTTTGAGTTTTTATTAGAATCTTTTAAAACCAGAGAAAAGCTCAGAGGATACTTTTGAGTCTGACAGCTTCTGTCTGAAATGCAGGATTTTAGTTACCTTTTCTTTAAATGGTGTTTCCTTCACTTCAGGAGGAAGACAGCCTCACCACCATCAGCAGGCAGTGGATGATTTCAGTAGGGACACAATTACTGTCTTTGTTAAGCACTTTATACTCTCAGAGTTAGAGAAAATATTTCTATTCCAGGATTTTTCATTCAAATACACCGTTTCTTTACTGGATTAGACGATTCCTGTAGGTTCACCATACAGCAAATTACAAGCATGGAGGTATTATAGGCACTCCTCTAGTGATTCTAGAAACTGTCTGTGATCCCAGTAGGGTGGGCTAAAAATGATTGGTTTCAGAACTATAGTCCTTAAACAGCTGAAAGGAATCATCATTTGCATTAAACATCATTAAACTCTCAGCGAGGGTTACATGTAATCATATATGGAGACACTGAGTGATTTGGGATGTCTAGGACCCCGATTTCTCTTCATAGTTCAGTTGATACCTCAGAAATGATTTCTCTTTCCTGTGGGCTTTTTTCAGTGGATCAGTTTCAGACCCCGAAAAATTCCGATTTCCAATATGATCACTAACTCTGACTTCCAATATGCCTACTTCCCTTACAGCCTCTGACTGTCAGACTGAAAGAGAAAGTACTCACCAGACTCCATCCCTCTGTTTGGACAGTGAGCACAGAGTGAAGGTCATGACATCCAGACAGAAGTTCAATTATTATTTCATCTGGAACGGCATTGACAGTGCGGTCTTGGGGAACTGAAGACGTTTCTGAACAACTTTTTCCCGGTTGCTAGTTACTAAAACCAATTACAAGTTTCTAATTAGCATCTCCAAAGAGACCACTGAAGTGTTTGGGAAAGGCTCTTCCTTTTCCATGATTTGGGGAGCAGCTGGGGTCTCACATGGAGGAGCACGGGGTACTGAGGTCTGACACGTGAGGGAGTGGCAGTGCAACACATGTTTCTCATGGATGCTGTTTCCCAGAGCCATTTTTCCACCCCAAAGTGAGTTTTCTCCTAATCTTCACACCAGTGAGTCACACCATAATTTAATGAGCAAAGAAACAAAGTACCTGAGAAGGATGTTCAAAGAAATACAGTAAAAGGACGAACTCTAAGTCAAGCATTTGTTGAAAATTATATTGGAACTCTAGATGATCTGGAAATTCTGTAGGAAAATGTACTTTACTCATACTGATAAGTCAGTAGTGATAGGAAATCTAAATAGAACAAAAGCAATAAAAAAGGAGAAATTTATGAGGGCTGTACAAACAAAAGCACCAGCATTTGATGCTTTAAAAGGTCATTCCTCCAGATGTCAGATAGGCCAATGCTACTGACCGTTCAAGAGCATCGAATGGTTGCCATCGTCCTCTTATTTGTTGCTGGATTTTCCATAATGAACCCTGATTACTCTTGTACTTATTCAAGAAATATAAAACATGACTTCAAATCAAATCTTTGGGTTTTCTACAAACAAATCTACATTTTATCTGGGTCCATTATCCAATATCTTTCAATATCCAAGTAAGGTGTAAGAGGCATAATGGTGGACATCCCCTAATATGCACAACCACCCACCCCAACCCACCCACAGTGATACACACACACTTGCAAAGCCACTCATGCATTCACAATCAAATAGTCACGTAAACTCACATACTTACATACATCCTCACAGATCCACCACAAACACTCATCCCCAGACTTACTATTTAGAGATACACACTCATATTAGTACACACTTAGTATGATGCATACGCAAACTCACAGTCTCATTTTCATTCAAAAAAATCAAACTCATATAGTCAGCATATGTGTGTTGATATTGTGTTCATATATGAAGGAAATAGTGGTATTTTCAGACCCCCTTTTATCAAGTCACCCTTTATACTCCTTCCAACTCTGTAATCAACTCAGGAGGATGACATTACAACGTCCAGAATGTAAAAAGTGAAATGCATTGCCACTTTATTTTTTTATTTTTTTGAAAGAATTAAATTTATGCCCAATTAATCGGGCCCATAGTTATCAAATACTTCTTTTTGTTTTTTAAAAATATTTGTTTATTTTATTTATTATTTATTTTGGCTGCACCGGGTCTTAGTTGTGGCACATGGGAATCTTCAGTTGTGAACTCTTACTTGTGGCATGCATGCAGCAGCATCTAGTTCCCTGACCAGGGGTTGAACCTGGGCCCCCTGCACTGGGAGCATGGAGTCTTACCCACTGGACCACCAGGGAAGTCCCGCATTGCCTCTTTAGATGAAGACACTTAGACTGTTGGAGGAGTTACAACGCACAGGTGTGTGATAGAGCAGGGTAAGAGCGAGAGCACAGGAAAAGGGTGGCATAGAGAGAAGGAGGTGGTGCAGACAGAGAGCCCAGAGATGTGGGAATGTGAAACGGAGGGTAGAGAATAGAAGGTTAAAAGGCACCGTTTCGTTCATGTCATGGAGGGGTTAAAGAGCACTGGTGAGTTTAAGGGTAGAGGTGATAGAGCATGAAAGGAACTTAAGGGTCCAGGAGATGCTGGATGTTGCGGTACTAAGGGTGTAGGGCGTCATGGGAACGAAGAAGATGATAGGGATGGCAAGATAATGGGCCAAGGTAGATAAAGAGCAGGAATGGGTAAAAAGGCCCAGGAGAATTAATGTCTATGAGGAGTTGAAGAAAAGGAGAGATTGAGCAAGATAATGGGTTGGGTACCTGGTGGTCCAAGGCAGAGGTGGGGGTAGGAAGGGGAGCTGGAGATGTAGGGATAATGGAAGGGAGGTCAAAAGGAGCTAGGGAGGATAGTGGACACCAGTGGGCTAAAGGGCCTGGAGTAAGGACAGGATTACAGTGTTGGCATAGTCACGGTGGTCATGGGGATGCTGAGGAAACCGGATGGTTGGGAATTCAGGTGGGAGTGAAGGAGGACCCAGAGGATGAAGAGTGCTGGGGGCAATGGAAAGCTAAAATGTTTGGCTGGCATGCCTGGAATGGAGATGTCAAAGATAAACAGCCAGACATTAAAGTAGTGAAAACAGATTATATTCAGTAACTACTGACAGTAGGGGAAAGAGCCGAGCTCCATTCCAATATGTGCAAAGGTGAGAGGGTGTTTTAAAGGGAGAATGAAGGAGGAGGGGTTGGTGAGTGAAGGCTTGGTAGAATCAGAGAAGGGAAACATTACAAAGAGTTGGTCATTGTAAAAGCAATTAGGCCAGCTGCATTTACTAGCTGGCAATTATTATTATAATTATTATTATTTACAGGCACAGCTTGTTTTATTGTGCTTTGCTTTATGGTGCTTCCCAGATACTGCGTTTTTTACAAATTGAACGTTTGTGGCAACCCTGCATCGAGCAAGTCTCTTGGCACCATTTTCCAACAGCATTTCTAGCTGGCAGTTATTGAAGTTAGGATTCTGTTCTCCCGAAGACACTAAAAGACAGAGGCTCTATCCTTCCTGATGATTCTGTATTAAAGGAATCACTCTCTGGTGCTGAGGAAGACACTTCTGAATTGTAAAAGATAACATCTTCACAGCCATAAGCCCCTTAAGTAAATGCACTAAGAAGGAGGTCAGGGGCCAATCATTAGGTGTTGGCTAGAATATACATAAAATTCTTTTAGCAGCATTGAGACTTTTCAAGCAGGCATTTTATTTGGATGCAGGGTGGGGAGGGGTAAAGATGGGGTCATCCCAGGGACATGGCATTATACTGCTAGAAGCTATTCTACAGTTTATTCCTGTCTTAGTGCAGATTTTTGGACAGAGTCATTACATGCAGATGCCACACATTGTGTTTTACCTTGTTGTTTACTGTATATATTTGTATGCCCATAAGTATTCTTGAGGTATTTGTTCAGGGATGCAATTAAGTGACTTGGAAACAATTTGACCCTTGTAGATTTGATGTTTACAATCTATTAGGTGGGGCCTGAGCAGAACTCAATTTAGGAATAATTGTTCCTCACTACTGAGACAAAGCCTGCTAGTTTAATTTACTCAAGGCCTCCTGAATTTTGACTTTTTCAAGTCTAACTATTTGGAATAGCTACTATACCTGGCCCTCTGTGAATCCCAGGTACTGTTTCCTCTAAACATATATATATATTTTTTTCCTGTAGTATCAGCTAGTTTCTTCACATGTTTGTATAGTCAGTACTCTGCTGGATATTTCAGGGAGGCTTCTGCAGACTTCTGGGGTCTGTCTATATGCAGATCTCTCCGGTCTGGTAGTCTGTTCTTTGAACTCTCTCTGCCTTGATCTCCAAGGACTCTCAGCTCTCTCTTTGATGTAGGGATTCTGCTGTCCTCCCTGTGCCATGGCCTGGAAACATCCTCCTGAAAATAATCTGAGCTATCATGTGACTCACCTCTTTTGTTTCTCATTTCTCAGGGATCGTTTCCTTTATTGCCTGATGTCCACTTTTTTTTTTTTTTTTTTACTATCATTGTTGCATGTATTATATCTCTGTATTTGTTGTTTCAGGTGAGCAAGTAAACTAGTTCTTGTTATTCCCTCAGAAAGAAAAGTTCATTTAATTAAAAAAGTCCATTCCTGATTTACTTGACATTTTTGTTGAGGTGTGAAAACAGGAATGGATTGTAGTTTATCTTTGCTCTTCAGTAAAAATATGCCAATATTCCAACACCAATTATTTGAGAGGTTTTTCTCACTTTTCTATTTGATATTAAATTTCTTCATACGTTTTGGTTGACTTCTGAAATTTCTTTTCCAATGATCTGTCAGTCAGATATATGCAAATAACACACTTTTATTTACAGAGGCTTTGTAGTATGATTTACTATCTGGTAAAACCAGCTTTCTTCATGTTCTTTTTCAGGATTTTCCTGAATACATTTTTTTTTTTTTGCTTATTCAATAAGTCTCTACTCCAAGAAAAATATCTGGTATTATATATATTGGGTTTATCTAATCTTTCTATCCATGATATGACTTCAGCTTTCCCTTTCTCCAAATATGTGTGTCTGTGTGTGTGCATTATCATATAAAATACTTGATAATTTTCCATGTATAGGCTGTTCTTGTTTCTTGTTAGGTTCATTTCTATCTTATTTTATACTTTTATCAATTGCAGTCTCCTTTTCTTAGTAACTTTTAACTGAGTAGGATCTGTAGATGTGAAGACTCATGCATTGTACGTTAATGTTTTATTCTAATATATTTTTTATTGTTTTATTTTTAAATAAAATATAAGTTAATTCCTTGGGGTACATATTATTATTATTTGTATATTTGACAAGCAAATATGAATTTATCCTTTTATTTTATATGATTAATTGCCTTCACTAATGACTCCAATAAAGTGGTAAACATTTTTTAAAATTTATTTATTTTATTCATTTATTTTTGTCTGCATTGGGTCATCATTGCTATGCGCAGGCTTTCTCTAGTTGCAGAGAGTGGGGGCTACTCTTCGTTGCGGTGCCTGGGCTTCTCATTGCTGTGGCTTCTCTCATTGTGGAGCATGGGCTCTAGGCACATTGTCTTTGCTAGTTGCAGCACGTGAGCTTCAGTAGTTGTGGCTCACAGGCTCTAGAGCTCAGGCTCAGTAGTTGTGGCTCATGGGCTTAGTTACTCCACGGCATGTGGGATCCTCCTGGACCAGGGCTCGAACCAGTATCCCCTGCATTGGCAGGTGGATTCTTAACCACTGCACCGCCAGGGAAGTCCCTAAAGTGGTAAACATTTGAAACAATATGAACCTTCTAGTTTTCTTTCCTAGTGACTTTAGTGGAAATTAATCTAATATTTCTCTGTAGGTGGAATAACTGCTCTACAGCTCAGTAATATTGATCCAGTTAAGGACATAGTAACTAATATCTTATTGGGTTTTTTTCATTATTATCACCTATTGAATTCTGCCAAAGAGCTTTGTTTGCCACTATCAATATAATTATGTCTTTCTCTAACTTTTAAAACATGATTATATTAATGTATTGCCTAAAAATTAAACCACTGCATTGCCAGTATAAGCTGCATTTGATTATGATATAATCTTTTATTAGTACCAATACTTGTAAATATTATATTCAGTAATTTTGGATCCCTAGATATATGTGAAATGTGTCAAATATTCATGGCAATCATTGTAAGATTTTAAGAATTTATTTTGTAGATAGCCTTGTCCACCAGAGGGCAGACAGCAGAAGCAAGAAGAGCTACAATCCTGCAGCCTGTGGAACAAAAACCACATTCACAGAAAGATAGACAAGATGAAAAGGCAGAGGGCTATGTACAGATGAAGGAACAAGATAAAACCCCAGAAAAACAACTAAATGAAGTGGAGATAGGCAACCTTCCAGAAAAAGAATTCAGAATAATGAGAGTGAAGACGATCCAGGACTTCGGAAAAACAATGCAGGCAAAGATCGAGAAGATGCAAGAAACATTTAACAAAGACCTAGAAGAATTAAAGAACAAACAAACAGAGATGAACAATACAATAACTGAAATGAAAACTACACTAGAAGGAATCAATAGCAGAATAACTGAGGCAGAAGAACGGATAAGTGACCTGGAAGACAGAATGGTGGAATTCACTGCTGCAGAACAGAATAAAGAAAAAAGAATGAAAAGAAATGAAGACAGCCTAAGAGACCTCTGGGACAACATTAAACGCAACAACATTTGCATTATAGGGGTCCCAGAAGGAGAAGAGAGAGAGAAAGGACCCGAGAAAATATTTGAAGAGATTATAGTCGAAAACTTCCCTAACGTGGGAAAGGAAATAGCCACCCAAGTCCAGGAAGCGCAGAGAGTCCCATACAGGATAAACCCAAGGAGAAACACGCCGAGACACATAGTAATCAAATTGGCAAAAATTAAAGACAAAGAAAAATTATTGAAAGCAGCAAGGGAAAAATGACAAATAACATACAAGGGAACTCTCATAAGGTTAACAGCTGATTTCTCAGCAGAAACTCTACAAGCCAGAAGGGAGTGGCATGATATACTTAAAGTGATGAAAGGGAAGAACCTACAAGCAACATTACTCTACCCAGGAAGGATCTCATTCAGAGTTGATGGAGAAATGAAAAGCTTTACAGACAAGCAAAAGCTAAGAGAATTCAGCACCACCAAACCAGCTCTACAACAAATGCTAAAGGAACTTCTCTAAGTGGGAAACACAAGAGAAGAAAAGGACCTACAAAAACAAACCCAAAACAATTAAGAAAATGGTCATAGGAACATACATATCAATAATTACCTTAAACGTGAATGGATTAAATGCTCCAACCAAAAGACACAGGCTTGCTGAATGGATACAAAAACAAGACCCATATATATGCTGTCTACAAGAGACCCACTTCAGACCTAGGGACACATACAGACTGAAAGTGAGGGGATGGAAAAAGATATTCCATGCAAATGGAAATCAAAAGAAAGCTGGAGTAGCTATACTCATATCAGGTAAAATAGATTTTAAATAAAGAATGTTACAAGAGACAAGGAAGGACACTACATAATGATCAAGGGATCAATCCAAGAAGAAGATATAACAATTATAAATATATATGCACCCAACATAGGAGCACCTCAATACATAAGGCAACTGCTAACAGCTATAAAAGAGGAAATTGACAGTATCACAATAATAGTGGGGGACTTTAACACCTCACACCAATGGACAGATCATCCAAAATGAAAATAAATAAGGAAACTGAAGCTTTAAATGACACAATAGACCAGATAGATTTAATTGATATTTATAGGACATTCCATCCAAAAACAGCAGATTACACTTTCTTCTCAAGTGCGCACGGAACATTCTCCAGGATAGATCACATCTTGGGTCACAAGTCAAACCTCAGTAAATATAAGAAAATTGAAATCATATCAAGCATCTTTTCTGACCACAACACCGTGAGATTAGCATGCATTACAGGGAAAAAAACGTAAAGAAAACAAACACATGGAGGCTAAAAAATACGTTACTAAATAACCAAGAGATCACTGAAGAAATCAAAGAGGAAATCAAAAAATACCTAGAGACAAATGACAATGAAAACACGACAATCTAAAACCTATGGGATGCAGCAAAAGCAGTTCTAAGAGGGAAGTTTATAGCTATACAAGGCTACCTCAAGAAACAAGAAAAATCTCAAATAAACAATCTAACCTTACACCTAAGGGAACTAGAGAAAGAAGAACAAACAAAACCCAAAGTAAGCAGAAGGAAAGAAATCATAAAGATCAGAGCAGAAATAAATGAAATAGAAACAAAGAAAACAGTAACAAAGATCAATAAAACTAAAAGCTGGTTCTTTGAGAAGATAAACAAAATTGATAAACCATTAGCCAGACTCATCAAGAAAAAGAAGGAGAGGACTCAAATCAATAAAATTAGAAATGAAAAAGGAGACGTTACAACAGACACCGCAGAAATACAAAGCATCCTAAGAGACTACTACAAGCAACTCTATGCCAATAAAATGGACAACCTGGAAGAAATGGACAAATTCTTAGAAAGGTATAACCTTCCAAGACCGAACCAGGAAGAAATAGAAAATATGAACAGACCAATCACACGTAATGAAATTGAAACTGTGATTTAAAATCTTCCAACAAACAAAAGTCCAGGACCAGATGGCTTCACAGGTGAATTCTATCAAAAATTTAGTGAAGAGCTAACACCCATCCTTCTCAAACTCTTCCAAAAAATTGCAGAGGAAGGAACACTCCCAACCTCATTCTATGAGACCACCATCACCCTGATACCAAAACCAGACAAAGATACTACAAAAAAACAAAATTACAGACCAATATCACTCATGAATATAGATGCAAAAATCCTCAGCAAAATACTAGCAAACAGAATCCAACAACACATTAAAAGGATCATACACCATGATCAAGTGGGATTTATCTCAGGGGTGCAAGGATTCTTCAATATACGCAAATCAATCAATGGGCTACACCATATTAACAAATTGAAGAATAATAACCATATGATCATCTCAATAGATGCAGAAAAATCTTTTGACAAAATTCAGCACCCATTTATGATAAAAACACTCCAGAAAGTGGGCATAGAGGGAACCTACTTCAACATAATAAAGGCCATATACGACAAACCCACAGCAAACATCATTCTCAATGGTGAAAAACTGAAAGCATTTCTTCTAAGATCAGGAAGGAGACAAGGATGTCCACTCTCACCACTATTATTCAACATAGTTTTGGAAGTCCTAGCCATGGCAATCAGAGAAGAAAAAGAAATAAAAGGAATACAAATGGGAAAAGAAGAAGTAAAACTGTCACTGTTTGCAGATGACATGATACCATACATAGAGAATCCTAAAGATGCCACCAGAAAACTACTAGAGCTAATCAATGAATTTGGTAAGGTTGCAGGATACAAAATTAATGCACAGAAATCTCTTGCATTCCTATACACTAATGATGAAAAATCTGAAAGAGAAATTATGGAAACACTCCCATTTACCATTGCAACAAAAAGAATAAAATACCTAGGAATAAACCTACCTAGGGAAACAAAAGACCTGTATGCAGAAAACTATAAGGCACTGATGAAAGAAATTAAAGATGATACCAACAGGATAAAGAAGATGTGACAAATATATACAGTGGAATATTACTCAACCATAAAAGAAACGAAATTGAGTTATCTGTAGTGAGGTGGATGGACCTAGAGTCTGTCATACAGAGTGAAGTACGTCAGAAAGACAAAAACAAATACCGTACGCTAACACATATATATGGAATGTAAAAAGAAAAAAGAAAAAAAAAATGGTCATGAAGAACCTAGGGGCAAGACGGGAATAAAGACACAGACCTACTAGAGAATGGACTTGAGGATATGGGGAAGGGGAAGGGTAAGCTGGAACAAAGTGAGAGAGTGGCATGGACATATATACACTACCATACGTAAAATAGATAGCTAGTGGGAAGCAGCTGCATAGCACAGGGAGATCAGCTCGGTGCTTTGTGATCACCTGCAGGGGTGGGATAAGGAGGGTGGGAGGGAAGGAGACACAAGAGGGAAGAGATATGGGGACATATGTATATGTATAACTGATTGTTTTAAAGCAGAAAGTAACACACCATTGTAAAGCAATTATACTCCAATAAAGATGTTAATAAAAAAAAAGACACCAACAGATGGAGATATATACCATGTTCTTGGATTGGAAGAATCAATATTTTGAAAATGACTATACTACCCAAAGCAATCTACAGATTCAGTGCAATCCCTATCAAATTACCAATGGCATTTTTTTATGGAACTAGAACAAAAAATCGTAAAAATTTTATGGAGACAAAAAAGACCCCGAATAGCCAAAGCAGTCTTGAGGGAAAAAAACGGAGCTGGGGACTTCCTGACTTCAGACTATACTACAAAGCTACAGTAACCAAGACAATATGGTACTGGCGCAAAAACAGAAACATAGATCAATGGAACAAGATAGAAAGCCCAGAGATAAACCCACGCACCTATGGTCAACTAATCTATGACAAAGGAGGCAAGAATATACAATGGAGAAAAGACAGCCTCTTCAATAAGTGGTGCTGGGAAAACTGGACAGCTACATGTAAAAGAATGAAATTAGAACACTCCCTAACACCATATGCAAAGATAAACTCAAAATGGATTAGAGACCTAAATGTAAGGCCAGACAGTATAAAACTCTTAGAGGAAAACATAGGAAGAACACTCTTTGACATAAATCACAGCAAGATCTTTTTTGATCCACCTTCTAGAGTAATGGAAATAAAAACAAAAGTAAACAAATGGGACCTAATGAAACTTCAAAGCTTCTGCACAACAAAGGAAACCATAAACAGGACGAAAAGACAGCCCTCAGAATGGGAGAAAATATTTGCAAACAAATCAACAGACAAAGGATTAATCTCCAAAATATATAAACAGCTCATGCAGCTCAATATTAAAAAAACAAACAACCCAATCCAAAAATGGGCAGATGACCTAAATAGACATTTCTCCAAAGAAGACATACAGATGGCCAAGAAGCACATGAAAAGCTGCTCAACATCACTAATTATTAGAGAAATGCAAATCAGAACTACAATGAGGTATCACCTCACACCAGTTAGAATGGGGATCATCAGAAAATCTACAAACAACAAATGCTGGAGAGGGTGTGGAGAAAAGGGAACCCTCTTGCACTGTTGGTGGGAAAGTAAATTGATACAGCCACTATGGAGAACAGTATGGAGGTTCCTTAAAAAACTAAAAATAGAATTACCATATGATCCAGCAATCCCACTACTGGGTATATACCCAGAGAAAACCATAATTCAAAAAGACCCATGCACCCCAATGTTCATTGCAGCACTATTTACAATAGCCAGGTCATGGAAGCAACCTAAATGCCCAATGACAGACGAATGGATAAAGAAGAAGTGGTATATATATACAATGGAATATTACTCACCCATAAAAAGGAACGAAATTGGGTCATTTGTTGAGAAGCGGATGGATCTAGAGAGTGTCATACAGAGTGAAGTAAGTCAGAAAGAGAAAAACATCATATATTAATGCATATATGTGGAACCTAGAAAAATGGTACAGATGAACCAGTTTGCAGGGCAGAATTTGAGACACAGAGGTAGAGAACAAACGTATGGACACCAAGGGGGGAAAGCGGCTGGGGGTGGGGGTGGGGTTGGGGGTGTGATGACTTGGGCGATTGGGATTGACATGTATACACTGATGTGTATAAAACTGATGACTAATAATAACCTGCTGTAAAAAAAATAAAAAAATTTAAAAAGCAATGATTCCCTATGTTTCTAGATATAATAGGAAGCCATCTTTCAGAAAATAAGAAAATGTATTTCGGATAAGTCCCCAGTTACTTTACGTACGTCTGAAGAATCAGGACAAATACAACTGATACTGTTTTCACAAAGCAATTGTATATTCTTCCTTTTATCCATCAGTAGTTAAGTGGGAAAAGAAAATTATTTGAAAGCATTATTGTTCAATACTTTTGCATGGCCAAAGTAGCATGGGTTTATTTCATATTTTAAGAGTTGTAGAATATCACTAGTAAATTTTATCATCTGGTGCTGTTTGTATGAGGGAGTTGCTTTATAATATTGCTGTTTTTTTTTTAATTGATTGATGATTGATTGATTGCTATGTTGGGTCTTCGTTCCTGTGCTAGGGCTTTCTCCACTTGTGACGAGCGGGGGCCACTCTTCATCGCGGTGCGCGGGCCTCTCACTATCGCGGCCTCTCTTGTTGCGGAGCACAGGCTCCAGACGCGCAGGCTCAGTAGTTGTGGCTCACGGGCCTAGTTGCTCCGTGGCATGTGGGATCTTCCCAGATCAGGGCTCGAATCCGTGTCCCCTGCATTAGCAGGCAGATTCTCAAGCACTGCGCCACCAGGGAAGCCCAATATTGCTGTTTTTGGTGTTCCCTGGGGACAAGGATCAGTTCAGAATTTGTACTCTTCTTGAATCAAAAATGATAAAATAAATATATACTAATAGAAAGTATCCATGTCCACTAGACTTCCCTATTAATTAGCACTTTGTACAAATCTTGTCTGTGATTTCTAATGTAAGTTCATTGCATCATATTCTTCCTTTCACACCTCTTTTCTTTTTTTATTTTTCACACTTCTTTTCTTACAAATTCCTTCTCTGCCCCTTTGTATCCTTCCATACTACTACTACTAATTTTCTTTATTTTGCTGAGCATAAATGCAGAGTTATATGTTGGGAACAGTAAACTTACCAGGGAAGCACAAAATCCAGTTAAATATGTGTGTTTTATTGCTAGTCCCTTAACTGTCAAATCTCAAAATTTTCTACTTCCACCTGCCTGCCTCCGGCTGTAATTGAAATGGAAAAACTTCTTCCAAACACTAAACCTGTCTCTTTGGAGATGCTCAGTAGAAACTTCTAATCATTTCTGGGAATTGAGAACTGGGAAAAACTTTTTAAGACATAGTCTCAAATGCCCAATTGTGCAGTGTCATTGAAAGTACTGGTGAAGTCATAATTGCATTTCTGTGGGGGGAAGTGAGGTCACAGAATTACAATCCCATATCTTATGGTCTGGCTGCTTCCTTCCCATACAAGCAGAGGGTATCATGACTGTCACACTGAATCCACTGTCCTGGCAGAAGAAAGGAGTCAAGTGAGTATTTTCTATTTCAGTATAAAAGACAGAGTTTATAATGGAATAAGGCTTCTGTATCTGTATTAGTCTTTGTCTGGAAAAGGGATATTTCTTTTTCTTTTCTTTTTAAAAAATTTTTATTGGCGTATAGTTGATTTACAATGTTGTGTTAGTTTCAGGTGTACAGCAAAGTGAATCAGCCATACATATACATATATCCACTCTTTTTTGGATTCTTTTCCCATATAGGCCATTACAGAGTGTTGAGTAGAGTTCACTGTGCTAAACAGTACATCCTTATTAGTTTGGAAAAAGTATTTTTCTGAAGTAGAAACTGGTTCAGTGCTAAGCCCCACATAGGAAGGAATCATAATTCCTGGAGCACAGGCTGAGCTTGTGAAGAGAGAATGGAGGTCCAAGACCATAAACCAATCTCTGACAGCTCCTAACGTATTTTAATGTAATCCTCACCGATTGTTGGGATTTCTTCCAGGTAGTAATAAAATCTTATTTTTATGACCTTTAAGACTGTAGTTCAGAAATTAATCTGCTATTTAATATGCTCTATACAAATCACAGAGAAGTTTCCATAATTAGTTCAGTTAATTCAGTAAAAGTTCTATGCATGCAATAATGAGTTTGATGGAGCTAATTTAATCTTCCATCTCTGTATAAAAATTATAAGTGACATTTGCTGAAGTATAATTATTTTTCTCTTAGGTTTGTTTTTGTTTTTCTTTTTTGGCTGCACGGCACAGCATGTGGAATCTTAGTTCCCCGACCAGGGATTGAAGCTGCACCCCCTGCAGTAGAAGCGTGGAGTCTTAACCACTGGACCACCAGGGAAGTCCCTTCTCTTACTTGGTTTTGATGTGTTTAATGGATAGTAATTAGCTCTCTCCTGAAATTATTTGTGGTCAATTGGTTAACTTAGGACAATTTTCCTTCATGAAGTTAGGAAAGGAAGCTTCATGGAAAACTTAACTTTACACTTGAGGGATTCAGACTGTAGAAAAATTAAGGATTCCAGCATTTTTCAGGATCAAATATCTTGTTTCTCTTGTTCTCTTGTTTCTTTTGATATTTTCTCTTGTTTATAAAATTCTAATGTCATTTTCAGGCTCAACCTTGTGTTTCTCCTATTTCAATTTATTAAGTGCAGAAGATTTCCTGACTCCAAATTCCATTTTGTGTACTTTTTGTGTTTTATTATCTTTCTTAAATCTCACATTAATTAGAATTTTGATGAATTTTTCTAAAACAATAAACAGATCATTTTATGTTCTTTAATGAAGAATAATTTAGGTCCTACTCTAAATATTTTATCACTCATTTAAATGTCAAGTCCCATAGTTTAGGGCAAAGCCCAATACATACAATGTAAACACTATATAACGAAACACATCAGACGTGGGAAACCTTGGACAAAAGAAAAAATATATTTAAAACAAATTATCAGGGTAGGTAATAGTAAGTGGAGAATCTTGAATTTAATATTTCATGAAAAAAATAGCCCACAATTCATGTTTTCGTGCAGAATCGTCTCTTTGTGAATCTTCACTCTTTGTGAACAGTGAGCCCTGGAAAATGACAGAATGCCCTTCATGGATTTGAAATTTGTAATGATCTTCCTATTCCAGATAGGCATTGGAATCCTGGGAAATTTCTCACTCTTATATCATTATGTGTTCCTGTACCTCAGTGGGCCTAGGTCAAGGTCCACGGATCTGATTTTCAAGCACCTGACTATAGCCAACTCCTTGGTCATTCTCTCAAGAGGAATCCCAGAGACAACGGCAGCTTTTGGGTTGAAAGATTTTCTCAGAGATTTTGGATGCGAACTTGTTTTCTCTGTTCACAGAGTGGCAAGCGGTGTGTCCATGGGCACCACCTGCCTCCTGAGTATCTTCCAGGCTATAGCAATCAGTCCCAGCAACTCCAAGTGGGCAGAGCTTAAAGTAAGAGCCCTAAAGTTTATTGGTCCTACCAACATTCTCTGCTGGATCCTAAACATGTTGCTAAATACTATGGTTCCTATGCATTTGACTGGCAAATGGAACAATAAAAACATCACAAAAACTATAGATTTTGGATACTGTTCTTCTAAACTTCATAACAAAGACACAGACTTACTGTTTATAGTATTGGTATCCTCCCATGATGTTTTGTGTTTGGGACACATGACCTGGGCAAGTGGCTCCATGGTATCCATTCTGTACAGGCAGAAGCAACGGGTCCAGAAGATCCTTGGGAAGAATGTATCCCCTAGATCTTCCCCTTTGACCAAAGCTACCCAAAGCATCCTTGTACTGGTGAGCACCTTTGTATGTTTTTATACCCTCTCCTCCATCATTTATTTTTATTTTATTCATGTTCGTAAGACCATTTGGTGGCTGGTGTACACCTCTGCCTTAATCAAGGCATGTTTCCCAACTGCCAGCCCCTTTGTTCTCTGGAGATGTGTCCCCTGTATATCCAGACATCTCTGTGTGTGTACCAGGAAAAGTGCAGTTACCTCATCTCATCAGAACAATGTAAATAGTCTGATTTTCATCATGTTTATTCCATTTTGTCCTCATTCTTCATAGGATCTTAAGCACAATTATAGCCAGTTTCATTGCACGTAGAGTTGCGTATAAAACAGATTCTGGTACAATAAATAGTAAATAATAATAGCCATTGTAAGTGAAATCTTATGAAATTATTATTAAAGTACTCTTATTATTGTATTTTATTGCTCATTTCACTGGAGAAGTACAGAGTGTAATCAATAATAAGACAGTCCTGAAATAAATTGGATATACTAGAATTATTTTTGACTATTTAACTTTTAATCTGCTGTATCAAAATTTCTCAAGATTTAACTGAGCATAGCATTGTAAATACAGTACCATAAAAGGTAATAATATGTGGAATGTTCCCTCAAGAAACCTTAGGAGAGGCTTCAATGTCCCTGCATTGTAATGCAAGTGACTGGGGTAAAGCTAGAGGGAAAATTATGTTTTAGTTATTGTAGCCACCGGCCGCTAAGTTGAGAACGTTGTGCCTTACATCCTAAGAGAAATAGTGGTCAATTGGAATATGAAAATGTGTATGGATGCTAGATTAAGGCTTTTTTTCAAATAAATGAAAATATTATTTCAAAAAAAAAAAGAAAATGTGTATGGAGAAAGGTGAAAATATTGAAAAAATATATTTCAGTTAAACATTGGAATAGTGAGCATCAGGGGACAAAGGAGAACATGGTAAGATATTTATTCTGTTGTTTAAAAAGAATACAATAAGATACATATTCTGATGTTTAAAAAGAATACAGGTGGGAAGCAAACATTAAATACACATTGTGTTTCTGCCATCAAATTGGATGGATTTTGGTGATTTTTGGTGGTCTTTAGAAGGTACATTGTTCTCTGTTAAGCCTTAATGCCAACTGACTATCTTAAGAAACTGATTTCAGAGTGGATTTCTGCATTTCCAATTTGGGGAAACAAACTTATGGAGGACTTTTTCATCAGGCTTGGATTAGTAAAGGACTAGCAATTCGGAGGCCAAAGACATGAATCTATTTTTTAAAATGAGTTTTACAGTATTGCTTTTGAAATCACCAAGGATCACAATGTACACGTTCAAAAGAAAAAAGTGAATATTAACTCAAATGTAGTAGCTAATTTAATGTAACTTTGTAATTATAAATAATTACAATTTTAATATAATTTTCCCGGATTTATTGACAAATAGTTGACATATATTAGTGTATAAGTTTAAGGCAAACTGCAGGATTGTTTGATTTACTTAAACTGTATTGTGATATTATTACAATAGGTTCAGCTAATATCTGTCATCTCATGTAGATACAATAAAAAGGGAGAGAGAAGAAAACAGAAAAAAATATCCTTGTGATGAGAAATCTCAGAATTTCCTCTTATCAGCTTTCCTATATATCCTTACTGCAGTGTTAACTATAGTCATCAGATTGTACATTACATCTCTAGTACTTATTTATCTTATAACTGGAAGTTTGTACCTTTTGATCACCTTCCTCCTATTCCCCTCCCCACCCTCTGACTCTTAATATTCCATTGTATTGAATATGTATGTACCACAACTTCTTTATCCATTCATCCATTGATGGACACTTAGGTTGCTTACATGTCTTGACGATTGTGTTGAATAAATAGTACTGCAATGAATATGGGAATGCGGATATATTTACAAGTTAGTGTTTTTATTACCTTTGAATATATACACAGAAATGGAATTTCTGGATCGTATAATAGTTCCATTTTTAATTTTTGGAGGATCGTGCTTATTGGTTTTCATAGTGGCTGTACCAATTACCAATTTGGAATCCCACCAACAGTTGCACAAGCGTTCCCTTTTCTCCACTTCTGTACCAGCATTTGTTATCTCTTGTCTGTTTGATAATGGGCATTCTAACGGGCATGAGGTGATATCTTATTGTGGTTTTAATTTGAATTTCCCTAATGACTAGTGATGTGTAAATTTTTATTTTGGAATAAATTTAGACTTGCAGAAAAGTGGCAAAGATTACAAAGTGTTTCCATATTCTCCTCACCCAATTGCCCCTGATGTTAACACAGTATATAAATATGGTACATTCAACAAAAATAAGAAACCAATGTTGGTATATTACTGTTAATTAGATTGCAGACTTTATTTGCATTTTGCTAGTTTTAATACTGATGTCTTTTTTCTCTTCCAGGTTTCATTCCAGAATGCCACATTGTATTTAGTCATCATGTTTCCCCAGTCTCCTCTTCTCTGTTTCATTTTCTCATTCAGGTACTTCTTAGAATATCTCCAAAGTTTTGTGTGTGTGATTTATTTCTGAGTTTATAGACTTCTTGAAGAATATCACATCTCCTCGCGCAGTTAACATGACATATCATTGGTGATGATCATCTTGATCATTTGATTTAGGTGTGATTTCCAGATTTCTTCACTATAAAGTGATTACATGTCAATTTCCTTTTTAAAAAAAAAAAATTATTTATTTATTTATTTATTTTTGGCTGCGTTGGGTCTTCCTTGCTGCGTGCAGGCTTTCTCTAGTTGCAGCGAGCGGGGGCTACTCTTCGTTGTGGCGGACGGGCTCAGTTGCTCCGTGACATGTGGGATCTTCCCTGACCAGGGCTCAAACCCATGTCCCCTGCATTGGCAGGCAGATTCTTAACCACTGGGCCACCAGGGAAGTCCCACATGTCAATTTCCATACTCTATTGATAGGAAGGGAATTACTAGGTTTGGCTCAAATAAAGAGTGTGGGTACAGTTGAATTAATCTCCACCTCCTAGAAGGAGGAGTATCTACATATTATATTTGGTATATTTCTTGAAGGAGGATTTGTCTATTCCCCCTCATTTAATTCTTACTCAATTTTTATGCATATCATTGAGGTATTAGGTATAGTGAGAAAACAAGTTAATTTCCCTTTTGCCCTATTAAATCCACTAGAGATGAAAAAGATCCAGATGAAAAAATGCATGCTATAAATCTTATCTCTCATAAATAATATCCTGTATTTAAGACAATATAACACTCCTAGACTGTTATACCACAAAATTATATTTAAATCCTTAATATCTTGTAGTATGCACTTTATTTTCATATTCTCCTAAATGACTCAAAAATATGCATTTTTTATTGTTGGATGTTTAAAGCAGGATCTAAACAAGGTTTGTGCATTAAATTACTTGTTATAGTCCTAACATTTAAAAAAATCTATTAATCTAATTTTCAATATTATTCATTTACAAGGGAAATATGAGTAACACATACAAAGTATAAAAATTTGATGGAGTTAAAAATTATAATTATTATCATAGAAATAGAAAAATAAACTACTAGAATATTGTAGAGTCATTGTAATAAAAAATTATAGCAAACATGAAGCTTTGTGGTAAAACATTAGTGCCTTTAAATTCAGATAAACAGATAAATAGACCCACTGTCATTGCTTCTCATTAACACTATGCTTCAAGACATAGCTAGTGTTCTGAGAAATAAAAAGTAATAATAATGAAAACTGTAATTTTGGAAATGGGAGTCCCATTAATTTTATTATTGGCAGATGATGTAATTGTCTACAGAGCATATCTAAGGAATTATGATTCATATCATAGTTTCAACAAAATTAAATAGTTTCAGCAGAATTACTGGGTGTAAGATCAATCTACCAAAGTCAATAGTATTCACATACATTTCCAGTTAACTAAAATATAATTTAGCAGTCATAGTTAAATGGTCCCAAGGTAAACCTGGGAAAAACTGCAAGGCATTATAAAGAAAATTATGAACAATTTCTGGCGGGTGTTATAAAACATTTAAAAAGAGGAGCATGACACAATTTCACTGTTGGAAATACATTAGAATGTAAATTATTGCCAAACTACAAATGTGTAATTCAATAGGCTCCAATCAAAATACTAACACGTTTTAATGAGAATGTGACAAAACAGTTGGAAAATTAACTGGTGAAATGGCAGTGCCCAAAATAGAGAAAACAAAATTAAAAGAATAAAACATATGTAAAGGACTTCTAACAGACACTATGATCTTTTGTAATGAAAGTAGCAAAATGAAGGTGGTGATGCAGTAATATTATATTTACCCTGAGATTAATTAACCAGAACATGTAGCCCCTAAGCAGACTTTCATATATAATACTGTAATATCTAAGGTGGATTTGCTCATCAGTAAGGAAATAAGCGATTATTCAATAATCATAGATGGATACAACTTTCATTATATCCCTACATTAAATAATATATATGGATAAATGCCAGATAGATCAAACAACACGTGGGAGACAGAAATACAGGAAAACATTTAATAGAAAATTTAGAATAAACACTTTATTATTTCAGGGTGGAAGACAATTTCTTTAAGAAGATGTACAAACTGTAGGGACTTCCCTGGTGGTTCGATGGTTAAGACTCCTCACTTCCACTTCTCAAAACATTGAGAATGTTTTGTTTTAAAGATGGCAGAGCAGTGTGGCCCAAAAAATAAATAAGTAAATAAATAAAATTGAAAAATTGAAAAAAATTTAAAAAAGAAGATATACAAACTGCAAAGGAAATGGTTAAAACTATGACAATATTAAAGTTACTAAATGCTATCTGAAAATAGGAGTTGCAACCAGCTACAAAATGGAAGGATGTATTTGCAATGCTGAACACTCGAAAAAAAAAATAGTGTTCGGATTAGATGTTCAAATTTTTTCTACCATTCCAAAAACAAAAGGAAAACAACCCACAAAAAATGAAAAACTGAGTATGACCAGATTATTAATAAATCAGTAACTTCATGTGAATAATAAATGGCAATATAAATAGCATCACTAATAATAAATGCAAATAAAATCAACAATAGCATATCACCCACATAATAAAAATACACACACTACCCACTGTGAGATGATATGGGAAATGGAGAATCTCCTTCGTTGATAGCAGAGGTGTTATTGATTGAATCACTTTGGAAGACAGCCAAAATGGTCATATGAACTAAACTTGAAGATGCACAAAAATGGCAGTCCAGCAATTCTATTCCTCACTGTCTGTTCGCAACAATAGGAAGATGTGCCCAAGAATATTCATGGCAGTATCACTAGTGAAAGCAGAATATTTACCAGCACAGCTATAAAACAAAAAATAAACAATGGTGAAACAATGAACTGGAGACACATATGTCAACATGGAGATATTTAAGAAACAATTATTTGAGGTCAAAGGCAAAACGCTCAAGTAAACAGTATATTTAGCTGTGTATAAAAATTGTAAACATGCAGAAAATTGTGTATATTGTTAAATGTGTAAGTGTTAAAAATTTTTAAATGCTTGGGAATGGCAAACACCAAATTATAGTGTATTATTTCAGAAGTATAGTATAGTATAGTAAGTAAGTATAGTATAGAAGTATAGTGATGAAATAAAAGAGGAAAAGGAACAACCACATAAGATACGTTGTCAAGTCTGGGTAGATCAAAAGTTTATTAGATCAAATATGATTCATTGCCATGATTGAATTAGCTCACCTGCTGAAAACTTCTTTCTGGGGAGTAATCTGAAGAGTCATATAGCTCATATGCTTTTGTTCCCATTTCTCAAGCATCATTTTCCTTCATTGCTTGATGTCTAGTTTTTTTTTTTACCTTTTATTTATTTTATTTATTTATTTTTGGCTGCGTTGAGTCTTCGTTGCTGCGTGCGGGCTTTCTCTAGTTGTGGCGAGCGGGGGCTAATCTTCATTGTGGTGTGAGGGCTTCTCAACGCGGTGGCTTCTCTTGTTGCGGAGCATGGCTCTAGGTGCGTGGGCTTCAGTAGTTGTGGCGTGAGGGCTTCAGTACTTGTGGCTCCCGAGCTCTAGAGCGCAGGCTCAGTAGTTGTGGCGCACGGGCTTAGTTGCTCCGAGGCATGTGGAATCTTCCCAGACCAGGGATCCAACCCATTTCCCCTGCATTGGCAGGCAGATTCTTAACCACTGCACCACCAGGGAAGTCCATGATGTCTAGTTTTTTGAATACCACTGTTGCATGTGTTATTTGTCTTTGTATGTGTTGTTTCCAGAGGAAGGTAGATCTGTTCTTTGTTACTCCATCATGGCTATAAGCAAAAGTCAGTTTCTCTTTTTTTTTTTTAATTGTAGTAAAATATACATAACATAAAATTTACCAACATAACCATTTTTAAGTGTAAATTCAGTGTCATCAAGTACATTCGCACTATTGTTCAATCATCATCAACTGTCCAACTGCAGACATTTCTCATCATCTCAAACTGAAACTCTGTACCCATTAAACACTGACTCGGTATTCCCCGCCTTCTCTATCACTTGGTAACCACTCTGCTACTTTCTATCTTTATGAATTTGACCATTCTAGGCACCCGGTATAAGTGGAATCATAGAATATTTGTCCTTTTGTTTCTGGTTTATTTTACTTAGCTCAATGTCTTCAAGGTTTACCCATGTAGCATGTTTCAGACTTGTTTTCCTTTTAAAGGCTGAATAACGTTCCATTGTACATATAGATCACATTTTGTTTATTCATTAATCTGTATGGACATTTGGTTTTACTTTTTTAAATCTTTCAGAAACTGTGAATATTGCTGCAATGAAAATTGTTGTACAAATATCTGAGTCCCTTCTTTCAATTCTTTTAGATATATACCTAGAAGTGGAATTGCTGGATCATATGGTAATTCTATGTTTACTTTTTTGAGAGAACGTCATAGTGTCTTTCAACGCGGCACACCATTTTACATTCTCACCAGCAAGAACATAGGTTCTAATTTCTCCACGTCCTTGCTAACACTTAGTAGTAGTATTTTTTTTTTTAGCCACACCCTCGGCTTGGCTTGTGGGATCTTGGTTCCCCAACCGGGGATTGAACCCGTGTCCTTGGCAGTGAGAGCATGGCATCCTAACTACTGGACAGCCAGGGAATTCCCCAGTAGTAGTATTTTTTTTTTTAATACTACTTCATTCTTGTAGTACGAGATGGCAAGTGCCAATTTTTAGTTGGCATATTAGACCAACCAAAGAAGCTGGAAGGGAAGAGGGGAAAACTTTTCTGCCCCTACAACATTCATCCTAATCGCCAGGAAAACTATAGTGAGACCACTTCAAATTTTATAGTGAGAAACATTTTCTAGAATGGCTAAAATTATACTGAGAAATAACTGATAACACTGAATTTCAGTGAGAATGTTGAGGAACTAGAATTCTCATATATTGCTGATGGGAGTGTAAAAAGCACATTTACTTTGGAAAACTGTTTAGAAGTTACTTATAAAATTAAATATTTACCTACTGAAAGGGGAGTGAAATTTGTCACCCCCAAGTGTAGCTCTTTGGCGTAGGAATTATTTTAGGTTGGTTATTTTAAGAGACAACAGGCATAGAAAATGCTCTGAAAACTGAGTAGAAGCCTCCTTTTGTAAGAGACATTTACATTCATAAAAAAAAAAAAAATCTCTGTTTGTAAGTGTGTCTCCCTATCTGTACTGGAAAGAGGAAGATGTCTAAATCTCTAGAGACTCTTGCCCGAGGGAAAGGGAAAGACTGAAATCTGCATAACAGCCTTACCCCTGTTTACTGTGTTTTCCTGGTCATCTCCCACAACTGCCCCCCCAACCCCTACATCTTTATTTGTCTTTAGATGAAGATGGCATTTAATGTGACGGCTTTGGCCATTTGGAGGAGCTACTCAGTTTTCTTGAATCTCTCTCATGTATACAAGAGGTATACATGTTATTAAACTTTTTTTCCCCCCATTAATCTGTCTTCTATCAAATTGTTAGACCAGCCAAATTACCTAGAAGGGAAATTTTTTCTGCCCTTACAAAGGGTAGAGGAAAACTTATTTTTATCTCTTCCATCTATCCCATTACCAAATTAAAAGAAAACAATGAGACTTTCCTCTGAAGTACTACTCCTTGTTCCTTTCTGTATTCCATCCATCTCTACTTAGCTCCTATTCTATACAAACATTTATTTATAATCAATTTTAGGAGAAGGGCAGAAGAAACAGAAAGGCAGGGCCCAGCATCTTCATCCTCAGGGAAAATGTGGGACACTTAGTACCCAACTCCTAAAGATTTATGAGAATTAATTCACATAAATGTGTGTGAGGTTCCCAGCACTGCGCAATGTAACCTACCTGTGAGTACATGGTAAATGCTCAATAAATACCGCATTAATGATGCATCCAGTTTATTTTCCAAATACAGACTTGCTCAGACATTCTCTAGCCTTCTTTAAACTTTAAAGGGCCAGTAAAGAATGTGCTGTTTCAGGACAGTGATTGGTGGTCTTCATTGAGAGCCAACTCTATTGAGTTAGTGGGTGTAAGAGGCTCAGGTGTGTTATTGAAACTGAGCAGGACCCTGTGGGGCTCCTGGGCACAAAAGCCCTTCTGCGTCCCCCGTTTTTGGTTTGTAGGAAATAGGCTTCATTCAGCCTCCATGACCTTCCCTGAGTTCCAACAGGCTTGTTCAAATAGTTGCTATTTAGGGAAGGGAGGGAATGCAGAGACAAGGGAAGAGCAGTCAAGAAACAATAGTGCAGCCTTGGGGTAAGGTCCTGCTTCCCCCTCAAGGAATACACATAACAATATCTTTGAGCTGTTTTGCAGATACTGAAACCCCCTCCAAGTGGGAGAAGTTAAACGATTAATGATGGCATGCTGCCCACAAGCACGGAGACCCCAGAGCAGTTGGAACCTGTAGGTTGACGATGCTGACTGCCACTTACCTCCCCACCAACCAATCAGAAGAAGGTCCACGAGCTGATCACGCCCTCTTTGAACCATTGCAATAAGACTCCTCACTACCCCCTCCAGGTCAGGACACACAGTTTTGAGGGCATGAGCTGGCTATGGCCCCCTTTACCTGGAAGCAATAAAGCTATTCTTTTCTACTTCACCCAAAACTTTGTCTCCAAGATTCAATTTGGTACCGGTGCACAGAGGCCGAATTTCAGCATCATTATCTGCGCTTTCTCTAGCTGAGTTCAACTGATAATGGGTCTGGGTGGCCCAACATCAACACTAACATGGAACTTGTTAAGATGCCAGCTCACGGGCCCCACTGCAAACGTGTAGAATCACAATTTCTTAGAGTGGGGCACAAAACACAAACGCTTGATATGCACATTAAAGCTTGAGAAGCAAGGCTTAGATAAGTGTTTCTCGCCCAGGCTTCCAATTAGGATCACATGTGGAGTTGTAAGAATGATCCTCACCTGTGCTCTACCCTACAGATTCTATTTGTCTGGGTGGGAACATTAACATTGTTTTAAATTCAGTACTCCACGTGATTCTAAATTGAGGTCAAGTTGAGCACGCGGGCTCCTAGGTAACAGGAGATTTGCTTGCAGGCATTGGTTCAAGGGGAGGTAACAGGATCTGCCCTACAGGAGGCTGGAAGGGGCAGGTCGGTGCAGCCATATTTCTCATTGCTGCATCAGAATCTGCGGGCATCTGTGTGTGGGGAGGACCCTTGAAGACAGGGAAGGAGGAACTCACATGGCAGCCTCCAGGTAAGAACTCATGTTTCTGAATCTCTGCTGTGACAAAGGACTGGGAAATTTGGCCTTTTCTGCATTTTTAAAGCCCTGCCTGTGGGTGAGGTGTTAACAGGTGAAGAGGGTTTTGCTGGTGGTTTTAAAAGTATATTCACAAGATGCAAATGTGATTTCTCCGCATAATATCTTCTGAGAGAGAGGCCCAGAGAAGGAAGAGGAAGAGGAAAGAAATGGCAGGCTCTCATGTCCCAGGTCAGAGTCTGTGTCATCTTTTCCTGCTGAAATGCCATGCAGTTAGAAGTTGCAAATGTTTATTTCTCTACTTCTGATGTTCTTATGAGTGTTTTAAACTACTTTTTAAAAACTTTCTGTTTAAAAATATGCAACGTTAGTTCTTTAGAATAATTCTCTCCTCTCTCCCATAGCCTTCTCTCCATTCTCTCAATCCAGGCTTTCTATATGGGAGGAAGAATCCCCACTTTGAATTTAGGTGAGGTGCAACTGCTGAAAATTTTCTCTTTGTGACAGATCTACAAGAGAAGGCATTGAATCCAATATTCTTATTGAGGATGGGGTCGGGTCCTGGGATATCAGTAAAGAAAGACATTTCATGGTTAGGTTCCATCTCGTTCCTTTATCAGCTCTGTGTAAGCTAGGATGAAGAAAATGCACAATACAGGGAATTCCCTGGCGGTCCAGTGGTTAGGACTCCACGTTTCCACTGCAGGGGGCCGCGATTTGATCCCTGGTCGGAGAACTAAGACCCCACAAGTCGCGTGGTGCAGAAAAAAAGTACAATAGGATGGATATGTGTGGCTCAGAATATCTCAGAAAGTTCTGAGGAAGGAAGAGAGGCTTGTTTGCTGTCCAGAATGCTGAAGAAAGACTTCTAGTTAAAATAATTAAAGATTACAGGACACGGGAGCTATTTGTGGCTTGAAATTTGACTAAAACTGCTGTTTTCTCATGATTGGATTCATATTATGACTTACCTTTTTTTTTTTTTTTTTTTTTTTTGCCAACGATACCCCAGCAATGATAATGTGTCCTCTGGCAAATATCAGGCACCTGATATCAATTTGTCCCATTACAGCTGATGTTCTTTTCTTACTTGGTCGGGTGCTCTCTGCCAGAATCCTCCACTCTAGCATTAAAATTTTCCCCTTTATCTTTCATAAGGATCTTAGACAAATTTACTGAAAGATGTGCAGAAACCATCACATTTAATCTGGAAGCTCCCCTTTCTTCTGTTTCTCTTTGCTGTAGTTTGCTTTGGAAAATAAAGGCTCTCACCTTTGTTTATTGGGGATGCTGGCTTTTGTTAGGAAAGGCTCTCAATCAGTCAGTCCTTGGTCCTTTAACTTTCCATTTCATTTCAAAGCCCAGCACCAGGAAATTGTGAATGCCAGCTGCTACACAACGTGGAGCTGCCAGGGACTCTGTTAGCCGAGCTGTTCTGAGAAGGGAGGATCAGGGAACTGGGGCAGAGCCATGACAGGGCAATTTCTTGGTCTGGGGTCTTTTTCAATGGACCCTGCATTGGAGATTCTGTGTTGGGCTCTGCAAGCCCCATTAGGCAGAGGGACCACATTCTGGGCGCAAATTCTGGGGCAGCTGAGCTCTGCCTGCAATGTTAGTCCTGAACTATAAAACAGGAAGCTGGGGGGACATCAGAGCGGCCGCTCTAGAGGAGGAACTGATGGACACTTTATGCTTTTTACATGATGCAGGGCAACTCTGGGTGGCCAGTCCCTGATCCCCAGTCTTCTCTGGGGTCATCTGGTTTGTTGGAGGTGCTGGATTCAGGTCATTGAAGGGTTCACCCACAGTCCTCGCGTTCACATACATGAAGGTTTGGGCAAAAGGAAAAGGCATAAATGGGAGAGGCCATCCAAAACCCTGGGGGTAACAAAGAGGGTTGGAGAGAGGACCAGTCTGTGTTACAGACTACGGTCCCAGTTTATCTTAAGTCTGAACTAAGGCTTGTGGGCTTGCTTGAGACGGGATTCAAGGCTGGGAGTCTGGAAATCAAGCTGGGGAAGGAAGGAGCTAGTGATTTCAGGTTTCGGCTCTGCGAGCGGGCACGTGTGCCAGAAGTCCTCTGTGCACGTGGGCAGCATTTGGTGGTAGTGGTGGTGAACTCTAATTCACAGGTAATCGCGCTGTGCTGAGCGATTACCAACGGTGAAGTCTGGTCAAGTGAAGGCGGCGTGTGCTGGTGTCTCGTGGGCATGCGTCAGTCCAGGGCGAAGGGTTGGAGTGAATGAAGTCTTTCTATGTCCTTAAGTTGCCCTGTGCAGGGGAAACATAAAAGCACCAGGTGAAAAAAGTGCTCCAAAAATGAAGGGTGGGGATATAAAATCTAACATTCCACGTAGTTGGTGGAATATTAGACTTTATATCCATTTGCAAGGAGAGTTTAGCAATCATTCACCCACGGTGAGAATGCTCAGTCATGATGGTGCATAATCTGGTATTCTAGAACCACCCTGAAATCCATATATGCATAAACAGTCCATGTTTTATGACGTGTGTGATAGCAGTAGACAGACACATTCAACTCCGTAACTGTATAAACAGGGAATGTTCAATAAAGGTGTTTTATTCATAATTACCAAGGGATTTGTGTTTTAGGAAATGCAGTAGATGTATTTATTGTGGTATGAAAACATCACCTTCATTTATCATTGGTTAAAGAAAGTAATTTGATTGATAGTTTGATATGACAATATTTGTATGAATATTAAACCAGGAAAAGCAATATTTTAATGTTTGTGTACGTGCATTGGGAAATTCTCTACCCTCTTTGGGTCTCTGGCTGTGCCTAAGAATTAAACTGACATAAGACAAATTAACAGGAGGAAAGAATACAAATTAAAAAAATTTTTTACATGTACATGGGAGTCTTCACAAGAAAATGAAAAAGAGAAGTGAACAGAACAGAAAGCTTTTATACCTTTTAGACAAACAATAAATTTGGGAAGAACTGACAAGACAAAGGGATTTGGGCTGGAGATAGGTAGGTAGTACTTATCTTAAAAAGTTTGTTTGCAGGATACTCTGGTGCCATCCTTGGGCTGATGGGTTTGTCTTCAGAAAAAGAAGTATTTATTTCTTGTCTTTAGGCAGAATAGGGGGAGATTTTACTGCCTTTCTTCCTAGTTGCCTTCAACTCAAAATAATTTTTATGTCAAACAGGCATATTTTGGGATGACAGATTCTTGTTTCCTTCATGTGTGTATATATTATAAAATTTCAATTGCAGCTTGAGATACACTCTGAAATTTCACAAGAAGGAGGATACATCTCAAACTGGTGAAGGCTGTTACATCAGGAGATCAAATTATTATATCAGTAGATCATGGAGTAATTAATGGGAACTTTATTTTAATGCTAAGTCATTTTACACTTACTTTATAAATTTTTTTTTCAAAATCAAACTTTAATCTCTGTATAGTAGTTTTCTGTCACTGTCATAACATAACATTGAGCACCTTAAAATAACATTCTACAGTTCATAAGTTAGAAGTCTAGTAGGCTTGGTGGAATCTCACAAGGTCAAAATCAAGGTTTTAGCAGACATGGTTCTCATCTGCAGCCGCTACGTAAAAATCCACTTCTGGGACCTCTCAGCTTGTTGTCAGAATTCATTTCCTTCTGTTGATTTTCATGTGACCCTTCCATGGTCACACCTTGGTACTTGGTACTGGAGCCAAAGAAACTTTTGGCTCACTTCTCACTCAAAATTCTACTTGTGTAGTCCTCTACTGTATGTTCAAATAAAGGGATTGCTAGGAGTATTTTATATAAGTGAAATTTCTGCCTCGTGGGCTGAAATGAAGAACTGTTCACAATTAATTTGTGAATAAAATGCAGTTCAGAAAATTAATGAATGGGAGAATAAATTAGTGACCTCCAATCTACTTCCAACAATCTCCTTTGCCCTAATTCTATCTCTTCCCTCCCTCTATCTTAACCCCACTGTGACCTCAATCTCTCCATCCCAGTGACCTTTAGCTGCATTACTGAATCTCATTCTTCCCCTCCAAATGGCCGTTCTAGACTTCTGTAATGCTCCCCACCTCCATCCCTATGAAACTGCTATCTCCCTGACTCTTGAGCCCTCAGTCCAGCCCTCCTTGCCTTCCATCACCTCCCAACCCTCCATCCCCCATCCCCTTCTTCTCCCTTGATATTTATCCCCCCACCCCCATTACAATGAGTTCAGCCCATTTCTTGAGTCTTCTATGTCCAACTGCCCTCAAATGTGCCCACCGAAATATCAGGAGTCCACAGCTTCCCCATAACCCTGCAGCCATTACCCCAAACCCTACACTCCCTAACGATTTCTGCTGAGCCTCTTATTTCGTGGATGCCCACTATCCTTTCCAGTTCCCTTCATCTCCCTCCATCACTTTATCTCCCTGTGTCCATTGTGTCCCAGCCTTTATCTCTGTTTGGAAAACTAAATACCCTAGGACTCCATTCACAACCAAGTATCCCCCTTCTATCTCCAGCTTCTCTACGCCTTCATAGGCATTAATATTTCCGTGGCTCTTATCCAACCTTGCCCTGTACCCTCTTTTGCTAATTAACTCCTCGTGTCCATTGACCATCTTCACTCACTTATCCCCTCAACACACTCTTCCTCCTTTTACCCTTAAACCCTGCCGTGCACTTTAATCCCTTAGTGACATTTAACTCTCTTGTGCTTTTTAGCCCTATTGTGGGTTGAAATGTGCCTCTCAGATAAGTATGTTAAAGTCCTAACCTACAGTATTTGTAGCCACAAACTCATCTGGAATTAGGGTCTTTGCAGACATAATCAAGTTGAAATGATGTCATACTGGACTAGAATAGGTCTTAATTCGATGTCTGGGGTCCCTCTAAGAAGAGGAAAATTTGGACACACAGACATACAGAGGTCACCTTCTGATGACGGAAGCAGACATTGGAGTGATGAATCTATAAGCCAAGGGAGACCAAGGATACTGACATGCACAATGAGTCAGAAAGAGCCAAGACTCACCCCTAGAGCCCTCAGATAGAGTATGACCTGACAAAAACTTGATTCAGACTTCTCACTTCCAGAACTGTGAGAGAACAAATTTCAGTTGTTTTAAGCCCCTCAGTTTGTGGTCATTTGTTACAGCAAATTGCTATAGATCCTCTGAAATCTCTTTGGCCCTGAACTCTGTTACCCCATGCAACCCAGACTCTCTGCAGCTCCAATTTATCCTTAAAGTCCCCTTTTCCCCATGCCATCTTTTTCACTCTGTTGTATTATTATTATTATTTTTATTAACTCATTTACTACTTCTAACCAGGTTTTTTTTTGTTTTTTTTTTTGGTTTTTTTTGTGTGTGTGTGGCCACGTCCTGTGGCATGCAGGATCTTAGTTCCCCAACCAGAGATTGAACTCATGCCCCCTGCATTGGGAGTGCGGAGTCTTAACCACTGGACCACCAGGGAAGTCCCCATTCTGTTGTATTATTCACCGACACTATGTCATTGTCCAAACACACCAACTTTCCCAGCCTAAAGTGGCAATGCTCACGGTACAGCAGTATCTTGGTATCCGCAGGGGATTGGTTCCAGGATCCCAATGTATACTAAAATCCTGGGATGCTCAAGTCCCTTATATAAAATGGGGTCATAGAGTCAGCCCTCCCTAACCACGGGTTCTGCATCTAGGGATTCAACTAACCAGGGGTCAAACCTGTTGATATGGAGGGCCGACTATACTTTTAAAATTCTGCACATTGGAAACAGTTTCCATGTGGGCTGTTGGAGGGATTATGAATGGTGGCAAGGGCTTCCATGTTCAGGCATCCAGAGGACTGTAATATCTACTCTTTTTCCATGTATGAACACCTTTTGGAGATAGGCTCACTTATGGTGACTGTTTGAATATAACTTTATAAACCTGAGCATAACTGTGTGAGTTTCTGTGTTTTATTTTAATTGTATTAACTTTATTTTAATTTAATTTTTTTCTTTCTGGCCCCACTGCACAGCCTGTGGGATTTTAGTTCCCTGACCAGGGATCGAACCCAGGCTTTCTGCAGTGAGAGTGCAGTCCTAACCACTGGACTGCCAGGGAATTCCCTGTCATTGTATGTTTCTATATGAGTATCTATGAATGTGTGTATGAGGATACATGTGGTGTGTGCACGAGTGCAAGTGTGTGACTGAATATGTGATTATGTGAGTGACTGAGGGTACGTATGTGAGTGTAGGTGTTTGTGCATTTGAGTGTGTGTGTGTCCATGCATGTGTGCATGTTTTGCATCTTTGTGGAAGTGGGTAGATGTGTGGTATGGGTGTTTGTGTACAGAATGTGACTTGTCCACCATTACAGCTCTAATCCATGCCTTATAAACTGTGATGGCTTTGGATATTGGACAATGCAAATGTGGATTTGGTTGAAGTGCAAAAGATGGATTCACGTTCATAATTTATATTTCTACATTAATTACAAAAGAAAGCTTACTAGTGGAAATTCAATTAAAAAATTGGTGTGAGAACTGAGGTAAACATTTAATGCTTTAAACTGAATAAGCAGAATCGACTTCTCTGATATTTGAAAAATGGTAATATCTGCCTATTAAACCTTCAGAGCCTGGCCTTTATTTTGTGTGAGACACTCTTTTATAACCTTCCCTCTGTCTTCTACAATAGCGTTCTCTTTAGAATCTCTGTTATTACTGTGGTCAATATTGTTAAATTATATTTCCCACCAAATGTCCGTCTTATTTAATTTCTAAACTAGTTTGCCTAATTTGAGATGTGCAAATTAGGCTCATGTCAACTATTGGCACCATTTCCATCATTTTAATTGTTTTGTCGCGGAAAATCTTTCTCAGGTTATTTGTCTAATTCCAATTCGGCTTACAATGATGCAGCTCAGTGGTCTGAAGTTTAGGAAGGAACTGAATCTCAGGTAGAAAAATTTCTCAGTGATACATGGACTCCAGTGAAACAAACAAGCGTTTCTATCCATTTCTCATGTTTCAGACCTCAGCATTATCTGCTCCCCTCCATGTGAGACCTTGTTTGCCTCCGGGGGTGATGGAAAAGAAAGGGCTTCTCCAAAACACTCTAACGGTTTCTTTAGAGTTCTGTGATCTCAAAATGGAAAGTTGTAATTGTCTTTGCTAATTAACAACTGAGGAAAATATTATAAGAAATATTCTCAGCCCCCAAGCTTGCAAAAACATTGTTTCTTTACTTTTATGCTAAAGGTTTTGAAATATATATATATCTGTCAAGTCAAACAAATTATTTGTCTAATTTTTGAATTCTTAATATTTTAAATCAGCTTTTGAATGTTTTACATAGAGAACTATATTAAAATATTTCCGACATTGAGGAAATATTTATTTTCCTCCTTTAGAAATCTAAACCCACAAAATTCCCCAAACCAAAATTGATTTTTGACTTCCCCTCTCCAAATGATTGTTTATCCCTTCTTCAGTGTAATGAAAGCTTTCACCATAAACTTATTTCTCACTTTGAAATCATGAGACGACACCCTGAAAACCCATTGTTACCAATATGGACAGCTGACATATACAGAAAAATTCACTATTACAGATCCAGAATCCATGAAGTTTATTCCTGTGTGTTTTAAAATTTTTGAATCTGACCTGATGTCTTTTAAAAAATTAGTAAATACATCTTTTTGTGTTCTCTTTTGTCACAATCTGGTGCAATATGGTCATTTTCACATCAAAATTTTAAAAATATGGTAATCTGCCTCCTCAATATTTATATATATTTCAAAAGAATATCATTTTCTAGGTTCTAATATGCAAAATCCATAACTTGGTTCCAATTTCTCTACTACCTGATACTGACTATGTCATCAGCTTGATCCCAGGCTAATTCATTTTTCCCTGGGTCAGTTTTTTGTTTTTGGTTTTTTTGCTCCAGTTTGTTGAATGATCACAGCATATGCTGTTTCTTTTTGATGGAATTTCTCATAAAATCTCATGCTGAATTAACATTTGGAATGTATAATTTTGTCAGTTTGAAAGTCACACATTTAAATATTTCTCCATAATCTCTAGATTATTTCAGAACATACTTTTATTATTGCAAAGTGTCTGAACTTTGCAATTTCATAGGTATAACATTTTTTTTTTTTGGTTGTCTTGTTCTTTTTTTTAAAACATCTTTATTGAAGTATAATTGCTTTACAATGGTGTGTTAGTTTCTGCTTTATAACAAAGTGAATCAGTTATACATATACATATGTTCCCATATCTCTTCCCTCTTGCATCTCCCTCCCTCCCACCCTCCCTATCCCACCCCTCTAGGTGGTCACAAAGCACCGAGCTGATCTCCCTGTGCTATGCGACTGCTTCCCACTAGCTATCTATTTTACATTTGGTAGTGTATATATGTCCATGACACTCTCTCACCCTGTCACATCTCACCCCTCCCCCTCCCCATATCCTCAAGTCCATTCTCTAGTAGGTCTGTGTCTTTATTCCCATCTTGCCACTAGGTTCTTCATGACCTCTTTTTTTTTCCCCTTAGATTCCATATATATGTGTTAGCATACTGTATTTGTTTTTCTCTTTCTGACTTACTTCACTCTGTATGACAGGCTCTAACTCCATCCACCTCATTACAAATACCTCCATTTCATTTCTTTTTATGGCTGAGTAATATTCCATTGTATATATGTGCCACATCTTCTTTATCCATTCATCCGATGATGGACACTTAGGTTGCTTCCATGTCCTGGCTATTGTAAGTAGAGCTGCAATGAACATTTTGGTACATGACTCTTTTTGAATTATGGTTTTCTCAGGGTATATGCCCAGTAGTGGGATTGCTGGGTCGTATGATAGTTCTATTTTTAGTTTTTTAAGGAACCTCCATACTGTTCTCCATAGTGGCTGTATCAATTTACATTCCCACCAACAGTGCAAGAGTGTTCCCTTTTCTCCACACCCTCTCCAGCATTTACTGTTTCTAGATTTTTTGATGATGGCCATTCTGACCAGTGTGAGATGATACCTCATTGTAGTTTTGATTTGCATTTCTCTAATGATTAATGATGTTGAGCATTCTTTCATGTGTCTGTTGGCAATCTGTATATCTTCTTTGGAGAAATGTCTATTTAGGTCTTCTGCCCATTTTTGGATTGGGTTGTTTGTTTTTTGTTATTGAGCTGCATGAGCTGCTTGTAAATCTTGGAGATTAATCCCTTGTCAGTTGCTTCATTTGCAAATATTTTCTCCCATTCTGAGGGTTGTCTTTTGGTCTTGTTTATGGTTTCCTTTGCTGTGCAAAAGCTTTTAAGTTTCATTAGGTCCCATTTGTTTATTTGTGTTTTTATTTCCATTTCTCTAGGAGGTGGGTCAAAAAGGATCTTGCTGTGATTTATGTCATAGAGTGTTCTGCCTATGTTTTCCTCTAAGAGTTTGATAGTGTTTGGCCTTACACTTAGGTCTTTAATCAATTTTGAGTTTATTTTTGTGTATGGTGTCAGGGAGTGTTCTAATTTCATACTTTTACATGTACCTGCCCAATTTTCCCAGCACCACTTATTGAAGAGGCTGTCTTTTCTCCACTGTATATGCTTTCCTCCTTTATCAAAGATAAGGTGACCATATGTGCGTGGGTTTATCTCTAGGCTTTCTATCCTGTTCCATTGATCTATATTTCTGTTTTTGTGCCAGTACCAAACTGTCTTGATTACTGTAGCTTTGTAATATAGCCTGAAGTCAGGGAGCCTGATTCCTCCAGCTCCATTTTTCGTTCTCAAGATTGCTTTGGCTATTCGGGGTCTTTTGTGTTTCCATACAAATTGTGAAATTTTTTGTTCTAGTTCTGTGAAAAATGCCAGTGGTAGTTTGATAGGGATTGCATTGACTCTGTAGATTGCTTTGGGTAGTATAGTCATGTTCACAATGTTGATTCTTCCAATCCAAGAACATGGTATATCTCTCCATCTATTTGTATCATCTTTAATTTCTTTTCTTTTTTTTTTTTTTAAAGAAATTCACGTTCTTTTTATTTATTTATTTATTTATTTATGACTGTGTTGAGTCTTCGTTTCTGTGCGAGGGCTTTCTCTAGTTGTGGCAAGTGGGGACCACTCTTCATCGCGGTGCGCAGGCCTCTCACCATCGCGGCCTCTCTTGTTGCGGAGCACAGGCTCCAGACGCGCAGGCTCAGTAATTTTGGCTCACAGGCCCAGTTGCTCCGTGGCATGTGGGATCTTCCCAGACCAGGGCTCGAACCCGTGTCCCCTGCATTGGCAGGCAGATTCTCAACCACTGCGCCACCAGGGAAGCCCCCATCTTTAATTTCTTTCATCAGTGTCTTATAATTTTCTGCATACAGGTCTTTTGTCTCCTTAGGTAGGTTTATTCCTAGATATTTTATTCTTTTTGTTGCAATGGTAAACGGGAGTGTTTTCTTAATTTCACTTTCAGATTTTTCATCATTAGTATATAGGAATGCAAGAGATTTCTGTGCATTAATTTTGTATCCTGCTACTTTACCAAATTCATTGATTAGCTCTAGTAGTTTTCTGGTAGCATCTTTAGGATTCTCTATGTATAGTATCATGTCATCTGCAAACAGTGACAGCTTTACTTCTTCTATTCCGATTTGGATTCCTTTTATTTCTTTTTCTTCTCTGATTGCTGTGGCTAACTCTTCCAAAACTATGTTGAATAATAGTGGTGAGAGTGGACAACCTTGTCTTGTTCCTGATCTTAGTGGAAATGGTTTCAGTTTTTCACCATTGAGGACAATGTTGGCTGTGGGTTTGTCATATATGGCCTTTATTGTGTTGAGGAAAGTTCCCTCTATGCCTACTTTCTGCAGGGCTTTTATCATAAATGGGTGTTGAATTCTGTCGAAAGCTTTCTCTGCATCTGTTCAGATGGTCATATGGTTTTTCTCCTTCAATTTGTTAATATGATGTATCACGTTGATTGATTTGCGTATATTGAAGAATCCTTGCATTCCTGGAATAAACCCCACTTGATCATGGTGTATGATCCTTTTAATGTGCTGTTGGATTCTGTTTGCTAGTATTTTGTTGAGCATTTTTGCATCTATGTTCATCAGTGATATTGGCCTGTAGTTTTCTTTCTTTGTGACATCTTTGTCTGGTTTTGGTATCAGGGTGATAGTAGCCTCGTAGAATGAGTTGGGAAGTGTTCCTCCCTCTGCAATATTTTGGAAGAGTTTGAGAAGGATAGGTGTTAGCTCTTCTCTAAATGTTTGATAGAATTCGCCTGTGAAGCCATCTGGTCCTGGGCTTTTGTTTGTTGGAAGATTTTTAATCACAGTTTCAATTTCAGTGCTTGTGATTGGTCTGTTCATATTTTCTATTTCTTCCTGGTTCAGTCTCGGCAGGTTGTGCATTTCTAAGAATCTGTCCATTTCTTCCAGGTTGTCCATTTTATTGGCATAGAGTTGCTTGTAGTAATCTCTCATGATCGTTTGTATTTCTGCAGTGTCAGTGGTTACTTCTCCTTTTTCATTTCTAATTCTATTGATTTGAGTCTTCTCCCTTTTTCTCTTGATGAGTCTGGCTAATGGTTTATCAATTTTGTTTATGTTCTCAAAGAACCAGCTTTTAGTTTCATTGATTTTTGCTATTGTTTCCTTCATTTCTTTTTCATTTATTTCTGATCTGATCTTTATGATTTCTTTCCTTCTGCTAGCTTTGGGGTTTTTTTTGCTTTTCTTTCTCTAATTGCTTTAGGTGCAAGGTTAGGTTGTTTATTCGAGATGTTTCCTGTTTCTTGATGTAGGCTTGTATTGCTATAAACTTCCCTCTTAGAACTGCTTTTGCTGCATCCCATAGGTTTTGGGTTGTCGTGTCTCCATTGTCATTTTTTTCTAGGTATTTTTTGATTTTCCCTTTGATTTCTTCAGTGATCACTTCGTTATTAAGTAGTGTATTGTGTAGCCTCTATGTGTTTGTATTTTTTACAGATCTTTTCTGGTAATTGATATCTAGTCTCATAGCGTTGTGGTCGGAAAAGATACTTGATACATATCAATTTTCTTAAATTTACTGAGGCTTGATTTGTGACCCAAGATATGATGTATCCTGGAGAATGTTCCATAAGCACTTGAGAAAAATGTGTATTCTGTTGTTTTTGGGTGGAATGTCCTATAAATATCAATTAAGTCCATCTTGTTTAATGTATCATTTAAAGCTTGTGTTTCCTTATTTATTTTCATTTTGGATGATCTGTCCATTGGTGAAAGTGGGGTGTTAAAGTCCCCTACTATGATTGTGTTACTGTCTATTTCCCCTTTTATGGCTGTTAGTATTTGCCTTATGTATTGAGGTGCTCCTGTGTTGGGTGCATAAATATTTACAATTGTTATACCTTCCTCTTGGATCGATCCCTTGATCATTATATAGTGTTCTTCTTTGTCTCTTGTAATAGTCTTTATTTTAAAGTCTATTTTGTCTGATATGAGAATTGCTACTCCAGCTTTCTTTTGATTTCCATTTGCATGGAATATCTTTTCCCATCCCCTCACTTTCAGTCTGTATGTGTCTCTAGGTCTGAAGTGGGTCTCTTGTAGAAAGCATATATACAGGTCTTGTTTTTGTATCCATTCAGCCAGTCTGTGTCTTTTGGTGGGAGCATTTAATCCATTTACATTTAAGGTAATTATCGATATGTATGTTCCTATTCCCATTTTCTTAAATATTTTGGGTTTGTTATTGTAGGTGTTTTCCTTCTCTTGTGTTTCTTGCCTAGAGAAGTTCCTTTAGCATTTGTTGTAGAGTTGGCTTGGTGGTGCTGAACTCTCTCAGCTTTTGCTTGTCTGTAAAGGTTTTAATTTCTCCATCAAATCTGAATGAGATCCTTGCTGGGTAGAGTAACCTTGGTTGTAGGTTTTTCTCCTTCATCACTTTAAGTATATCCTGCCACTCCCTTCTGGCTTGCAGAGTTTCTGCTGAAAGATCAGCTGTTAACCTGATGGGGATTCCCTTGTGTGTTATTTGTTGTTTTTCCCTTGCTGCTTTTAATATGTTTTCTTTATATTTGATTTTTGATAGTTTGATTAATATGTGTCTTGGTGTGTTTCTCCTTGGATTTATCCTGTATGCGACTCTCTGTGCTTCCAGGACTTGATTAACTATTTCCTTTCCCATATTAGGGAAGTTTTCAACTACAATCTCTTCAAATATTTTCTCAGTCCCTTTCTTTTTCTCTTCTTCTTCTGGGACCCCTATAATTCAAATGTTGGTGTGTTTAATGTTGTCCCAGAGGTCTCTGAGACTGTCCTCAGTTCTTTTCATTCTTTTTTCTTTATTCTGCTCTGCAGTAGTTATTTCCACTACTTTATCTTCCAGGTCACTTATCCGTTCTTCTACCTCAGTTATTCTGCTATTGATCCCATCTAGCATATTTTTAATTTCATTTATTGTGTTTTTCATCGTTGCTTGGTTCCTCTTTAGTTCTTCTACATCCTTGTTAAATGTTTCTTGCATTTTGTCTATTCTATTTCCAAGATTTTGGATCATCTTTACTATCATTATTCTGAATTCTTTTTCAGGTAGACTGCCTATTTCCTCTTCATTTGTTAGGTCTGGTGTGTTTTGACCCTGCTCCTTCATCTGCTGTGTGTTTTTTTGTCTTCTCATTTTACTTATCTTACTGTGTTTGGGGTCTCCTTTTCACAGGCTGCAGGTTCGTAGTTCCCGTTGTTTTTGGTATCTGTCCCCAGTGGCTAAGGTTGGTTCAGTGGGTTGTGTAGGTTTCCTGGTGGAGGGGCCTAGTGCCTGTGTTCTGGTGGATGAGGTTGGATCTTGTCTTTCTGGTGGGCACGTCCACCTCTGGTGGTGTGTTTTGGGGTGTCTGTGGCCTTATTATGATTTTAGGCAGCCTCTCTGCTAATGGATGGGGCTGTGTTCCTGTCTTGCTAGTTGTTTGGCATAGGGTGTCTAGCACTGTAGCTTGCTGGTCGTTGAGTGAAGCTGGGTGTTGATGTTGAGATGGAGATCTCTGAGAGATTTTCGCCATTTGGTATTACGTGGAGCTGGGAGGTCTCTTGTGGACCAGTGTCCTGAAGTTGGCTCTCCCACCTCAGAGGCACAGCCCTGATGCCTGGCTGGAGCACCAAGAGGCTTTCATCCACACAGCTCAGAATAAAAGGGAGAAAAAATAGAAAGAAAGAAAGAAAGAGGATAAAATAAAATAAAATAAAACTATTATAAAAAAATAAAAAAATTATTAAGAATAAATTTATTAAGAAAAAAGTTTTTTTAATTTTTAAAAATAGATTTATTAATTTTTTATAATAAAAAATAAGAAACAAATTATTAAGAAAAAATTTATTAAGAAAAAATTTTTTTAATTTTTTGAAATAAAAAATATGAAAAAACTTATTAAAAATTTTTTTAATTTTTTAAAAATAGAAAATAAGGAAAAATTATTAAGAAAACATTTATTAGGAAAAAAAATTTTTTTAAGTAAAAAAAAAAAGAAAAAAACGGACGGACCTAACCCTAGGAGCAATGGTGAAAGCAAAGCTATACAGACAAAATCTCACCCAGAAGCATACACATATACACTCACAAAAAAAGGAAAAGGGGAAAAATTAATATATCCTGCTCCCAAAGTCCACCTCCTGAATTTGGGATGATTTGTTGTCTATTCAGGTATTCCACATATGCAGGTACATCAAGTTGATTGTGGAGATTTAATCCGCTGCTCCTGAGGCTGCTGGGAGAGATTTCCCTTTCTCTTCTTTGTTCAAACAGCTCCTGGGCTTCAGCTTTGGATTTGGACCCGCCTCTGTGTGTAGGTCGCCTGAGGGCGTCTGTTCTTCGCTCAGACAGGACGGGGTTAAAGGAGCAGCTGCTTCGGGGGCTCTGGCTCACTCAGGCGGGGGGAGGGAGCGGTACGGAGGAGGCGGGGCGAGCCTGCGGCGTCAGAGGCGTCGTGACGTTGCAGCAGCCCAAGGCGCACCATGCGTTCTCCCGGGGAAGTTGTCCCCGGATCACGGGACCCTGGCCGTGGCGGGCTGCACCGGCTCCCGGGAGGGACAGCTTCTTGGTGGCGGCAGCAGCAGCCTTAGCGTCTCATGCCCGTCTCTGGGGTCCACGCTGATAGCCGCGGCTCGCGCCCGTCTCTGGAGCTCGTTTAGGCAGCGCTCTGAATCCCCTCTCCTCGCGCACCAGGAAACAAAGAGGCAAGAAAAAGTCTTTTGCCTGTTCGGCAGCTCCAGACCTTTTCCCGGACTCCCTCCCGGCTCGCCGTGGTGCACTAGCCCCTTCAGGCTTTGTTCACGCCGCCAACCCCAGTCCTCTCCCTGCGATCCGACCGAAGCCCGAGCCTCAGCTCCCAGCCCCGCCCGCCCCGGCGGGGGAGCAGACAAGCCTCTCAGGCTGGTGAGTGCTGCTCGGCACCGATCCTCTGTGCGGGAACCTCTCCGCTTTGCCCTCCGCACCCCTGTGGCTGTGCTCTCCTCTGTGGCTCCGAAGCTTCCCCCCTCTGCCACCTGCAGTCTCTGCCCGCGAAGGGGCTCCTAGTGTGTGGACACCTTTCCTCCTTCACAGCTCCCTCCCACTGGTGCAGGTCCCGTCCCTATTCTTTTGTCTCTGTTGTTTCTTTTTTCTTTTGCCCTACCCAAGTGCATGGGGAGTTTCCTGCCTTTTGGGAGGTCTGAGGACTTCTGCCAAAGTTTAGTAGGTGTTCTGTAGGAGTTGTTCCACGTGTAGATGTATTTCTGATGTATTTGTGGGGAGGAAGGTGATCTCCACATCTTACTCTTCTGCCATCTTGAAGCTCCTCCCATACAATTCTTAAAACATAGAAACACACATACAATAGGGCAAAAACACCAAAAAATTATCATCTGTTAATTCAGTTATAATGTGCATTATTACTTAATATTGATCATTACTTCCTTTGTGTATCATCCAATACACATTTATGACATCATTTCCAAAGGCTTTTGTCCCTTTCCAACATACATTTTAATCCATCCTCCATTGCTGCCTTTGGTTTATTTTCAAAGAAAGCTGTGATGTAAACACCTTCATGCACCTCGTCTCTGAAGCTGGAGGCTCCCTCACCTACAGATAGGAGGTCACGCTGCAAATCATTTTGTGAATGCATGTGGCCCCAGGGAGGGGAGGGGGTGAAAGGACCTAAGGACTCAGGGTAACTTTTGAGAGAATTCTGAGAGCAAAGTCTCACACAATCCCAATGCCACCATGTGATCCCTGCCAATCACTCACCTCCCCTTCCCCAAGGGCATGTGAACTAGGCTATGACAGGGCCGTGCCCATAACAGGAAGAGCCCCATTCCCCAGGATATCAGGCTGACAGAGCCGGTGCTTCTAGAAGTTACAGCCCCGAATTGCTCACCCTACTCAGAGGTCTCAGGTGTGCTGTGTGTGATCTCTCTAGCTCAGTGCTATGGAAAACAGGTCTTGTAGGAAGCAAGATCAACACCAACAGAGGACTTGTTACACACGTCATTTCATGGGTTCCCCTCAAACCTGCTGATTCCTAACTTCTTAGATCGGGGAGCTGAGCCCAAAAGGATTTGTATTCACTTTAAAGCTTCAGAGAAAACGTTTAGCTAAGTGATTCTCATCTGGTTTCCCAGTGGGATCACATGACCAATATTAATAAATCACATCACCTGTGCCCTCCCCACAGAGTCTGGCTATTGGTGCTGTGAGAGCCTCAGTGTTGTTTGTATTAAGTGCTCCAGGTGATTCTAAGGTGAGGCCTGGGTGAAATACGTGGGCTCCCGGCTACCTTTGTGAGAGTTCAGACAAAGCTTCAGTCCTAGGAGATGCAGCAGGGTTGGCTGTACGTGGGGTTGGAAGGGGAATGTCAGTGCAGCCCACATATTCTGTGTTAGAAGAATTTTTGGTTGTCTGTATGAGGAGAGAACACACGTAGACAACAAAGAAAAACCTCAGTTTGTTTTCCTTGTAGTAGCTGATTGTTCCCCAATCTCTCCTGAGACGAAGGACAGGAGAGGTTGGCTTTTTCAGCATTTCAAGCCCCTTCTGCCTGTGGCTGTGTTGGGAGCAGGTGAAGCAGCTGTGCTGACACCGTTGAAGGCATATTCTCAAGATGCTGATGTGATTCCTCAACATAATATTGATGAGAAAAGGACCCAGCGCCGGAGGAGAAAGAGGAGGAAACGGCAGTTTCTCAGGTAAATATCCAGTCCTATACCAGAGGCTGTGTCTGCTTTTCCCCCTGAAACATCATGGGTTAAGAACTTACAAACCTTAAATTCTCTACTTCTGATGTTGCCTAGTGTGGTTATTTTCAACTACTTAATTTTTTTCCCTTTTATTATAGTCACAATCAGCGCTTTAGAATACTTCTCCCTCATGTCCCAGAGCCTTTTCTCAGGTGTCTGCATCAAGGCTCCCTGCAGAGCATGAAGAATTCTCACCGAGAATTAATGCCTTTCAACTACTGAGAACTCTTTGTGAGAGATCAACACGGGAAGGCATTGATAGCCAAGATCCCCACTGGGGTGGGGCTGGATCTGGGGATCTTAGTGAAGAAGGGAAGAATGAAGTGTTTAGTTGATATATGGATGCAACATCAGCTCTTTAGTACAGGGTTAAGAAAATGTACGTATAAACAGGTTGACTTTAATGGTCCAGAATTCCTCAGAAAGTTCTGGAAAAAAACATTAGAGGCTATTCTATTTGTAAGAAAAACTTACTATTTAAATGCACTATTAGGGAGACAGAACGAGGGAGGTATATATGGATTGGAATTTGCATAAAACTCATATTTTTCCCTGGTAGATTCCGATTTCCTTATTTTTGCCAAAAATACCTAAGCAGTGATAATGTGTCCTGCTGTGTGCTTCAGTCACCGGATACCAATTTATCCCATTACACCTGAGGTTCACTGATTCAGGTACTTTCTGCCAATTTCCTGCACTATGAAGTTCAAAATTTTTTTATCCTTAATAACGGTCTTGGAAAGATTTAATGAGGGAAATGTATAAACCATTCCAGTTAATGTAGAAACTCCATTTCTTTTTAGTTTCTCTTTGTGTGCAGTTGGCTTGGAAATATAAAAATTCAACTTTGCTTATTAGAGGTACTGGGTTTTGTAAGTGAAGGTTTTCATCAAGCCTTTTCATCAGTCAAGGTTTTGACAGTTTCCATTATACTCCACATTCATGTCGCCGGCATACTCTTTTTGTTTGAAATCACTCCTTTGCATTCTCCAGAAAGTTTCCAAGAATCATATTACATTAATGGTGTCAAATTTCTAATATATAGCTCAGCACAAACTATAAAGATCTTAAAGGAATGAAAAGATTTAAACCAATAGCTCTAATTTATTTTATATCACTGTATATGTTTGCACCCTAGTGTATTTTAAAAATACAAAGATTATCCTCCACAGATTTATAAGATTTATCTAAGTAAAAATTTTGATTTCGTTGACATGTATATTTTCTTCTCTATCACTTTTCTTTTTTTAAATTTTATTGAAGTATAGTTGATTGACAATATTGTGTTAATTTCTGCAGTATAGCAAAGTGACTCAGTTATAGATATATATATTCTTGTTCATATTCTTTTCCATTATGATTTATCACAGGATATTGAATATAGTTCCCTGTGCTATACAGTAAGACCTTGTTGTTTATCCATCCTATATATACTAGTTTGCATCTGCTCATCCCAAACCCCCAATCCTTCCCTCCCCCAAATCCCCTCCCCCTTGGCAACCACTAGTCTGTTCTCTGTGTCTGTGAGTCTGTTTCTGTTGTGTAGACATATTCATTTGTGTTGTATTTTGGACTCCGCATACTCTATCACTTTACATATGTACAAAGTTGCTCTTTTTATGTATAACTGTGTGCACGATATGTTAACATTATCTGATTCTTTTTTATTGTTTCTGTTGCTGTTCCCAGTTATGTAAACTGCTATAAACTTTGATTAGGATTGTCTGTGTATTTGTCTGTGTTCTTTTTAGATGAATTCTAGTTCAAGTAAACTGGAGTGAAACCCAAGCTCTACCATTTTATGAATGTTTGATAAAATATTCTCAAAAAAAGGAAGAGTAACATTATGTTTCTTCAATTATTTATGTGGTGCATTCAATAATATGTTAAAAAAAAGTAGAAAGCTATATATCATAAATATTGAAAAAGAATTGTTGCTGATATGCTTACTATTCTATTAGACCTGCAAAATCCATTAAACACTTTAAGTTCAAAGTTAACCATAGATTGTTACCATGCTGTTCTACTGTTATTGTATCAAAATATGCGGTATATGGACCAGAGATATTGGCATTACTAGTTAAAAGTGAGCTTGTTAAAAATGTGGAACTCAGGCTGCACTCCAGAGCTCTTGAGTTAAAAATCTGCATTTTTACATTATCCCCAGTTTGCTTTCTTACATATTAAAATATGAAAGTTTTACTTCTAACTCATTATGACTTTTCCACCTGAGAAATATATACAATTTATCCTGTGTAACGAAAGTACAACATTCAAAAATGCATATGCCTGTGTTGATGCCGTCATTTTATAATTTCTCTTCAAGATAATAATAATCTCTTCAGTGGTGTCATGAATCATATGTCATCCTCTTTTCTTGGAGTTAGAAATATGATACAGAATATTTCTGTGTAAAAAAAATTGTTTTATTGCATAATTCAAGACACTCTCCTAAATCAAACCAGTTCTCTTAACTTGCTGTTTTCGTCTTGGGTTCAAATAATGAACTCTTCCCATTGCCACTTGGCAAATGTACTTTTTAATCTCAGGGACTGTTGACATTCACAAATGTGGCCATAGAATTTTCTCAGGGTGAGTGGGAATGCCTGATCTTCTTCACAGGAATGTGATGTTAGAGAACTATAGGAACCTGGTCTCCTTGGGTGTGGATAACTTCCTTCCAGAATTCCTTATCCATCCACAGGGTTTTGGTTCCTTCATTTGTAGAAAGTCTCCTGGAATCTTCTGTGTCCTACAGTAGAGTTTCAGATCCCTGCTTTCAAGGGAAAAATGGGAGTTTGTGGGTATAGACAGAAAGGCTTCATGATGATTCATCATAATTCCAACCTTCCTCTTTCTTGAGGTAATCTTCATCCTTCACTAGATTAATTCTATAAGTTCAGTGCTATAAGATAGTGCTGCCCGCATCTTAAAATCAGACTTTTACCCTTTATTTTTACTTAATAGTTCTTGGTCAGAATCTCAGGATCTGATTTTTTAACTGTTGTCTACTATAATAAAGGAGCTTTCAAAAGACCGGTAATTGGGGAAATCAATTTCTAGAATATTTTAACATTCTACAATACCTTCTCTTCTCATCGAAGCTCAATACTGGATTGGAAACTGTAGGATCTCCAGGAAAACTTATGTTCGTTTTTCTAATTAACAGGTCCCCTTTTTGGAGTAAAAGAAGAATCCCTGAGATGTGAAGGGAATGGAGACAGTAGCTGTATAACCAGGTACGTGCGAATGGATGAAGCAGATGACACAGGTGAGAGGTCCAAAGATCACAGAGGAAGTCATATCTTATAATATGGCTTGGGAAGACATGCTTCAATGGAAATGATTATTGCAAAGCCTAGATTTATTTCTGTTGCTGTCATAGAGAGACATCTCCTGCCCCAATCTTAGGCTCTTAAATCCTCCATGTATTCTTCTTCAGCCCCAGTGATTATCCCTCACATTCACAGTGAGAGCCAAAATCCTCCTCTTGTCCTGTGATGACCCTCATCATCTGACTGCTCTTCTGTTGCTATGGGGGTTCTAGGGAAAACTGTTTACATTTCTGAGTAACTCTATGTTAAGCCCTTTTTAAAGTTCTGTTTCTGCCTCAAGTCAGAAATGTGTGAGGAGAGTCATGGAGATATTGGGATTAGGTGACAAAATTCTTGGAATACCCAATCCAATGGAAACTTCAAACATGACCCTACAAAGTTCAGACTCAGTAATTTCATCAGAGCATTAAGCATCTCCCCAGAATTATAAAATGTAATCCTCCATTTTACTTCCAATGAACTAACATGAGACATTTTTACTTTCTATGAGCTAACATGAGACATTTTAAGTGTACTTGCCCAATCCATCAATGGTGGAGTAACTTAATATGTTTATTTATCTCACAGAAGTCTTGAATATGTTCATTCCATAGCAGCGCTTGGAACATTGACTACCATATTTTAAAGTCCCAATTGTTGTTTAATTTACTAATAACTGTAATTTTATACGTTTGTCTTATTTAATATGGCGCTTATGGTTGCTGTGTCCTGTGTTTTTTCACTTTCTCATTAGTTCTATGTCAAAATCATACATGATTTTAGATTCAAAAGATCTAGTATAACATGCTCAGATGAAAACATCTTTGGTAAGAAGTGCCTTAGATAATTAGAAGGCACCCTGTATTTGTGAAAATGTTTGGTTCATTTCTTCAACCAAAAAGTAGTCAGTTTATTCATTTACTTTCCTCAATGTGTATCTGAATCATGGTATAATGCAATCACAACTATTATTTTATATATCAGTGATTCTCTGCATATTTTACAACTTTCATGTCTTTTATTTAAAAATAAGGTTTTATTTTTCTTCTAAAGTATGGGTTACAGCCTTGATAATTTGTGTATGTATAGCAGTAATATATTAATAACATGACAAATTTCTCTACTGTGATTTAAATCATTCATTCAAGTTTTCCATTAGAGATTTTTAAATGATTCATTGTAATGCATTTTCTGTGAAATTCTCCTGCCTTGCAACACATGTCAGTGATTCAAAATGGTTGCTTTATGTGTGCAAACCATTTCAAAATTATAGTATTTAGAAGGATTATATTTTAATAGTATATGCACGTTTTTTCAGAAATTGGGAGAGAGTAAAATTTTCACTTATTCTTGTTTAGCAATTCCATAACAATTTGCTTTTTTTTTTTTAATGATAGGTTCTCCCAAATTAGTTAATTGTATTTTTGTCTTTACCTATATTTCATGAATGTACGTGGCAATTTTCAACTCAGTACACTTAAGATGGTGTGGTGTTGCATTCAAATTTGAATGTCCCCTATGTCTACTGCCAATAAAATTATGCATGTCTTTGTCTTTTAATTATTACCCCTACTGTGTTTGTGGCTTACCTACTTTATTTCTCTTCTTAGTTAACGATCAATGTTTGTTTTATTCTGTCTTGGTGAGTAGTTATAGAAATAGTCTTAATTTCACATCTATTTATTGATGAATTTATATTATTGTTGTGTGAGGGAAATTCTATTTTTAATTTTTTGAGAAACCTCCATATTGTGTTTTATAGTGATTGTGACATTTTATATTTCCTTTAACAGTGCATAAAGATTCCAATTTGTCCACATCCTTGCATATGTATATATACATATATATACAGATATATATGTATGTATGTATGTATATATATATATATATATATATGCAAGTTGGGTGTAAGGTGACACCTCATTGTGGTTTTCTTTTTTATTTCTCAAATGATTACTGATTTTTAGTATCTTTCACATTTCTGTTGTCCATAAGTGTATCTTATTTGGATTAATGTCTATTTAATCCTTTGCCCATACATTGTGTTATTTGTTTTTTAACGTGGCTAGGAGTTGCAACATAAACATAATGTTTTATGTTGTAGGAGTTTTTTATGTATTCTGGATTGTAACTCCATATGAGTTACATGCTTTGCAAAATTTTTCTCTTATTCCACCGGATGCCTTTTCACCCCATTGACTGTTTCCTCTAATGTGCATGAGTTTTTACATGTAATGTAATCCCATTTGCTTTTCTTTAAAAATATTTATTTATTTATTTATTTATTTATTTATTTATTTAATTTTTGGCTTTGTCGGGTCTTAGTTGTGGCACATGGGATCTTTGTTGGGGCATGCAGGATCCTCCCCTGCAGCGTGTGGGCTTCTCTCTAGTTGTGGTGCACAGGCTCCAGAGCACATGGGCTCTGTAGTTGTGGCAAGTGAGCTCTGTAGTTGCAGCACACGTGCTATCTAGTTGTGGCCTATGTGCTCAGTAGTTGCAGTGTGCAGGCTTAGTCACCCTGCAGCATGTGGGATCTTAGTTCCCCAACCAGGGATTGAAACCAGGTTCCCTGCATTGGAAGACAGATTCATAACCACTGGACCACCAGGGAATTCCCTGACTGTATTTGCTTTTGTTGCCTGAGTTTTTGGTTTCATATACAAGAAATCTTTGCCAAAGCAAATGTCTTAGGACTTTTCCCCCCTGTTTTCTTCTAAGAGATACATAGATACAGGTTTATGTTTAAATCTTCAATCCCTTTTTTTAAAAAATAAATTTATTTAATTAATTAATTTATTTATTTTTGGCTGTGTTGGGTCTGTTGATGCGCACGGGCTCTCTTTAGTTGTGGCGAGCGGGGGCTACTCTTGATTGCGGTGTGTGGGCTTCTCATTGTGGTGACTTCTCTTGTTGTGGAGCACGGGCTCTAGGCGCATGGGCTTCATTAGTTGTGGCACGCAGGCTCAGTAGTTGTGGCTCGTGGGCTCCAGAGCACAGGCTCAGTAGTTGTGGCGCACGGGCATAGTTGCTCCGTGGCATGTGGGATCTTCCTGGATGAGGGCTCGAACCCGTGTCCCCTGCATTGGCAGGCAGATTCTTAACCACTGCGCCACCAGGGAAGCCCCTTCAATCCCTTTTGAGATAGTATTTGTAAGTGGTGTTAGGTAAGAGTTCAACTTCATTCTTTTACATGTGAACATCCAACTTTCCCAGTGCCATTTGTTTAAGAGACTATCCTTTTCCCATTGGGTGGTATAGGCACTCTTGTTGAGGATTATTTGACCATGACCTTGAGACTTTATATTTGTGCCTCTTTGTTGTTTCATTATTCTTTTTCTGTCTACATGTTTGTACTACCCTTTTTGATAACTATAGCGTTGTAAAATGCTATAGTTCTATGTTTTAAAAATCAGGAAGTGTCATGCCTCCAACTTCACACTTTCTTTACTAGAATGTTTTCGATGTTTAGCGTTTTGTGATATTCCACATACATTTTAGAATGATCTTTTCTATTTCTGTCAAAATTTTGATTGGGATTTTGATAGAGATTGCTTTGCATCTATAGATCACCTTGGGTACTATTGACAACTTAATGATATTAAGTATTCCAGTTCAGGAACATGGAATGTGTTTTTGTTTATTTATATACTCTCTATTTGCCTCCAGCAATCTTTTATAATTTTTATCATACAAGTCTTTCACCTCCTTCATTAAGTTGACTCCTAAGTATTTTATTCTCTTTGATGCTACAGAATATAAATGTACATATATTCTTTTTTTTAACATCTTTATTGGAGTATAATTGCTTTACAATGGTGTGTTAGTTTCTGCTGTATAACAAAATAAATCAGCTATACATATACATATATCCCCATATCTCCTCCCTCTGGCGTCTCCCTCCCACCCTCCCTAGCCCACCCCTCTAGGTGGTCACAAAGCACTGAGCTGATCTCCCTGTGCTATGTGGCTGCTTCCCACTAGCTATATATTTTACATTTGGTAGTATATATAAGTCCATGCCATTCTCTCACTGTACATATATTCTTAATATCTTTCTTGATTTTTTTCTGTTTATAGAAACACAGCTAATTTTTATGTTTGATTTTATATTTTGAATTCTGCTAAATTTGTTTATGAGTTCTGTATTTGTTTATTCATGAGGATTCTTTAGGGTTTTCTATGTAAGATTTTATCATCTGTGAACAGAGATCAGTTTACTTCCTCCTTTCTGAATTGGATGCCCCCCTTTTTTATTGGTCTGATAGTTTTATCTAGGCAATATAGTACTATGTTGAATTAAAGTCATGAAAGTGTACATTCTTGACTTTATTGATTGCAAAGGAAAGGCTTTCAGTATTCCACTATGGAGTATATAGATAACTCTGGGCTTTTTGTATACGTTTATTACATTTATTTAGGTTCCATTGATTCCTAGAATGAGTGTTTTTATGATGAAAGGGTACTGAATATTGTCAATTTATTTCTCTGCCTCATTTGATACGATTATATGGTATAAAATTCATTCTGTGTATGTGGTCTTTTTAACATTTCTATTTGTTGAAACACCCTTGAATTCTACAAATAATTCTGAATTTTTCATGGCATATATATATATTTTTAAAAATATTTATTTATTTGGCTGTGCTGGGTCTTAGTTGTGGCACACCAGATCTTCGACCTTCATTGCGGCATGCGGGATCTTTTAGTTGCGAGGTGTGGGATCTTTTAGTTGCGACATGCAGGATTTTTAGTTGCGGCGTGCGAACTCTTAGTTGTGGCATGTGGGATCTAGTTCCCTGACCAGGGATTGAACCCGGACCCCCTGCACTGGGAGCGCAGAGTCTTAGCCACTGGACCACCAGGGAAGTCCCCATGGTGTATAATTATATTAATGTCCTTTATAATGTAGCTTGATAGTATTTTATTGAAGGCTCTGTAGCTGTATTCATCACAGATATTGGTTTGTAGGTTTTGTTTTTTTTTTTTTAATAATTTGGACTGTCTTTGTTTGGCTTTGATATGTGGTAACCCTGGACTCACAGAAACTGTTTTGATAATTTCTCTTTACACTTTGGAAACGTTTGTGGAGAACTGGTGTTACTTTTTCTTGAAATGTTGCTGGAATCATCCAGGTAATTCATCTGCTTTAGGGATTCTTAAAATTACTTTTTTCGTCTATTTAATAGTTGTACTTTTGTTGTGGTTTTTTAAAATCCCTTTGTGATAAAGTCTGAGTAGGTTGTATCTTTCTAGAAATTCAATCTCTTTTTTTCAAAATGTCCAATTTGTTGGTGTAATATTGTTCATAGCAGTGTCTTGTAATTACTTTCAATTTTATGGTATTATTTATAATGTCTTTTTACTTCTGATTTTACTTGCGTCTTCTCTCTTACATTCTTCATCTAGCTAAGGGTTTGTCAAGTTTATTTGAAATTGTAACGTATATTCACTCAAAGTAGTAAGTGGGATAATTTGCTATTTGGTATCTTTCAGCCATACTTCTCATGACACTCAGGGTTTGTTGCCAAAGAAGCCATGCATAGAAGATTTATTCCAAAAAAGTGCTGCCAGGAAAATATGAAAGCTGTCACCTTGGAAATTTATATTTAATAAAAGACTGGGAATGTAAGGGAGCATGTGAAGTGTTGAAAGGATATTATTATGGACATAAACAAATTTTGACATTTACCCATGTTGAAAACATTACTCTGAAAAGAAATCAAGGATGTAAGTCCAATTGGGGAAAAAATCTATTTTACAATAATATTTGCAGAAAAATACATTTTTGAAAGCAAAGACCCACATTATTTTTTTAAAAAAATCCATATTCTCTGAAAGGAAATTTGAAAAATATGGAAAGTCATCTACCCTATGCTGCAAATAATCATTCAGATCATTATGAATATAGGCTTGGATTAAACATTTATTCAAACATGGGTGAAAACCAGAGGTTTAAAAATGAAGAACGAATACCCCAATATGATCAATTTGAGAGGTCCTTTACCAAGGGTTCATTATTCTTTAACCAACAAACATTTTCTCCCTGTTCTGAACTCTGTAATGTTGATAATAATGGGAGAGTCTTTAGCCAACCATCATCCTTCAGTAGGTATCATAGTAGAGATAATATGGAACATTACATGTGTAATCAAATGAGTGACACCTTAAGCAAAAGCCCTTTGTTCAAAAAGTATGAGAGTGTTTATAATGGAACTGGAGGATATCCATGCACTGAAACTGGGAATACCTTTGACCAAGACTCAAATCTTATGAAACATCAGAGAACTCAATTTTCAGAGAACCATTATATAAGGAATGAATGTAGTAATGTCCTTTGTCAAAGCTCAGGTCTTATTACCCATGAGACTATCCATATTGGAGAGAAGAATTACACATTTAGTGAATTTGGTAAAATTCTTAACCAGTCTTCAAAACTTACTCAACATCAGGGTAGTCATACTAGGAAAGAACATTACAAGTGTAATAAATGTGGGAAAGTCTTTAATCAATTATTAAATCTAAATAGACACAGGAAAATCCATACTGGAGGGAAACATTACAAATGTAAAGAATGCGGCAAAGCCTTTACCCAAGGCTCAGTTCTTACTCAACATCAGAGAATTCATACTGGGGAGAAACCATACACATGTAAAGAATGTGGTAAAGCCTTTACCCATTGCTCAAATCTTACTCAACATCTAAGAATTCATACTGGGGAGAAACCATACAAATGTAGAGAATGTGGCAAAGCCTTTACCCATTGCTCAATTCTTACTCAACACCAGATAATTCATAAGCAGAGAAGCTTTACAAATATGGCAAAACTTTTAGCCAGAGCTGTCACCTCCCTCAACATCAGAGAGTGCATGCAGGAGAGAGACCCTACAAGTGTAATAAGTGATGAAAGACATTAGTTGTAAATATACACATTTGAAAACACCAAAAAGTTCATACTGGAAAGAAAGTTTAATGACATAAAAGACGTAAGAAAGATTTTAATAAAAAATCAAATGCAAATAAATATCACATAAGTCATAGTAGATAGCATTCAGTCAATAACTGTTTTCTGGTATTAGTCTAAATCAGAACATTATAGAAAATAATCCAAAATTAAAACACTTTGAAAAATTATTTGTTAGTATGGATCACCAAGGGAATGGATGATTGCACAGGTATAATTATTAACATTGTGTCCTTATTTATAGTGACATTATTTGAGATTACTTGAAAACAAAAATTAACATAAATTATGACATGCAATGCTTTTATTTCTAGTGTGTATGTGAACTCATGGTTTTGACTGTTGCTGCCTTAAAAATAGAGAAGCCCTTCTATATTAGGTGTAAATCACTTATATCTACTTTTCCATGGAAGACTAAGAATCCTGAAATATAAAATGTACAATGAAAATCTAAATGGAGATACTGCTTGTCATTGATTTAAAACCATCGTAGATGTGACATTAGATAAATATTCAGGGAATCATCTTCATATTAAAGTATAAGGAGGATCATTCTAAATTTTAAATAGTTGTGCCACTTGCTTTTTATGGATAAAAAACTGCAGTTTTTTAAAGTCTCAATGTATCGTCATAATAGAAATAGAAAGAAATCATGAATATTAGTTGACATGGTTGAAATAAAGACATCTTCACAGATATACAAGAAAAGTATAGGTAACCCTTTAGTAAAAGGTCATAAAATTAATGTCCTTTCATGTTCACTAAATGATCAGTCTCAGTTTTGTAAACCATAGAAATCACAATTCTAAGATCATTATATCAGAAGAACAAGGATGCTTTTGAATTCTTGTAATCTGTATTTTGGTCTAGGATCATACAGTTGATTTTGAAAGGCTTTATTTAGACTATGTGTGAACTTAATATATGTTAATAAGACTGAATGGTTTTTAATGTGTGAAACTTGTTAATTAATGAAGTGTGACCCCACAACCAACATTAACCTCTTCCACCTTATTTAAAGTTGTGGGTAAAAGACAGTAACAAACTATCTGGTAACACAGCGGGATGACATCTCTAGTAATCCCTTTTCCTCTTGGACTTATATCTCATAAGTCCATAATTTGAGATTACGTTTTCCACAATTTGTTTCTTGTATTGCTCCCTCCATTTTGTAACTGCAGGGACATTATGATGGCTATAATGAGGATTATACAGAAGTATCATTGGTAGTTTACCAAACTTAAACCAAGATATTCCTGCTACAGGATAAGTTTTTTAAAAAAATTTTTAACATCTTTATTGGAGTACAATTGCTTTACAATGGAGTGTTAGTTTCTGCTGTATAACAAAGTGAATCAACTATACGTAGACATATATCCCAATATCTCCTCCCTCTTGCATCTCCCTCCCACCCTCCCTATCCCATCCCTCTAGGTGGACACAAAGCACCGAGCTGATCTCCCTGTGCTATGTGGCTACTTCCCACTATCTATTTTACATTTGATAGTGTATATATGTCCATGCCACTCTCTCACTTCATCCCAGCTTCCCCTTCCCCATCTCCTCAAGTCCATTCTCTGCATTTGCGTCTTTATTCCCGTCCTGCCGCTAGGTTCTTCAGAACCTTTTTTTGTTTTTAGATTCCATATATATGTGTTAGCATACGGTATTTGTTTTTTTCTCTTTCTGACTTACTTCAATCTGTATGACAGTCTCTAGGTTGATCCACCTCACTACAAATAACTATTTCGTTTCTTTTTATGGCTGAGTAAAATTCCATTGTATATATGTGCCACATCTTTATCCATTCATCTGTCAATGGACACTTAGGTTGATTCCATGTCCTGGCTATTGTAAATAGAGCTGCAATAAACATTGTGGTACATGCCTCTTTTTGAATTATGGTTTTCTCAGGGTATATGCCCAGTAGTGGGATTGCTGGGTCATATGGTAGTTCTATTTTTAGTTTTTTGAGGACCCTCAATACTGTTCTCCATAATGGCTGTATCAATTTACATTCCCACCAACAGTGCAAGAGTGTTCCCTTTTCTCCACACCCTCTCCAGCATTTATTGTTTGTAGATTTTTTGATGATGGCCATTCTGACCGGTGTGAGGTAATACCTCATTGCAGTTTTGACTTGCATTTCTCTAATGATTAGTGATGTTAAGCATCCTTTCATGTGTTTGTTGGCAATCTGTATATCTTCTTTGGAGAAATGTCTAGGTCTTCTACCCATTTTTGGATTGTGTTGTTTGTTTTTATGATACTGAGCTGCATGAGCTCCTTGTATGTTTTGGAGATTAAACCTTTGTCAGTTGCTTCGTTTGCAAATATTTTCTCCCATTCTGAGGGTTGTATTTTCATCTTGTTTAGATTTCGTTTGCTGTGCAAAAGCTTTTAAGTTTATTAGGTCCCATTTGTTTATTTTTGTTTTTATTCCCGTTTCTCTAGGAGGTGGGTCAAAAAGGATCTTGCTGTGATTTATGTCATAGAGTGTTCTGCTTATGTTTTCCTCTAAGAGTTTTATAGTGTCTGGCCTTACATTTAGGTCTCAAATCCATTTTGAGTTTATTTTTGTGTATGGTGTTAGGGAGTGTTCTAATTTCATTCTTTTACATGTAGCTGTCCAGTTTTCCCAGAACCACTTATTGAAGAGGCTGTCTTTTCTCCATTGTATATTCTTGCCTCCTTTATCATAGATTAGTTGACCATAGGTGCGTGGGTTTATCTCCGGGTTTTCTATCCTGTTTCATTGATCTATATTTCTGTTTATGTGCCAGTGCCATGCTGTTTTTTTGTTTTTTATTGTTTTTTGTAAAGTTAACTAATCTTGTGGTATTTTTTTTAAACAACTTTATTGAAGTATAATTGCTTTACAATGGTGTGTTAGTTTCTGCTTTATAACAAAGTGGATCAGTTATACATATACATATATCCCCATATCTCCTCCCTCTTGCGTCTCCCTACCACCCTCCCTATCCCACCGCTCTAGGTGGTCACAAAGCACCGAGCTGATCTCCCTGTGCTATGCGGCTGCTTCCCACTAGCTATCTATTTTACATTTGGTAGTGTATATATGTTCATGACACTCTCTCACCCTGTCACATCTCACCCCTCCCCCTCCCCATATCCTCAAGTCCATTCTCTAGTAGGTCTGTGTCTTTATTCCCGTCTTGCCACTAGGTTCTTCATTACCTTTTTTTCTTTCCCTTAGATTCCATATATATGTGTTAGCATACTGTATTTGTTTTTCTCTTTCTGACTTACTTCACTCTGTATGACAGACTCTAACTCCATCCACCTCACTACAAATAACTCCATTTCGTTTCTTTTTATGGCGGAGTAATATTCCATTGTATATATGTGCCACATCTTCTTTATCCATTCATCCGATGATGGACACTTAGGTTGCTTCCATGTCCTGGCTATTGTAAGTAGAGCTGCAATGAACATTTTGGTACATGACTCTTTTTGAATTATGGTTTTCTCAGGGTATATGCCCAGTAGTGGGATTGCTGGATCATATGGTAGTTCTATTTGTAGTTTTTAAAGGAACCTCCATACTGTTCTCCATAGTGGCTGTATCAATTTACATTCCCACCAACAGTGCAAGAGTGTTCCCTTTTCTCCACACCCTCTCCAGCATTTATTGTTTCTAGATTTTTTGATGATGGCCATTCTGACCAGTGTGAGATGATACCTCATTGTAGTTTTGATTTGCATTTCTCTAATGATTAATGATGTTGAGTATTCTTTCATGTGTCTGTTGGCCATCTGTATATCTTCTTTGGAGAAATGTCTATTTAGGTCTTCTGCCCATTTTTGGATTGGGTTGTTTGTTTTTTTGTTATTGAGCTGCATGAGCTGCTTGTAAATCTTGGAGATTAATCCTTTGTCAGTTGCTTCATTTGCAAATATTTTCTCCCATTCTGAGGGTTGTCTTTTGGTCTTGTTTATGGTTTCCTTTGTTGTGCAAAAGCTTTTAAGTTTCATTAGGTCCCATTTGTTTATTTGTGTTTTTATTTCCATTTCTCTAGGGGCTGGGTCAAAAAGGATCTTGCTGTGATTTATGTCATAGAGTGTTCTGCCTATGTTTTCCTCTAAGAGTTTGATAGTGTCTGCCCTTACACTTAGGTCTTTAATCCATTTTGAGTTTATTTTTGTGTATGGTGTTGGAGTGTTCTAATTTCATACTTTTACATGTACCTGTCCAATTTTCCCAGCACCACTTATTGAAGAGGCTGTCTTTTCTCCACTGTATATGCTTGCCTCCTTTATCAAAGATAAGGTGACCATGTGTGCATGGGTTTATCTCTGGGTTTCCTATCCTGTTCCATTGATCTATATTTCTGTTTATGTGCCAGTGCCATGCTGTTTTTTTGGTTTTTTGTTTTTTTTTTTTGTAAAGTTAACTAATCTTGTGGTGTTTTTTTATATATATCTTTTTAAAAAATATATCTTTATTGGAGTATAATTGCTTTACAATGTTGTGTTAGTTTCTGCTGTATAACTCCTTTTTATTTTTTTTTATCTTTCTTTTTTTGTAACATCTTTATTGGACTATAATTGCTTTACAATGGTGTGTTATTTTCTGCTTTATAACAAAGTGAATCAGTTATACATATACATATGTCTCCATATCTCTTCCCTCTTGCGGTTCACCTGTACCATTTTTCTAGGTTCCACATATATGCGTTAATGTACAATATTTGTTTTTCTCTTTCTGACTTACTTCACTCTGTATGACAGTCTCTAGATCCATCCATGTCTCAACAAATGACTCAACTTCGTTCCTTTTTATGGCTGAGTAATATTCCGTTGTATATATGTACCACAACTTCTTTATCCATTCGTCTGTTGATGGGCATTTAGGTTGCTTCCATGACCTGGCTATTGTAAATGGTGCTGCAATGAACATTGGGGTGCATGTGTCTTTTTGAATTATGGATTTCTCTGGGTATATGTCCAGGAGTGGGATTGCTGGATCATATGGTAATTCTATTTTTAGATTTTTAAGGAACCTCCATACTGTTCTCCATAGTGGCTGTATCAATTTACATTCCCACCAACAGTGCAAGAGGGTTCCCTTTTCTCCACACCCTCTCCAGCATTTGTTGTTTGTAGATTTTCTGTTGATGCCCATTCTAACTGGTGCGAGGTGATACCTCATTGTAGTTTTGATTTGCATTTCTCTAATAATTAGTGATGTTGAGCAGCTCTTCATGTGCTTTGTGGCCGTTTGTATGTCTTCTTTGGAGAAATGTCTATTTAGGTCTTCTGCCCATTTTTGGATTGGGTTGTTTGTTTTTTTAATATTGAGATGCATGAGCTGTTTATATAATTTGGAGGTTAATCCTTAGTCTGATGATTCATTTGCAAATATTTTCTCCCATTCTGAGGGTTGTCTTTTTGTCTTGTTTATGGTTTCCTTTGCTGTGCAAAAGCTTTTAAGTTTCATTAGGTCTGATTTGTTTATTTTTGTTTTTATTTCCATTACTCTGGGAGGTGGATCAAAAAAGATATTGCTGTCATTTATGTCAAAGAGTGTTCTTCCTATGCTTTCCTCTAAGAGTTTTATAGTGTTTGGTCTTACATTTAGGTCTGTAATCCATTATGAGTTTATTTTTGTGTATGGTGTTAGGGAGTGTTCTAATTTCATTCTTTTACATGTAGCTGTCCAGTTTTCCCAGCACCATTTATTGAAGAGACTGTCTTTTCTCCATTGTATATCCTTGCCTCCTTTGTCATAGATTAGTTGACCATAGGTGCGTGGGTTTATCTCTGGGCTTTCTTTCTTGTTCCATTGATCTATGTTTCTGTGTTTGTGCCAGTACCATATTGTCTTGATTACTGTAGCTTTGTAGTATAGTCTGAAGTCAGGGAGTCTGATTCCTCCAGCTCCAATTTTTTCCCTCAAGACTGCTTTGGCTATTCGGGGTCTTTTGTGTCTCCCTACCAATTTTAAGATTTTTGTTTTAGTTCTGTAAAAAATGCCATTGGTAATTTGATAGGGATTGCATTGAATCTGTAGATTGATTTGGGTAGTATAGTCATTTTCACAATATTGATTCTTCCAATCGAAGAACATGGTATATCTCTCCATCTGTTGGTATCATCTTTAATTTTTTTCATCAGTGTCTTATAGTTTTCTGCATACAGGTTTTTTGTCTCCCTAGGTGGGTTTATTCCTAGGTATTTTATTCTTTTTGCTGCAATGGTAAATTAGAGTGTTTCCTTAATTTCTCTTTCAGATTTTTCATCATTAGTGTATAGGAATGCAAGAGATTTCTGTGCATTAATTTTGTATCCTGCAACTTTACCAAATTCATTGATTAGCTCTAGTAGTTTCCTGGTGGCATCTTTAGGATTCTCTATGTATAGTATCATGTGATCTGCAAACAGTGACAGTTTTACTTCATCTTTTCCAATTTGTATTCCTTTTATTTCTTTTTCTTCTCTGATTGCCGTGGCTAGGGCTTCCAAAACTTTGTTGAATAATAGTGGGGAGAGTGGACATCCTTATCTTGTTCCTGATCTTAGAGGAAATGCTTTCAGTTTTTCACCATTGAGAATGATGTTTGCTGTGGGTTTGTCATATATGGCCTTTATTATGTTGAGGTAGGTTCCCTCTATGCCCACTTTCTGGAGAGTTTTTATCATAAATGGGTGTTGAATTTTGTCAAAAGCTTTTTCTGCATCTATTGAGATGATCATATGGTTTTTATTCTTCAATTTGTTAACATGGTGTATCACATTGATTGATTTGCCTATATTGAAGAATCCTTGCATTCCTGGGATAAATCCCACTTGTTCATGGTGTATGATCCTTTTAATGTGCAGTTGGATTCTGTTTGCTAGTATTTTGTTGAGGATTTTTGCATCTATCTTCATCAGTGATATTGGCCTGTAGTTTTGTTTTTTTTTGGGCATCTTAGTCTGGTTTTGGTATCGGGGTGATGGTGGCCTCATAGAATGAGGTTGGGAATCTTTCTCCCTCTGCTATATTTTGGAAGAGTTTGAGAAGGATAATTGTTAGCTCTTCTCTAAATGTTTGATAGAATTTGCCTGTGAAGCCATCTGGCCCTGGGCTTTTGTTTGTTGGAAGATTTTAAATCACAGTTTCAATTTCATTACTTGTGATTGGTCTGTTCATATTTTCTGTTTCTTCCTGGTTCAGTCTTGGAAGGTTATACCTTTCTAAGAATTTGTCCATTTCTTCCCGGTTGTCCATTTTATTGGCATAGAGTTGCTTGCAGTAGTCTCTTAGGATGCTTTGTATTTCTGCGGTGTCTGTTGTAACGTCTCCTTTTTCATTTCTAATTTTATTGATTTGAGTCCTCTCCCTCTTTTTCTGGATGAGTCTGGCTAATGGTTTATCAATTTTGTTTATCTTCTCAAAGAACCAGCTTTTAGTTTTATTGATCTTTGCTATTGTTTTCTTTGTTTCTACTTCATTTATTTCTGCTCTGATCTTTATGATTTCTTTCCTTCTGCTAACTTTGGGTTTTGCTTGTTCTTCTTTCTCTAGTTCCTTTAGGTGTAAGGTTAGATTGTTTAATTGAGATTTTTCTTGTTTCTTGAGGTAGCCTTGTATAGCTATAAACTTCCCTCTTAGAACTGCTTTTGCTGCATCCCATAGGTTTTGGATCGTCGTGTTTTCATTGTCATTTGTCTCTAGGTATTTTTTGATTTCCTCTTTGATTTCTTCAGTGATCTCTTGGTTATTTAGTAACGCATTGTTTAGCCTCCATGTGTTTGTGTTTTTCACGTTTTTTTCCCTGTAATTCATTTCTAATCTCATAGCGTTGTGGTCAGAAAAGATGCTTGATATGATTTCAATTTTCTTAAATTTACTGAGGCTTGATTTATGACCCAAGATGTGATCTATCCTGGAGAATATTCTGTGCGCACTTGAGAAGAAAGTGTAATCTGCTGTTTTTGGATGGAATGTCCTATAAATATCAATTAAATCTATCTGGTCTATTGTGTCATTTAAAGCTTCTGTTTCCTTATTTATTTTCATTTTGGATGATCTGTCCATTGGTGTAAGTGAGGTGTTAAAGTTCCCCACTATTACTGTGTTACTGTCGATTTCCTCTTTTATAGCTGTTAGCAGTTGCCTTATGTATTGAGGTGCTCCTATGTTGGGTGCATATATATTTATAATTGTTATATCTTCTTCTTGTATTGATCCCTTGATCATTACGTAGTGTCCTTCCTTGTCTCTTGTAACATTCTTTATTTTAAAGTCTATTTTATCTGATATGAGTATTGCTACTCCAGCTTTCTTTTGATTTCCATTTGCATAGAATATCTTTTTCCATCCCCTCACTTTCAGTCTGTATATGTCCCTAGGTCTGAAGTGGGTCTCTTGTAGACAGCATATAGATGGGTCTTGTTTTTGTATCCATTCAGCAAGCCTGTGTCTTTTGGTCGGAATATTTAATCCATTCACGTTTAAGGTAATTATTGATATGTATGTTCCTATGACCATTTTCTTAATTGTTTTGGGTTTGTTTTTGTAGGTCCTTTTCTTCTCTTGTGTTTCTCACTTAGAGAAGTTCCTTTAGCATTTGTTGTAGAGCTGGTTTGGTGGTGCTGAATTCTCTTAGCTTTTGCTTGTCTATAAAGATTTGATGGACTTCTCTATCAAATCTAAATGAGATCCTTGCCAGGTAGAGTAACCTTGGTTGTAGGTTCTTCCCTTTCATCACTTTAAGTATATCATGCCACTCCCTTATGGCTTGTAGAGTTTCTGCTTAGAAATCAGCTGTTAACCTTATGGGAGTTCATTTGTATGTTATTTGTCATTTTTCCCTTGCTGCTTTCCATAATTTTTCTTTGTCTTTAATTTTGCCAATTTGATTACTATGTGTCTCGGCATGTTTCTCCTTGGGTTTATCCTGTATGGGACTCTCTGCGCTTCCTGGACTTGGGTGGCTATTTCCTCTCCCATGTTAGGGAAGTTTTCAACTATAATCTCTTCAAATATTTTCTCTGGTCCTTTCTCTCTCTCTTCTCCTTCTGGGACCCCTATAATGCGAATGTTGTTGCGTTTAATGTTGTCGCAGAGGTCTCTTAGGCTGTCTTCATTTCTTTTCATTCTTTTTTCTTTAGTCTGTTCCGCAGCAGTGAATTCCACCATTCTGTCTTCCAGGTCACTTATCCGTTCTTCTGCCTCAGTTATTCTGCTATTGATTCCTTCTAGTGTAGTTTTCATTTCAGTTATTGTATTGTTCATCTCTGTTTGTTTGTTCTTTAATTCTTCTAGGTCTTTGTTAAACATTTCTTGCATCTTCTCGCTCTTTGCCTCCATTCTTATTCCGAGGTCCTGGATCATCTTCACCATCATTATTCTGAATTCTTTTTCTGGAAGGTTGCCTATCTCCACTTCATTTAGTTGTTTTTCTGGGGTTTTATCTTGTTCCTTCATCCTGTATATAGCCCTCTGCCTTTTCATCTTGTCTATCTTTCTGTAAATGTGGTTTTTGTTCCGCAGGCTGCAGGACTGTAGTTTTTCTTGCTTCTGCTGTCTGCCCTCTGGTGGTTGAGGCTATCTAAGAGGCTTGATGGGAGGCTCTGGTGGTGGGTAGAGCTGCTGTTGGAAGATTTTTAATCATAGTCTCAATTTCAGTGCTTGTGATTGGTCTGTTTATATTTTCTATTTCTTCCTGTTTCAATCTTGGAAGGTTGTGGTTTTCTAAGAATTTGTCCATTTCTTCCAGGTTGTGCATTTCATTGGCATATAGTTGCTTATAGTAATCTCTTTGTCCATTTCATTGGCATATAGTTGCTTGTAGTAATCTCTCATGATCCTTTGTATTTCTGTAGTGTCAGTTGTTACTTCTCCTTTTCCATTTCTAATTCTATTGATTTGAGTTTTCTCCCTTTTTTCTTGATGAGTCTGGCTAATGGTTTATCAATTTTGTTTATCTTCTCAAAGAACCCGCTTTTAGTTTTGTTGATCTTTGCTATTGTTTCCTTCATTTCTTTTTCATTTATTCCTGATCTGATCTTTATGATTTCTTTCCTTCTGCTAACTTTGGGGGATTTTTGTTCTTCTTCCTCTAATTGCTTTAGGTGTAAATTTAGGTTGTTTATTTGAGATGTTTCTTGTTTCTTGAGGTAGGCTTCTATTGCTATAAACTTCCCTCTTAGAACTGCTTTTGCTGCATCCCATAGGTTTTGCATTGTTGGGTTTCCATTGTCATTTGTTTCTAGGTATTGTTTGATTTCCTCTTTGATTTCTTCAGTGATATCTTGGTTATTTAGTAGTGTAGTGTTTAGCCTCCATGTATTTGTATTTTTTACAGATTTTTTTCCCTGTAATTGATATCTAGTCTCATAGCATTGTGGTTGGACAAGATACTTGATATGATTTCAATTTTCTTAAGTTTGCAAAGGCTTGATTTGTGACCCAAAATATGATCTATCCTGGAGAAAGTTCCATGAGCACTTGAGAAGAAAGTGTAATCTGTTTTTGGATGGAATGTCCTATAAATATCAAGTCCATCTTGTTTAATGTGTCATTTAAAGCTTCTGTTTCCTTATTTATTTTCATTTTGGATGATCTGTCCATTGGTGAAAGTGGGATGTTAAAGTCCCCTACTATGATTGTGTTACCATAGATTTCCAATTTTATGGCAGTTAGCATTTGCCTTATGTATGGAGATGCTTCTCTATTGGGTGCATAAATATTTACAATTGTTCTATCTTCCTCTTGGATTGATCCCTTGATCATTATGTAGTGTCCTTCTTTGTCTCCTGTAATAGTCTTTGTTTTAAAGTCTATTTTGACTGATAAGAGAATTACTACTCCAGCTTTCTTTGATTTCCATTTGCATGGAATATCTTTTTCCATCCCCTCACTTTCAGTCTGTATGTGTCCCTAGGTCTCAAATAGGTCTCTTGTAGACGGTACATATATGGGTCTTGTTTCTGTATCCATTCAGCCAGTCTATGTCTTTTGGTTGGAGCATTTAATCCATTTTCATTTAAGGTAGTTATTGATATGTATGTTCCTATTACCATTTTCTTAATTGTTTTGGGTTTATTGTTATAAGTCTTTTCCTTCTCTTGTGTTTCCTGCCTAGAGAAGTTCCTTTAGCATTTTTTGTAGAGCTGGTTTGAAGGTGCTGGATTCTCTTAGCTTTTGCTTGTCTGTAAAGGTTTTAATTTCTCCGTCAAATCTGAATGAGATCTTTGCTGGGTACAGTAATCTTGGTTGTAGCCTTTTCCCTTTCATCACGTTAAATATGTCCCCACTCCCTTCTGGCTTGCAGAATTTCTGCTGAAAGATCAGCTGCTAACTTTATGGGGATTCCCTTGTATGGTAATTGTTGCTTTTCTCTTGCTGATTTTAATATTTTTTCTTTGTATTTAATTTTTGACCATTTGATTAATATGTGTTGTGACGTGTTTCTCCTTGGATTTCTCCTTATGGGACTCTCTGAGCTTCCTGGACTTGACTATTTCCTTCCCCATATTAGGGAAGTTTTCAACTATAATTTCTTCAAATATTTTCTCAGTCCCTTTCTTTTTCTCTTCTTTTTCTGGTACCCCTATAATTCAAATGTTGGTGCATTCAGTGTTGTTCCAGAGGTCTCTGAGTTTGTCCTCCATTCTTTTCATTCTTTTTTCTTTATTCTGCTCTGTAATAGTTATTTCCACTATTTTATCTTCCAGGTCATTTATCCGTTCTTCTGCCTCAGTTATTCTTCTAATGATTCCTTCTAGAGAATTTTTAATTTCATTTATTGTGTTGTTCATCATTGTTTGTTTGCTCTTCAGTTCTTCTAGGTCCTTGTTAAACGTTTCTTGTATTTTCTCCATTCTATTTCCAAGATTTTGGATAATCTTTACTGTCATTACTCTGAATTCTTTTTCAGATAGCCTGAGTATTTTGTCTTCATTTGTTTGGTCTGCTGGGTTTTTATTTTGCTCCTTCATCTGCTGTGTATTTCTCTGTCTTCTCATTTTGCTTAACTTACTGTGTTTGGGGTCTCCTTTTCACAGGCTGCAGGTTCGTAGTTCCTTTTGTTTTTGGTGTCTGCCCCCAGTTCGTAAGGTTCGTTCAGTGGGTTGTGTAGGCTTCCTGGTGGAGGGGACTGGTGCCTGTGTTCTGGTGGATGAGGTGGTATCTTGTATTTCTGGTGGGTAGGACCACATCCGTTGGTGTGTTTTGGGGTGTCTGTGAACTTATTGTGATTTTAGGCAGCCTCTCTGCTAATGGGTGAGGTTATGTTCCTGTCTTGCTAGTTGTTTGGTATAGGGTGTCCAGCATGATAACTTGCTGGTCATTGAGTGGAGCTGGGTCTTAGCATTGAGATGGGGATCTCTGGGAGAGCTTTTGCCGTTTGATATTATGTGGGGCCAGAAGGTCTCTGATGGACCAATGTCCTGAACTCGGCTCTCCCACCTCAGAGGCTCAGGCCTGACACCTGCCCAGAGCAGCAAGACCCTGTCAGACACACGGTCAGAAGAAAAGAGAGAGAGAGCGAGAGAGAGAGAGGAAGGAAGGAAGGAAGGAAAGAAGAAAGAAAGAAAGAAAGAAAGAAAGAAAGAAAGAAGTTATTAAAGTAGAAATAAATTATTGAAAATAAAAAAGTAATAAAAAAAAGAAAGAGAGAAAGAAGAGAGCAACCAAACCAAAACAACAAATCCACCAATGACAACAAGCACTAAAAACTATACTTAAAAAAAAAGGACAGTCAGAACCCTAGGACAAATGGCAAAAGCAAAGATATACAGACAAAATCACACAAAGAAACATACATATATCATCTACCAATGATAATAAGCTCTAAATACTAACCTAAGATAAACATAAAACCAGAAAAAAATTACATGCAGAAAGCAAACCCCAAGTCTACAGTTGCTCCCAAAGTCCACCGCCTCAATTTTGGGATGATTCTTTGTCTATTCAGGTATTCCAGAGATGCAGGTACATCAAGTTGATTGTGGAGATTTAATCCGTTGCTCCTGAGGCTGCTGGGAGAAATTTCCCTTTCTTTTCTTTGTTTGCACAGTTCCTGGCGTTCCGATTTGGATTTGGCCTCGCCTTTGCATGTAGGTCGCCTGAGGGTGTCTTTTCTTCTCTCAGATAGAACGGGGTTAAAGTAGCAGCTGATTAGGGGGCTCTGACTCATTCAGGCTGGGGGGAGGAAGGGGTACAGAATGTGGGGTGAGCCTGGGGCGGCAGAGGCCAGCGTGACATTGCAGCAGCCTGAGACGCATCTTGTGTTCTCCTGGGGAAGTTGTCCCTGGATGACGGGACCGTGGCAGCGGTGGGCTGCACTGGCTCCTGGGAGGAGAGGTGTGGATAGTGACCTGTGCTTGCACACAGGCTTCTTGGTGGCTGCAGCAGCAGCCTTAGCGTCTCATGCCCGTCTCTGGGGTCCACGTTGATAGCCGCAGCTCGTGCCCATCTCATTTAGGTGGTGCTCTGAATCCCCTCTCCTCATGTACCCCGAAACAATGGTCTCTTGCCTCCCTGGCAGGTCCAGACTTTTTCCCAGACTCCCTCCTGGCTAGCTGTGGCACACTAGCCCCCTTCAGGCTGTGTTCACACAGCCACCCCCAGTCCTCTCCCTGGGGTCTGACCTCCAGAGAAGCTAGAGTCTCAGTTCCCAGCCCCCACCTGTCCTGGCAGGTGAGCAGACAAGCCTCTCAGGCTGGTGGGTGCTGGTCGGCACCAATCCTCTGTGTGGGAATCTCTCCACTTTGCCTTCTGCACACCTGTTGCTGTGCTCTCCTCTGTGGCTCTGAAGCTTCCCCCCTGCCACCCGTCTCTGCCAGTGAAGGGGCTTCCTAGTGTGTGGAAACTTTTCCTCCTTCACAGCTCCCTCCCAGAATTGCAGGTCCCATCCCTATTCTTTTGTCTCTGTTTCTTCTTTTTTCTTTTGCCCTACCCAGGTACGTGGGGAGTTCCTTGCCTTTTGGGAAGTCTGAGGTCTTCTGCCAGATTTCAGTAGGTGTTCTGTAGGAGTTGTTCCACATGTAGATGTATTTGTGGGGAGGAAGGTGATCTTCACGTCTTACTCCTCTGTCATCTCGAAGGTCTCCTCTAAAGTTCCCTACTATTATTGTGTTACTGTCAAATTCTCCCTTTTTGTCAGTTAATATTTGCTTTATGTATTGAGGTGCTCCTATGTTGGGTGCATATATATTTACAATTGTTATATCTTCTTCTTGGATTGACTTCTTGATCATTATGTTATGTCCTTCTTTGTCTCTTTTAAGTCTCTAAAATTTACTTTGTATGAAACCAGTATTGCTACCCTAACTTTCTTCTGTTTCCATTTGTATGGACTACATTTTTCCATCCCCCCACTTTCAGTCAGTGTGTGTCTTTAGATCTGAAATGTGTCTCTTGTAGACAGCATATATACAGGTCTTATTTTTGTATCCATTCAGCTACTCTCTCTTTTGACTGGAGTATTTACTCCATTTACATTTAAAGTAATTATTGATATGTATGTTCTTATTGCCATTTTGTTAATAGTTTGGGGGTTGCTTTGTAGGTCTTTTTAGTTCCTTCTTTTTGTTCTCTTGTGATTTGATGACTATCTTTAGTGTTATGTTTGGATTCCTTTAACTTTTTTGTGTATGTGTCTATTATAGATTTTTGGTTTATGGTTACCATCAGGTTCATATATAGCAATCTATATACCTACGTGATTATTTTAAGTTGCTATCTCTTAATTTAAAATGCACATTAACAACACTGCATTTGTACTCTCCTCCCCTCATGATTACTGTTTTGATACCATATTTTACATGTAATTCTTTTGTGTAACCCTGAACAGCTTATTGTGGATATAGATGATTTTTACTACATTTGACTTTTAACCTTCCTACTAGGTTTCATTTTTTAGTTCTTTTAAAAATTTTTTTATTTATTTAATTTATTTATTTTTGGCTGCATTGGGTCTTTGTTGCTGCACGTGGTCTTTCTCTAGTTGTGGCGAGCAGGGGCTACTCTTCATTGTGGTGCACGGGCTTCTCATTGTGATGGCTTCTCTTGTTGCAGTGTATGGGCTCTAGGTGTGCAGGCTTCAGTAGTTGTGGCTTGCGGGCTCTAGAGGGCAGGCTCAGTAGTTGTGGTGCACAGGCTTAGTTGCTCCATGGCATGTGGGATCTTCCCAGACCAGGGCTTGATCCTGTGTCCCCTGCATTGGCAGGTGGATTCTTAACCACTGCGTCACTATGGAAGCCCCTTACTACATTTTTATGTGGATGATTTCCTACCCTTACTATATGTTTGCCTTTACTAATGAGCTTTTTTTCCTTTCATAATTTTCATGTTTCTAGTGTGGCCTTTTCTTTTTCCCTTACAGAATTTCCTTTAACATTTCTTATAAAGGTGGTTTGATGGTTCTGAACTATTCCAGTTTCTGCTTGTCTGTGAAATTTTTTATTTCTCCATCAAATCTGAACAAGCACCTTGCTCGTTAGAGTATTCTTGGTTGTAAGTTTTTTCCCCTTTCATCACTTTGAATATATCGTGCCACTCCCTCTGGACTGCAGAATTTATGCTAAAAACTGATAGCCTTATGGGAGTTCCCTTGTAAGTAACATGTTGCTTTCCCCTTGCTACTGTTAATGTTCTCTCTTTAATTTTTGCCATTTTGATTACAATGTGTCTTCAAGTGTTCCTCTGTGGGCAATCCTGTATGGGATGTTCTGCATTTCCTGAATTTGGATGTCTGTTTCCTATCCCAGGTTAGGGAAGTTTTTAGCTCTTATGTCTTCAATTATGTTCTCAGCCCTTTGTCTCTCTCTTCTTCTTCTGGGTCCTTTATAATGCAAATATTAGTGTCCTTGATGTTGTTACAGAGAATAAAGAATTGTCCTCATTTCTTTTCCTTCTTTTCTCTTTTCAGTATCAGTGGTTTCCACTATTCAGTTTTCCCACTCACTAATCCATTCCTCTGTATCCCTTAGTCTACTGTTGATTCCTTCTAGCGTGTTTTTCATTTCAGTTATTTTATTCTTCATTTCTGGTTGTTCTTTATATTTTTTAAATGTTTATTATTTGCAGGTCAGGAATAGAGACACAGACGTAGAGAATGGACTTGTGGACACAGGGGGGAAGGGGAACGTGGGACGAATTGGGAGACTAGCGTTGACCTATATACACTACCATGTGTAAAATATATAGCTAGGGGGAAGATTCTGTATAGCACAGGGAGCTCAGCTCAGTGTTCTGTGATGACCTAGAGGGGTGGGATGGGAGGGTGGGAGGGAGGCTGAAGAGGGAGGGGATACTTGTATACATATAGCTGATTCACTCTGTTGTACAGCAAAAAGTAACACAACATTGTAAAGCAATTTATTCCCATAAAAAAAATTCTCACTTCTCTGTGCATCCATTCTTCGCACGAGTTCTTTGACCATCCTATGATCACTACTCTGAACTCTTTCTTGGGTAGATTGCCTATCCCACTTCACTTAATTCTTATCTTGTTGCTTGGTTAAGAACATGTTCTTCTGTCACCTCATTTTGCCTAATTTGTTGTTCATATTTTTATGTATCTCATAGGTTGGTTATGTTTGTTTCCCGATGTTAGAGAAGTGGCCTTTTGCAGGAGACATCTTATGTGTCCAAGCACTGCACACCCCTCTTGTCACCAGAGCTATATGCTCTAGAGGTTTCCCCTATAATGGCTGCATGGGTCTTTCTGTTGTGGTGGTCTAACTGTGTGGGTGGTCTGGTAGGCTTCGTTGGTCCCTGGTCCAGTTGGTTGCTGGGTACCACCTATGCAGAGGCTTCTGGCTGGGTACTGGTTGTTAGGACTGTGTCAGGAGGTGGCTTACTGCAGAACCCTGGGTGGGGCTAGTGCTGCATTACTCGTGGGTGGAGTGAGGGTGCAGGAAACCCCAGAGGTGTTGCCCACCCACTGTGGGTGAAGTCAGGTCCTGGAGTCTGGTTGCATGGCCCAGAGGTCCAGAACTTGTGCTGGATCACTGGTGGTGGGGCTGCTTTCTGACACAGTTGGCTGCAGGGCCTAGGGCATCTTGAACCTTCTGTTGCACTGCTAGTGTTTGGGTCAAGGGCCTAGCTGATCCTAGGGATGGATCTGGCCTGCTAGCATGTGGGCTATGTCTGTAGGCTGTGTGGTTACAAGTTTCTTGCAGCTGGTGTCTGCCTGCTGGTGGGTGAAGCTGGGCCTAAGGCTAGAGCAAGCTTGTTGATTGGTGGCATTGGAGCCCAGCCAGTTCCAGGGCATGGTCTGGCCTCCTGATGGGTGGGTCAGATCCACAGACTGCAGGGCTGTGGTTTTCTTGTGGTTGGTGTCCGTTCTCTAATGGGGAGGCTGGTCCTGAGGCTAGACAGGCTCCCTGCAGGGGGTGTCTCAGTCCCATGGGATTCTGGTGATGGTGCCTGCCCACTGTTGGTTGGAGCTTGGTCCCAGGTTCTCTGGCTGGAGGGCCCTGAGAGTCTTGGGTTTAGTGCCTGTGCACTGGAGAGTGGGTTTGGGTCCTGGGCCTTCTGATGGACAGGGCCATGTCCAGGGGTGACTGTGGGCTCACAGGGTCTTAAGGCAGTGGGTGGGTCTGTGTCCATGCCATGTTAGTTTCTTGTCCTGAGCTGTCCCAGCACTGGGGCCTATAAGCTGTTTGGTCGGGGCAGGGCTGGGAACTGGGGCTATAACCTAGAGGGAAGATTCCAAAACAGCATCTGCCAGCACCAGTGTGCACGTGGTAGAATGAGCTCCCCAAAATGGCTGCTGCCAGCATCTACGTCCCCAGGGTTAGATGCAGCTGCATCCTGCCGCTCCAGGAGACTCTCCAAGATTAGCAAGTAGGTCTGACCCAGGCTCTATCAAATTACTGCTTCTATCCTGGGTCCCAGAGGGTGTCCGATTTTTGTGTGTGCCCATTAAGAGTGAAGTCTCTATTTCCCCCAACCCTCTGGGACTCCTGAAATTAAACCCACTGGCCTCCAAAGCCAAGTTCTCTGGGGGCTCATCTTCTTGGTGCAGGATCCCCAGGTTGAGGAGCCCATTGTGGGGCTTGGACCTTTCTCTCTTTTGAGAGAAGCTTTGCAATTTAATTATCCTCCCATTTGTGAGTCGCCCACCTGGGGCTATGGGAGTTGACTATATCGCAACTCCATCACTACCACACATCTTGTCATTCCTTCTTTATATCTCTAGTTGTAGAAGGTCTTTTCTGGTAGGTTCCAGTCTTTTCACTGATGTTTGTTCTGCAAATAATTGTGCTTTTGTTGTGCCTGTGAGAGGAGGTGAGATCAGGGTTTACTTACTCCACCATTTTCTGCCAGATCTCCAGTATCTTGTAGTTTTGATTTTTTTTTTTTGACAGAGATTTAATCTTTGAACTTGTAAATTTCTCTGACATGACCTAAAAAATGGGAGTTTATAGTTAATTGTGTGGCATCATTATATTGGCATGTTATAGAGGGTTTTTTTAATTGAAGTATGATTTATATACAAAATTATATCAATTTCTGGAATATAACACAATAATTCAACATTTGTATACACTGAAAAATGATTACCATAATTAGTCTAGTTACCACCTGTCACTATATAAATTACAAAATTAATTTTTTTATTGAGAACTTTTAAGATTTACTTCTTAGCATCTTTTAAGTTGGAAATAAAATAATTTTGACTACAGTCACCATACTGTACATGTACATCTTTTTATAACTGGAAATTTGTAGCTGTTGACCCCATTCACCCATTTCACCAACCCTCTACCACCACTCCCATCTGACAGTCATCAATCTATTCTATGTATCTGTAAATTTTGTTTTATTTTGTGTTTTAGGTTCCATATATTAGTGAAATCAGGAAGTATTTGTCTTTCTCTGCCTTACTTCACTTAACTAAGAACCATCTATGTAGTTACAAATGGCAACATTTTATTCATTTTTATGGCTGAATAGTATTCCATTGTATGGATGTATATATGTGTATGTACATATTCACACACACATATAAATCTTATATATATATTTCACATATATATATTATATATATCACATCTTTATCAATTCATCTATCAGTGGATACTTAGGTTGTTTCCATATCTCAGCTATTGTAAATAATGCTATAATGAAACTAGGGGTACCTATACATTTTCCAATTAGTGTTTTCTTTTTTCTTTTTTTTCTTTTTTTCAGGTAAATACCCAAAAGTAGAATTGCAGGATTGTATGGTAGTTCTATTTTTAATTTTTCAAGGGATTTCCATACTGTTTTCCATAGTGGCTGCACCAATTTACATTCCCACCAGCAGTGCACTAGGATTCCCTTTTATCCACATTCTCGTCAAGACTTGTGATTTCTTGCGCTTTTGTTAATAGCTATTCTGACAGATATGAGGTGGTATCTCATTGTGGTTTTGATTTGCATGTCCCTACTTATTAGTGCATCGTTTCATGTGCCTGTTGGCTATCTGTATGGCCATCTATTTTGGAAAAAATAACTTGTATTTAGATCTTCTGCCCATTTCTTAGCAGGACTGCTTGCTTTTTCCTTAGTGAGCTGTATGAGTTTTTATATATTTTGGATATTAACCCCTTCTCTGTATATGATCTGCAACTATCTTCTATCATTCATTAGGTTGCCTTTTTGTTTTGTTGATGGTTCCTTTGTTGTGCATAAGCTTTTTAATATGATGTTCTCCCATTTGTTTATTTTTGCTTTTGTTGCTTTTGCTTTTGTTGTCAGATTCAAAAAATCATCTCCAAGATATATATCAAGGAACTTGCCACATCTATGTTTTCTTCTAAGAGTTTTATGGTTTTACATCTTTCATTTAAGTCTAACCCATTTTAAGTTATTTTTTTATATGGTGTAAGATAGTGGTCCAGTTTCATTCTTTTGCATGTGGCTGCCCTGTTTTCCCAACAGCATTTATTAAAGAGATTATTATATTTTCCCATTGTATATTCTTGGTTCCTTTGTCATAAATTAATCAACCATATATGCTTAGGTTTATTTCTGTGCTCTCTATTCTTTCCATTGATCTATGTGTTTTTCTTTATGCCAAAACCATACTGTTTTTATGATCATAGCTTTGTAATAGAGTTTAAAATCATAAAGCATGAAGCCTCCAGTTTTTTCCTTCTTTTTCATGATTGCTTTTGCTATTTGGAATCTTTTGTGGCTCCATGCAAATTTTAGAATTTTTTGTCCTATTGCTGTGAAAAATGCTATTGAGATTTTGATAGGGATTGCATTGAACCTGTGTATTGCTTTAGGCAGTGTGGACATTTTAACAATATTAATTCTTTTAATTCATGAGCAAAGATTATCTAAACATCTATTTGTGTTGTCTTCAATTTCTTTCCTTAATGTCTTGTATTTTTCAGTACACAGGACTTTCACTCTCTGTTAAATTTATTCCTAGGTATTTTTTTCATGCAATTGTAAATGGAATTATTTTATTTCTTTCAGATATTTTGTTGTTAGTGTATAGAAATGCAGCTGATTTTTGTATGTTGATTCTGTATCCTGCAACTTTAATGAATTCATTTATTAGTTCTACCATTTTGGGGGCCAGTCATATATAAAATCATGTTTTCTGAAAACAGAATGCTTTACTTCTTCCTCTTCATTTTGGATGTCTTTTTATTTATTTTTGTGTCAGATTGCTCTGGTTAGGACTTCCAGTAGTGCCTCTGATAAGAGTAGTGAGTGTGGATATCCTTATCCTATTCCTGAGTTTAAAGGAAAAACTTTCAGTTTTTAACCATTGGGTACAAGGTTAGCTGTGGGTGTGTATTATATGGCCTTATTTTGAGGTATGCGCCTTCTGTTCCCAATTTATTGAGAGCTTTTTTCATAAAAAGGTATTGAATTTTGTCAACTGCTTTTTCTGCATCTATTGTATATTTATTCTTCATTCTATTAACATTGTGTATCACATTTATTGATATATATGTCACTATATATATATACACATATATATGTATGTGTGTGTGTGTGTGTGTGTGTGTGTGTGTGTGTATATATATATATATATATATATATATATATATATATATATATATATATATGGTGACATCCTTCCATCCCAGGCACGAATTCCACTTGATCATGGTGTATGATCTTTTTAATTTGCTGTTGGATTCGGTTAGACATTTGCTGAGAATTTTTGCATTTATATTCATTAGGCATATCAGCCTATAGATTTTCTTGTAGTTTTCCTAATCTGGCTTAGGGTCAGAGTAATGCTGTCCTCCTAAAACTTGCTTGGGCATGTTCCCTCATCCCCAGTTTTTTTTTTTTTGTAAGAGATTCAGAATAATTGGTCTTAGTTATTTTTTTAATATTTGGTAGAATTCACTAGTGAAACCATATGGTCTTGTGCTTTTCTTTGTTGGGAGGTCTGTGTTTATTATTTTAATGTCCTGATTTATTATTGGTCTGTCACACTTTCTATTTATGATTCAGTCTTGGTAGGCTTCATGCTTCTGGGAATTTATTTATTATAATTTATCTAATTTGTTGATGTGTAATTTGTTAATAATATACTCTTATGGCCCTTTGTATTTCTTTGATGTCTCATCTTTCATTTATCAGATTTTTTCACTTCTCTCACTTTTTTCCTTGGTTAATCTAGCTAAAGGTTTGTCAATTTGCTTTATTTTTTTTAAAACACCAACTCTTAGCTTGATTTATTTCTCTTTTTTTCTAGTCTCTTTATCTATCATTTATCCTCTCATCTTTGCTGTTTCCTTTCTTCTTCTAATTTTATGCATAATTTTTTCTACTTCCTTGATGTGTAAAGTTTGAAAACTTTGTTTCACTTTTTTTAATGTAAGGATAAGAACTACTTTTGATGTATCCCCTAAATTGTGGTATTCTGTATATTTTTTCCCCTGTTTTTCTCAAGATACTGTCTAATTTCTTTTAATTTCTGCTTTGATCCATTGGTTATTCCAGAGTGTGTGTTTTTTGTTTGTTTGTTTTGAGTGTGTTATTTCCATGTATTTGTAAATTTTTTCCTGTTGATTTCTAGTTCCATATCATTGTGGTTGGAAAGCTATGAGATATGATTTTAATCTTAAATGCATTAAGATTAGCTTTGTGGCCCAGGAATGATATACCCTGGAGAATGTTTTATGTGACCTTGAGAAGAATGTGTTTTCTGGTGTTCTTGGATGGAAAGTTCTGTATGTATCTCTTAGGTTTACTTTTCTAAAGTGTTACACAGATCAAGCTTCTCTCATTAAATTTCTGTCTGGATGATCTATCCATGTTTAAAAGTGGGGTATTGAAGTACCCTACTATTACTTTTTCTCCCTATGGTTTTTTAATATTTGCTTTAAATATTTACATGTTCCAGTGTTGGGTGCATATATATTTATACTTGTAATACTCTCTTGATAATTTGACCCCTTTTTCACTGTATAGTAACATTCTTTGTCTCTTGTGACATATTTTGATTGAAAATATATATTATCTGAAATAAGTATAGTTACTCCTGCTCTCTTTTGATTGCTGTTTGCATGGACTATCTTTTTCCATCCTCTCACTTTAACCTACATATGTCTTTAAAGTTAAATTGAGTCTCTCTTATACAGCATATTTTAGGTTCTTTTTAAAACTTAATTCAACTACTTTGTGTCATTTAATTGGAGAATTTAGTCCATTAATGTTTAAATTAATTGTTGATAGGATTTATGATAACCCATTCATTTTTTTCTGTGTTGTTGTTGTGGTTCCATTGTAAATTTATTTTTTGATGTAGTATAAAATCTTTATCTTTTGTGTAACCACAATAGGTTTTTTCCTTTGTAGTTTCCATGAAGCTAACATAAAATATCTTGTATGTAAAATATATTTAATAACTAATCTTTAATTTTACAAAATAACTCATTTTATATATACTTTACATATATATTTTCTTTTTATGTAAACAATAAATTACCTCCAGAAACACATTTATGTGTATACATGCACACACATATATAGAAATATACACATATTTATATATATACATTTTATAGACACATGTGTATTGGTATATTTTTTCTCTCATGTAAGATTTATTATTCTATTTAAGGAAATAATTTGATTTTCCTCTTCTTCAAATTTGTATCATCTGTCTAAGGAGTTCATGATAATTTTATTCATATAGGATTTTCACAAGTGTGCTGTTAGATTTATTTTTATTTTATTTTATACTTTTAAAATTGCAGCCTCCCTTTTAATATACTTTGTAACTGCTTGGAATGTATATATATAAACTGTTTACTATATGCTTATGTTATAGCCTTTACAATATTTTATTGTCTTATTTCCTGTAACAATTTTCCATTGATTCTTTGCACTTACTAGGTATATATCCATATGATCTGCAAATGGAGATAATTTTAATCCTTCCTTTCCAATGGTAATCTTTTTACTAATACCTCAAACTGTTAAGTAAGTTAGGTGTTCATGTCTCCTAGTGATCTTTCTGATGATTAGAGGAAATTAATCTATTACTTCTCTATAGGTGAACTAGTGTCAGGGGTATGTGACATTTCTTTGAGTACATATGCATTAATATCTTCTTTATTTTTATAATTATTACCTGTAGCATTCTTTCATGCTACTTTGTTTGCATCTATCAAATTGATCACATACCTTTCCTAAATTTATAAACTGATTAGTTATATTTCCCAAAAACCAAAACATTAGAGTCCTGGTATAGGATTCACTTAATCTTGCTATAAAGTAGTTTCCTAAGTGAATTTGACTAAGGTATTATTTATTTTTTCTTTAAGATTTATTAAGATATAATAGACATCCAGCACTGTATAAGTTTAAGACATACAGCATAATGATTTGACTACCATACATTATGAAACAATGATCACAATCGGTGTAGTGAACATTCATCTCATAGAGATACAAAATTAAATAGCAAAGACATTTTGAGATAACTCTTAGGACATACTCTCTTAACAACTTTCATATGTAACAGAGAGCAACTTTCACATATAACATAAAGCAGTATTAATTATATTTATTATATTGTATATTAAATCCCTAGTAGTTATTTATCTTATAACTGGAAACTTGTAGCTTGTGGCTGCCTTCATCCAATTCCCCCTGCTACCTCACCCTGACTCTGGTAACCACAAATTGGATCTCTTTTTCTGTGAGTTTTTTTTGAAGTATAATTGACCAACAACACTGGTAGTTCCAGTTGCCTGATGTAATGATTTGATATATCTATATATTTCAAAATGATCAGCACAGGAAGTCTATTTATGATATGTCCCCATACAAATTCTAGTATAGTAACTGGGGACAATCACCAGTCAGTTCTATTATAGTAAGTGACTACATATCCAAAACTGTACACCATCTCATACCGTGACTGGTTTCTTTTGCATCTGGAAGTTTGTACCTCTTGATCTCCCTCACCTATTTCTTTCCTCCTCCCACTCTCCTCTGACAACCACCTGTTTTTTCTCTGTATTTACAAATCTGTTTGGTTTTGTTGTTGCTGTTGTTATGTGTTCATTTGTTTTCATTTCAGATTACATAAATAATTGAAATGATATAGTACTTTTCTTTCTCAGTCTGACTTATTTCATTTAGCATAATACCCTCTAGGTCTATTCATGTTGTCTCAAATGGCAAGATTTCATTATTTTCTATGGCTGAGTAATATTCCACTGTGTGTGTATATAGCATGTATGTATTATATATACAGTTTATATACATTATGTATATATGGTGTATGTATACATGTGTGTGTATATATATACACACACATATATATACCACTTCTTCTTTACACATTAATTGATTGATGGACATTTGGGTTGCTTCCATATCTTGGCTATTGTAAATAATGCTGCAGTGATTATATATATCTTTTCTAATTATTAATTATATAAATTCTTTCTTCAGATAAATACCCCAAAGTGAAATTGCTGGAACATAGGGTAGAGCTACTTTTAATTGTTTTGACAAATCCCCACACTTTTTCCATAGTGGCTGCACAAATTTACTTCCCTCCAAAGTGCACAGTGGTTACCCTTTTCCCACATCATTGTCAACATTTGGATTTCTTTTAGTTTTATTTCTTGTCTAATTGCTATGACTAGGACTTCCAATACTTGTTGATAAAAGTGGCAAGCATAGGTATCCTTCTCTTGTTCCTGATCTGAGAGAAAATGCTTTCAGCTTTTCACTGTTTAGTATAATATTAGTTGTGGATTTATCATATGTGGCCTTTATTAAGTTAATTTATGTTGCCTCTTTACCCATACTGTTGACAATTTTTATCATAAATCAGTGTAGAATTTTTCAAAAGCTTTTTTGGCATCTATCGATTTTATAATATGATTTTTATTTTTCAGTTCATTAATAAGGTAGATCATGTAAGTTTGAACATATTTGCATCTATGTTCATCAGCAATATTGGCCTGTAGTTTACTTTTATGTGATATCTTTGTCGTTTTGGTATCAAGGTGATGGTGGCCTTGAGGAGTGATTTCAGAAGCATTCCTTCCTCTCCAATATTTTGAAATAGCTTGAGAAGTATAGGTTTAAAATGCTCTAAATGTTTGGTAGAATTTACCTACGAAGTTGTTTGGACCTGGACTTTTGTTTGCTGGGCTTATTTAAATTATTATTACTTATTCAATTACATTACTGGTAATTGGTCTGTTCATATTTTCTACTCTTTCCTGATTCAGTCTTGGGAGATTTTATATTTATAGGAATTTGCCCATTTTTCCAAAGTTGTCCATTTTATTGGAGTATAAAATATTCATGATAATCTCTTATAATCCTTCCTATTTCAGTGGTATTATTTGGGACTTTTCCTTTTACTTTTCCAATTTTTTGGAATTGATTCATCTTTCTTTTTTTCTTGATGAGTCTACTTAAAGTTTATCAGTTTTGTCTTTTAAAAGAACCAGGTCTTTATTCGTTTATCTTTTCTATTGTTCTCTTACTCCTTCTTTCTGATCTGATCTTTATGATTTCTTTTCTTCTACTAACGTTAGGTTTTGTTTGTTCTTGTTTTCCTAGTAACTTAAGGTATAAGGTTAGGTATCACACTTCCTGACTTCAGATTATACACAATACTACAGTAATAATAGAGAACTGTATTGCCACAAAAACAGAAACATACACGAATGGAAGAGAATGGATAGTCCAGAAGGAACCCACACAATTATGGTTAACAAATCTACTACAAAGGAGGTACAAATATACAATGGAGAAAAGACATCCTCCTCAATAAGTGGTGCTGGGAAACTGGAGACCTACAGGTAAAATAATGAGATTAGAACATTTACTCATGCTGTACACAAAGACAAACTCAAAATGGATTAAGGACCTAAATGAAATACCCCAAATATATACTCACATAATATACTCTAGGTCCATCCATGTTGTTGCACATGGCTGAGTAATTTTTATATTTTATGGCTGAGTAATATCCCATTATATATATGTGTGTGTGTGTGATATATATATATACATATATATGTGTGTGTGTGATATATATGTGTGTGATATATCACATCTTTTTTATCCATTCATCTGTTGATGGACATTTAGGTCTCTTCCATATCTTGGCAATTGTAAATAATGCTGCTATAAATATTGAGGTGCATGTATCTTTTCAAATTGGTGTTTTCACTTTCTCTGAGTATATACCCAGCAGTGGAATTGTTTCTTAATACAGTAGTTCTCCTTTTAGTTTTCTGACGACCTCCATAATATTTTCATAGTGGTTGTACCAATTTACAATCCCACTAACAATGTACTAGGGTTCTTAACATTTGTTGTCTGTAGACTTTTTTTAAAATTAATTAATTAATTTTTGGGCTGCTTTGGGTCTGCACTGTGTGCAGGCTTTCTCTAGTTGTGGCGAGTGAGGGCTACTCTTCATAGCAGTTCATGGGCTTCTCATTGCAGTGGCTTCTCTTGTTGTGGAGCATGGGCTCTAGGTGCATGGGCTTCAGTAGTTGTGGCATGAGGGCTCAGTAGTTGTGGCTCATGAGCTCTAGAGCGCAGGCTCAGTAGTTTGGCACACAGGCTTAGTTGCTCCACGGCATGTGGGATCTCCCCGGACCAAAGCTCGAACCCATGTCCCCTGCATTGGCAGACACATTCTTAACCACTGCGCCATCAGGGAAGCCCTACACTTTTTGATGAGAGCCATCTTGACAGATGTGAGGTGATGTCTCATTCTGGTTTTGATTTGCATTTATCCAGTGATTAGTGATGGGTAGCATTTTTTCATGTGCCTGTTGGCTATCTGTATATCTTCTGTGGAAAAATGTCTATTAAGTGTTTCTCTCCATTTTTCATCCCTTTTTGTTTGTTTTTTGATATTGAGTGGATGAGCTCTTTATATACTTTGGATACTAACCCCGTCTCCATCATATCCTTAGCATATATGTTTCTCCCATTCTGTAGGTTATCTTTTCATTGTGTCTAACATTTCCTTTGCTCTGCAAAAGGTTTTAAATTTAATTAGGTTCCATTTGTGTATTTTTGCTTTTATGTCTTTTTCCCTTAGGAGACAGGTCCAAAAAAGAAAGTGTTCCCATTTATGCCAAAGAGTTTTCAGCCTATGTTCTCTCCTGGGGGTTTTAGGGTTTCAGGTATTCCATTTAGGTCCTTAATCCATTTTGAGTTTGTCTTTGTGTACAGTGTGAGGAAATGTTCTAATCTCATTATTTTACTTGTAACTCTCCAGTTTTCCAAACACCACTTATTGAAGAGACTGTCTTTTCTCCATTGTATATTCTTGACTCCTTTGTAGTAGATTTATTGACCATAAGTGTGCAGGTTCCTTTCTGAGCTCTTTATTCTATTCCATTGATTTCTGTGTCTGTTTTTGTGATTATTGTAGCTTTGTATTCAGGGAGTGTGGTATCTCCACCTTTGGTCTTTTTTCTCAGGATTGCTTAAGCAATGTGGGTATTTTGTGGTTCTCTATTACTTTTAGGATTATTTGTTCTGGTTCTGTGAAAAATGTCATGGGTATTTATTTATTTTGGACTGCATTGGGTCTTCGTTGCTGTGTGCGGGCTTTTCTCTAGTTGCAGTGAGCGGGGGCCACTCTTCGTTGCAGTGCGTGGGCTTCTCGTTGCAGTGGCTTCTCTTGTTGCAGAACACAGGTTCTAGGCACATGGGCTTCAGTAGTTGTGGCTCGCTGGCTTAGTTGCTCCACGGCATGTGGGATCTTCCCAGACCAGGGCTCGAACCCGTGTCACCTGCATTGGCAGGTGGATTCTTAACCACTGTGCCATCAGGGAAGCCCTAATTTTTTTTTTTTTTTTTTGGCATGAATCATCATTCCCTTTACTAGATCTTTTTTTTTTAACATCTTTATTGGAGTATAATTGCTTTACAATGGTGTGTTAGTTTCTGCTTTATAACAAAGTAAATCAGCTATACATATACATATATCGCCATATCTCCTCCCTCTTGTGTCTCCCTCCCACCCTCCCTATCCCACCCCTCTATGTGGTCACAAAGCACAGAGCTGATCTCCCTGTGCTATGTGGCTGCTTCCCACTAGCTAGCTATTTTACATTTGGTAGTGTATATGTGTCCATGCCACTCTCTCACTTCATCCCCGTGTCCTCAAGTCCATTCTCTACGTCTGCATCTTTATTCCTGTCCTGCCCCTAGGTTCTTGAGAACCTTTTTTTTTTTTAAGATTCCATATATATGTGTTAGCATATGGTATTTGTTTTTCTCTGACTTATTCACTCTGTATGACAGACTCTAGGTCCATCCACCTCACCACAAATAACTCAATTTCATTTCTTTTTATGGCAGAGTAATATTCCATTGTATATATGTGCCACATCTTCTTTATCCATTCATCTGTTGATGGACACTTAGGTTGCTTCCATATCCTGGCTATTGTAAATAGAGCTGCAATGAACATTGTGGTACATGCCTCTTTTTGAATTATGGTTTTCTCAGGGTATATGCCCAGTAGTGGGATTGCTGCATCATATGGTAGTTCTATTTTTAGTTTTTTAAGGAACCTCCATACTGTTCTCCATAGTGGCTGTATCAATTTCCATTCCCACCAGCAGTGCAAGAGTGTTCCCTTTTCTCCACACCCTCTCCAGCATTTATTGTTTGTAGATTTTTGATGAGGGCCACTCTGACTGGTGTGAGGTGATACCTCATTGTAGTTTTGATTTGCATTTCTTTAATGATTAGTGATGTTGAGCATCCTTTCATGTGTTTGTTGGCAATCTGTATGTCTTCTTTGGAGAAATGTCTATTTAGGTCTTCTGCCCATTTCTGGATTAGGTTGTTTGTTTTTTGATATTGAGCTGCATGAGCTGCTTGTATATTTTGGAGATTAATCCTTTGTCAGTTGCTTCATTTGCAAATATTTTCTCCCATTCTGAGGGTTGTCTTTTGGTCTTGTTTATGGTTTCCTTTGCTGTGCAAAAGCTTTTAAGTTTCATTAGGTCCCCTTTGTTTATTTGTGTTTTTATTTCCATTTCTCTAGGAGGTGGGTCAAAAAGGATCTTGCTGTGATTTATGTCATAGAGTGTTCTGCCTATGTTTTCCTCTAAGTTTTATAGTGTCTGACCTTGCATTTAGGTCTTTAGTCCATTTTGAGTTTATTTTTGTGTATGGTGTTAGGGAGTGTTCTAATTTCATTCTTTTACATGTAGCTGTCCAAAAAATATGGAACTCTTCACAAATTTGCATGTCATCCTTGTGCAGGGGCCATGCTAATCTTCTCTGTATCTTTCCTATTTTAGTATATGTGCTAAAATAGGAAGTGAGCACTCATGGGTAATTTTGATAGGGAATGCTTTATATCTGTAGGTTGCTTGGAGTAGTATGGCTGTTTTTAAAAAATTAATTTAAAAACTTAATTTAAAAAAATTAATTCTTCCAATCCAAGAGCATAAGGTATCTTTTCATTTATTTGTGTCATCTCCCATTTGTTTCATCAATGTCTTATAATTTTCAGTGCATAAATCTTTCACATCTGTGGATAAATTTATTCCTAGGTCTTTATTTTAATACAATCATAATAATTTTTTCTTCATACCTTGGATAGTTTGTTATTGGTGCAGGAAAAAATAACAGATTTCTGTATATTAATTGTGTATACTTCCAATTTACTGAATTTATTCATGCTGATACTTTGTGGGTGAAATCTTTAGGGTTTTCTCTATGTGTCATGTTCAAACAGTGACAGTTTTAGTTCCTTTACAAACTAGATCCCCTTTTTAATTTTTGCTGTGGCTAGGATTATTAATACTATGTTGAATAAAAGTGGTGAGAACAGTCATCCTTTTCTTGCTCCTGTTCTTAGGGGAAATGTCTTCAACTTTTCATCATTGAGTATGATGTTAGCTGTGGTTTTTGTCATATATGCCCTTTATTATATAAAACTATGTTGCCTCTATACCAACTTTGTTGAGAGCTTTATCAGATTTTGAAGTTTGTTGAATTTTTGTCAAATGCTTTTGCTGGAGCTATGAAGATGATCATTTGATTTTATACTTTGTTATACTAATCTGGTGTGTCCCTTAATTGATTTGCATATATTGGATCACACCTGCATTGCTGAGATAAATCCCACATGATCATGGGGTATGGTTTTTTTAATGTATTGTTGAATTCAGTTTGCTGATATTTTGCAGAGGATTTTTGCATATCTGTTCATCAAGAATAAGGCCTGTAACCTACTTTTTTTGGTAGTATCTTTATCTGGTTTTCATCTATGGCTGATGCTGATCTCAGAAAATTAGTTTGGAAACATTCTTTCTTCAATTATTTGGAATAGTTTGAGAAGGATAGATGTTAACTTTCATTTAAATATTTGGTAGAATTTATCAGTGAGGCTACCTGGTCCTGGGGTTTTATTTATTGGGAGTTTTTTGATTACCAATTTCATTACTAGCATTTGATCTTTTAGGTTTTTTATTTATTCCCGATTCAGTCTTAGAAGATTTATAATTCTAGGAATTTATCCATTTCTTCTAGGTGTCCAACTCTTTAGTGTGTAATTGTTTGTAGAAATGTCTTATGCTACTTTGCATTTCTGTGGTATCTCTCTTTCATTTCTAATTTATTTGGGCCTTCTCTTTCTTCAAAATACTACTACTTGTGTCTTTTATTCTTTACAGAAGCTTAATAAGTGTTCGATCTACTCCCCTTACAATATGTGTACCTTTTTCCAGTGAGGTTTTTACTTTTGTGTGTTTTCTTGTTGCTAATTAGTGATACTTCTTTTAAGCTTAAATAACTTCCTTCAACATTTCTTATAAGGATGCTTTCTTAGTGATGAACTCATTTAGCATTTGCTAGCCTGGAAATGCTTGATCTCTCCTTTGATTCTGCATTATAATCTTGCTGGTACAGTATTCTTGCTGTGGCCTTTTTCCTTTTAGACCATTGAATATATTGTCATTCCTTTCTGGTATGCAAAGTCTGCTGAAAAGTCAGCTGATTGATAGTCTTATGAAAATACTTTGCACATAACCAGTTACTTTTTTTTTTAACATTTTTTTGATGTGGACCATTTTTAAAGTCTTTCTTGAATTTGTTAGAATATTGCTTCTATTCTATGTTTTGGTTTTTGGCCTCAAGGCATGTGGGATCTTAGCTGTCTTACCAGGGATTGAACCCGCACCCTCTGCATTGGAAGGTGAAATCTTAACCACTGGACTGCCAGGGAAGTCCCTAACCAGTTACTTTTATTTCATTGCTTCTACGATCCCTCTTTGTCTTTAATTTTTGATGCTTTAATTATAATGTGTCTTGGAGTGGATCTGTCTGTCTTCATCTTCTTTGGGACTCTGTGTTTCCTGGGACTTGATGTCTGTTTCCTTTCCCAGGTTAGGAAAATTGTCAGTTGTTATATCCTCTCATAAAATAAGTTATCTGCCCCTTACTCTCTTTCTCCTCTTTCTGGGACCCCTATAATGCTAGTGTTAGCATTCTTGATGTTTTCCAAGAGGTCTCTTTACCTATCATCTTAATTTTTTTTCTTCTTGCTATTCAATTTTGGTGATTTTCACTACTCTGTCCTCCAGATGACTAATCTGTTCTTCTGTATCATATAATCTAATGTTGCTTCCCTGTAGTGAGTGTGTGTGTGTGTGTGTGTGTGTTTTAGTCTCAGTTATTGTATTTTTCAGTTCTTTGGTTCTTTTTTACATTTTATTGCGCTTTGTTGAAGTTCTCACTGTGTCCTCCTGACGTGGGTGAGCATCTTGATAATCATTACCTTGAACACTTTTTTTTTCAGGTAGGATGCTTATCCCTATTTTGTCTAGTTCTTTTTCTGATATTGTGTCTAGTTACTTCATTTGTAATATAGTCTTCTGTTTCCTTATGTTTTCTAATTCTCTGTGCATTTGTATTGATCAGGTTCGCCTTGTTACATTTTCAGTCTTGGAGAAGTGACCTTGTATAGGAGATGGCCTACAAGACCCCAGCAGCACATTCTCCTCTGGCCAGCACAGCCAGATGCTGCAGGGATGTCCCCTATGTGGGCTGCATGCATCTTTCTGCTGTAGAAGGGCCAACTACTGTGGACAAGCTGGTAGGCTGTATTGGACCCTGGTCTAAATGTCTGTGAGGTCCTGCATTATGTGATTGCTGTGGGTGTGCTCATAGGCAAGGCAGCCCTCCATTATGGGTCTGCTCCAGGTGCACACGTGTGTAGGGAAGGCCCCCAGTGTGTTTGCTTGTGAGGTCTTGTTGGACAGGAGTGCTGTAGACATGGTGGTAAATGGGGCAGGCCCCTGACACTAATCAAATGGAGGGAAGATTCTAAAATGTTGCCTGTGAGTGTCTCAGTCCCTAGCAGGAGTCCAAGCTGCCTCGTGCCTTCTGAGATTAGCAAGTAGGTCTGACCCAGATGTCTTTCAAAATACTGGCTCTGCACCGAGATGAGAAGATGTGAGGTTTGGTATGTGCCCTTTAGAAGCAGAATCTCAGTTTCCTTTAGCCTCCAGCTCTCCTGAAAGTAAACCCTGCAGGTTTTCAAAGCCAGACCTGCTGTGTTCTTTCCTTCCCAATGCAGGAACTCTGGGTTCAGCAGCCTGATGCAGGGCTCAGACCCTTCCCTCCTTGGGGAGGACTTATGCAGTTGTGGTGTCTGTAAGTCATGAGGCACAGTGCTGAAGGTGTGGGTTCTAACTAAACTGTGTTTCTAATCCTCTTACGTGCCTTGTGGTTTCTCATTCTTTATAGCTTGAGTTGTGGAAATTTTTCTCTGCTAGTCTTCAGAGCATTCTCAGAGATAATTTCTCTGTAAGTAGTTGTAATTTTGGTGTGCCCATGGGAGGAGGTGAGCTCAGGATCTTCCTTACTCCATCGGCTGGCTCCCCTCTCCCCTTTTTTAAAATATATGCAGGGCTTCCCTGGTGGTGCAGTGGTTAAGAATCCGCCTGCCAATGCAGGGGACAGGGGTTCGAGCCCTGGTCCAGGAAGATCCCCCATGCTGCAGAGCAACTAAGCCCATGTGCCACAACTACTGAGCCTGCACTCTAGAGCCCACGAGCCACAACTACTGAAGCCCATGCACCTAGAGCCCATGCTCCACAACAAGAGAAGCCACTGCAATGAGAAGCCTGTGTACTGCAATGAAGAGTAGCCCCCACTCGCCGCAACTAGAGAGAGCCCATGTACAGCAACGAGGACCCAATGCAGCCAAAAACAAATTATATATACACACACACACATATATGCATTTCTCACTGTAAACACATCTCTCTGAATTGTATTTACTGTATTCCATACATTTAGGTACTTTGTGTTTCCACATTTGTTTGCTTTAAGATATTGTTTGGGGCTTCCCTGGTGGTGCAGTCGTTAAGAACTCGTCTGCCAATTCAGGGGACACGGTTCGAGCCCTGGTCTGGGAAGATCCCACAGGCCATGGAGCAACTAAGCCCGTGCACCACAACTACTGAGCCTGTGTGCCACAACTACTGAAGCCCATGCACCTAGAGCCCGTGCTCCACAGCAGAAGAAGCCACCACAATGAGAAGCCCACGCACCTCAACGAAGAGTAGCTCCCACTTGCTACAACTAGAGAAATCCCACACACAGCAACGAAGACCCAACTCAGCCAAAAATAAATAAATAAAATTAATTTACTTTAAAAAAAAAGTTTGATTTCCCTTTTGATTTATTCTTCTATGCATTAGTTGTTCAAGAGCTTGTTGTTCAATTTCTAAGTGCTCTTGAATATTCAGTTATTCTTCCTAATATTGAAATTCAGTTTCATACCATTGTGATTGGAAAAGATAGTTGATATGAATTTAATCTTCTTGGATTTTTGAGGCCTTGTTTTGTGGCTTAAGATATGATCTATCCTAGGTAATGATCTATGTGCACTTAAGAAGAATGGACATTTTGCTGCTGTTGAATGGAATGTACTATATATGTCTGTTAAGTTCACTTGATAGTGCATGTAATGTGAAGTCCAAAGTTTCCTGATTGATATTCTGTCTGGATGATCTATACAATGTCGAAAGTTGGGTATTGAAATTTCTTACCATTATTATATTTCTGCACATTTCCCCTTCATATATGTTAATATTTTCTTTCTATGTTTAAAGGCTCCAATGCTGGATACATACTTATTTATAATTGTCAGAATTTCTTGATGCATTAATCCCTTTATCATTATATAATAGCCTATGATTCTTTGAGAGAGGTTTGACTTAAAGTCTATTTTGCCTGATATTACACTAGTCAGGTAAATATCATTTGCATGGAATATCTTTTTTCCAATCTTTCAATTTTCTTCTATCTATGGCCTTAAAGTTAACACAGATCTCTTGTACACAGTATATAATTGATCTTGTTTTTAAAAAATCCATTCAGCCACAGAAGGGATTTTTTTAAATGGAAGTATAGTTGATATATAATATTATAGTATAGTTGATATATATTTGTTTCAGGGGTACAACATAGTGGTTTAACATTTTTATTGATTATACTCCATTTGAAATTATCACAAAATAATGACTATTTCCCTATGTTGTACAATACATCCCTGTTTGTTTATATATAGGGGTATTGGATTAAGACAAAGAAGCTACTATCTCTCCCTTCCTCCTTCACTCTCCCCACTAGTAACCACTAATTGTTCCCTGTGAGTCAATTTCTATTTTGTTATATACATTCCTTTAATTTTTTAGATTCCACATGTAGTCAGAACATAGAGTATTTGTCTTTGTCTGATTATTTCACTAATTTAATACACTCTACATCCATCCATGTTGTTACACGTGGCAGAATTTTTATTTTTTTAGGCTGCATAATATGTATATCTGTCTATCTATACACACACAAACCCACACATATATATATATATGTCACAGCTTCTTTATCCATTCATCTGTTGATGGACATTTATTTTACTCCCATATCTTAGCCATTGGAAATAATACTGCTATAAATATTGGGGTGCATACATATTTTCAGATTGGTATTTTCACTTTCTTTGCATATATACCCAGCAGTGGAATGTTTCTTAATACAGTAGTTTTCCTTTTAGTTTTTTGACGAGTGCCATAATATTTTCATTGTGGTTGTACCAGTTTACAATCCCACCAACAGTGTACTCTAGGGTTCCCTTTTCTCACAATCCTCATTAACATTTGTTATCTGTAGACTTTTTGATGAGAGCCATTTTGACAGATGTGAGGTGATGTCTCATTCTGGTTTTGATTTGCATTTATCTAGTGATTACTGATGTTTAGCATTTTTTCATGTGCCTGTTGCCTATCTGTATATCTTCTGTGGAAAAATGTCTATTAGGCGTTTCTCCCCATGTTTTCATCCTTTGTTTTTTGATATTGAGTGAGTGGATGAGCTCTTTATGTAATTTGGATATTAACCCCTTCTCCATCATATATTTCGCGTATATTTTTCACCTTCTATCTTTCATTTTGTCTAATGTTTCTTTTGCTCTGCAAAAGATTTTAAATTTATTTAGGTTTATTTTTGTTTTTATGTCTTTTTTAACATCTTTATTGGAGTATAATTGCTTTACAATGGTGTGTTAGTTTCTGCAGTATCACAAAATGTATCAGCTATACATATACATATATCCCCATAACCCCTCCCTCTAGGTGGTCACAAAGCACTGCACTGATCTCCCTGTGCTATGTAGCTGCTTCCCACTAGCAATCTATTTTACATTTGGTAGTGTATATATGTCCATGCCACTCTCTCACTTCGTCCCAGCTTACCCTTCCCCCTCTGTGTGTCCTCAGGTCCATTCTCTACATCTGCGTCTTTATTCCTGTCCTGCCCCTAGGTTCTTCCGAACCATTTTTTTCCCTAGATTCCATATATATGTGTTAGCATATGGTATTTGTTTTTCTCTTTCTGACTTACTTCACTCTGTATGACTGACTCCAGGTCTAGGTCCAATATACAATGGAATATTTATGTCTTTTTCCATTAGGAGACAGATCCAAAAAAGAAAGTGTTCCCATTTATTGCAAAAGAGCATTCTACTTATGTTCTCTCCTAGGAGATTTGTTTGGGGTAATACATTTAGATCTATAATCCTTTTGTGTTTGTTTTTGTGTGCAGTGTGAGAAAATGTTCTAATCTCATTTTTTTAGCTATAGCTTTCCAGTTTGATCAGCATCAGTTATTGAAGGGACTGTCTTTTCTCCATTGGATATTCTCTCCTCCTTTGTAGTAGATTTATTGACCATAGGGATGTGGGTTCCTATCTAGGCTCTTTATTATATTTCATTGATCTATGTGTCTGTTTTTGTAGCAGTAATCAAAATAATATTGTACTGCCACAAAAACAGACATTGATGAAAGTAATGGAAGATGTCACAAATAAATAAACAATTCCATCCTCTTGGATTGGAATAACTAAGATTTTTCAGAGAGCCACATAATATTCCAAGCAACCTATAGACTTAAATAATCCTCTCAAAATACCCATGACATTTTCTACAGAACTAGAGCAAATAACCCTAAAATAAATATAAAACCAAAAATTACCCACATTGCTAAAGCAATCCTGAGAAAAAACACCAAAGCTGGATATATCACAATTCCTGGCTACAAAACTAAAATAATCACAAAAGAAACACGTAGATCAATGAAATAGTATAGTGAGCCCAGAAAGGAACCCGCACACCTATGGTCAACAAATCTACTACAAAGAAGCACAAATATACAATGGAGAAAAATAGTCGCTTTAATAAGTGGTGCCAGGAATACTGGAGCACTACAGATAAAATGATGTGATTAGAACATTTCCTCACACCATACACAAAAGCAAACTCAAAATGATTAGGGACCTAAATGGAATACCTCAAACCCTAAAACTCCTAGGAGAGAACATAGGCTGAACACTCTTTGTCACAAATGGGAACACTTTCTTTGGATTTGTCACCTAAGGGAAAAAGACATAAAAGGAAAAAGAAACAAATGAGACCTAATTAAAATCTTTTGCAGAGCAAAGGAAATGTTAGACAAATTGAAAAGATAGCCTACAGAATGGGAGAAAAATATACACAAAGGATATGATGGAGAAGGGGTTAATATCCAAATTATATAAAGTGGTCACCCACTCAGTATCAAAAAACAAAAAATGATGAAAAATGGAGAGAAACCCTTAATAGACATTTTCCCACAGAAGATATACAGATAGCCAACAGGCAAATGAAAAAATGCTAAACATCACTAATCACTGGATAAATGCAAATCAAAACGACAATGAGACATGACCTCACATCTGTCAAAATGGTTCTCATCAAAAAGTCTAAAGATAACAAATGTTAGTGGGGATTGTGAGGAAAGGGAACCCTAGTACACTGTTGGTGAGATTGTAAATTGGTACAACCACTATGAAAATATTACTGACGTTGTCAAAAAACTAAAAGGAGACCTACTGTATTAAGGAAAAATTCCATATTACTCAGCCATAAATAGAAAGGAAATTGAGTTATTTGTAGTGAGGTGGATGGACCTAGAGTCTGTCATACAGAGTGAAGTAAGTCAGAAAGAGAAAAACAAATACCATATGCTAACACATATACATGGAATCTAAAAAAAAAAAAAAAAAAAAAAAGATTCTGATGAACCTAGGGGCAGAACAGGAATAAAGATGCAGATGTAAGGAATGGACTTGAGGACACCAGGAGGGAGAAGGGTAAGGGTAAGCTGGGACAAAGTGAGAGTAGCAATGGCATATATACACTACCAAATGTAAAATAGATAGCCAGTGGGAAGTAGCCACACAGCACAGGGAGATCAGCTCAGTGCTTTGTGACCACCTAGAGGGGTGGGATAGGGAGAGTGGGAAGGAGACGCAAGAGGGAGGGGATATGAGGATATATGTATACATATAACTGATTCACTTTGTTATACAGTAGAAATTAACACAACATTGTAAAGCAATTATACTCCAATAAAGATGTTAAAAAAAAAAAAAAAGAAACAATTCCACTGGTGGGTATATACCCAAAGAAAGTGAAAACACCAATTTGAAAAGATACATGCACCCCAATATTTATAGCAGCATTATTTCCAATGGCCAAGATATGGCAGCAAACTATCAACAGATGAATGGGTAAAATATATTAAATATGTATATAATAGGACATTAATCAGCCATTAAAGATAAAAATTCTGCCATGTGCTACAACATGGATGGACCTAGAGTGTATTATACTTAGTGAAATAAGTCATATACTCTATTCAATTTTTTAGATTCCACATGTAAGTCAGAACAAAGGAATTTATATAACAAAACAGAAATCGGCTCACAGAGAACAAATTAGTAGTAACTAGTTGGGAGAGTGAAGGGAGAGAGAGAGAGAGTAGCTTGTTTCTCTTAATCCAGTACCCCCATGTACAGAATAAACAAGGATGTATTGTACAGCATAAGGAAATAGAGTCATTATTTTGTAATAACCTCAAATGGAGTATAATCTATAAAATGTTAAACCACTATGCTGTACCCCTGACACTAATATACTATATATCAACTATACTTCAATTTAAAATCTCCCTACTGTGGTTGAATGAATTTTTTAACAAGATTAATTATATATTGTGTACAAGAAATCTGTGTTAACTTTAGGCCATAGATAGGATAAAATTGAAAGATTGGAAATAAGATACTCCATGCAAATGATAATTACAGAATAGTCTAGTATCAGGCAAAATAGACTTTAAGACAAACCTCTCAAAGAATCAAAGGTTATTATATAATGATATAGGGATTAATGTATTAAGAAATAATGACAGTTATAAATAAGTATGGATCCAGCACCGGAGCCTCTAAATATAGAAAGAAAATATTAACAGATATGAAGTGGAAAATGTGCAGAAATATAAGAATGGTGAGAAACTTCACTACCCAACTTTCAGTATTGATATTCAGCCTAGATGATCTATACAATCAGGAAACTTTGGGCTTAACATTACGCTCGCTACCAAGTGAACCTAACAGACATATATAGTACATTCCACTCAACAGCAGTGAAACGTCCATTCTTCTTAAGTGTACATAGAACATTTCCTAGGATAGATCATATGTTAAGCCACAAAACAAGGCTTCAAGAATCCAAGAAGATTAAAATCATATCAAGTATCTTTTCCAGCCACAATGCTATGAAACTGAAATTCAGTATTAGGAAGAATAATTGAATATTCAAGAGCACTTAGATATTGAACAACTATCAGAGGAATTAAGAAAAATATTGATTGTATTAAAATAATAAAAACCCTAGGAATAAATTTAACCACAGATGTGAAAGATTTATATACTGAAAAGTATAAGACATCGATGAAATAAATGGAAGATAACACAAATAAGTGAAAAGATAACTCATACTCTTGGATTGGAAGAATTAATATGTTAAAAAGAGCCATACTACTCCAAGCAACCTACAGATATAAAGCTTTTCCTATCAAAATACCCATGACATTTTTCACAGAACTAGAACAAATAATCCTAAAAGAAATATAGAACCACAAAATACCCTCATTGCTCTTTTTTCTCAGGATTGCTTTAGCAAAGATGGAGATATCATGCTCCCTGACTACAAAGCTACAATAATCACAAAAACAGATGCAGAGATCAATGGAATAGGATAGAGGCCTGAAAGGATCCCACACACGGTCAATAAATCTATTACAAAGGAGTCAAGAATGGAGAAAAGACAGTGTCTTCAATAAGTGGTGCTGGGAAAACTAGAACACTACAGGTAAAATAATGAGATTAGAACATTTCCTCACACCATACACAAAAATACTCCAAATGGATTAAGGACCTAAATGTAATACCCCAAACCCTAAAGCTCCTAGGAGAGAACATACGCTGAACACTCTTTGGCATAAATTGTAGGAATATTTTTTTTGATTAATCTTGTAAGGCAAAAGAAATAAAAGCAAAACTAAATGTGATCTAAATAACTTGAGTCTTTGCACAGCAATGAAAACCATCAAGAAAATAAAAAGTCAAACTACAAAATGGGAGAAAATATTTGCAAATGATATGACTGACAAAGGGTTAATATCCAAAATATATAAATGGCTCATACAACTCAATATCAAAAAAGAACAAACAACACAATCAATAATGGGCAGAAGATATGAACAGACATCTTTCCAAAGAAGCCATACAGATGGCTAATAGACACATGAAAAAATGCTCAACATCACTAATTATTAGAGAAGTTCCATTCAAAACAATGAGACATCAACCTTGCACCTGTCAAAACAGCTCTCATCAAAATGTCTGCAAATAACAAACTTTGGAGAAGATGTGGAGAAAAGTCAACCCTGTACACTGTTGGTAGGATTGTAAACTGTTCCAGCCATGATGGAAAATAGTATGGTGGTTCCTCAAAAGGCTAAAAATAGAACTATAATATGATCCATCAGTAACTCTCCTGGGCACATATTCAAAAAAAAGATGAAAACACCAATTCAAAAAGATACATAAACCCCAAATGTTCAGAGCAGCACTATTGACAGTGGCCAAGATATGAAAGCAACCCAAATTCCCATGAACAAATGGATAACAAAAATATGGTGTATATATATATATACACACACACACACACACACATACACAGATGGACTATTACACAGCCATAAACAAATGAAATTCTGCCATTTGCAGCAACATGGATGGACCTAGAGAGTACTGTGCTTAATGAAGTAAATCAGAGAAAGACAAATACTGCGTGATATGTGTAACCTAAAAATAATACAAACGAATGTATATACAAAATACAAACAGACTCACAGGTATATAAACAAACTAGTGATTACCAGTGGGAAGGGGTAAGGGGGTGGGGCAAATTAGGCATATAGGATTAAGAGGTACAAACTACTATGTACAAAATAGATGAGCAACAAAGATATACTGTATAGGACAGAGAATTATAACCATTATCTTATAATAACTTTTAATCAAGTATAATCTGTAAAAACTACTGGATCACTATGCTGTACACCTGAAGCTAATGTTATATTGTAAATAAAATAAAATTTTAAAAAATAAAATAATTGCATAGAGGAGCTGAGTACATATTTTGCTAAAAAAAAAAAAAAATAGAGATGGCCAAAAGGCACATGGAAAACATGGTCAGCAGCACTAATCAACAGGGAAATGTAAATCAAACCCACAAAAAGATATCACCTTACAGTTCTCAGGATAGCTATCATGAAAATGACCATTAAGAAGTGTTGCGGAGGAGGTAGAGAAGAGAGAATTCACTTGCACTGCTAGTGGGAATGTAAATCAGTGCAGCCTCTATTGAAAACAGTGTGGAGGGTACTGAAAACATAAAAAATAAAACTGCTATATGATCTAGCAATTCCACTTTTGGTTATTTATCCAAAGAAAACAAAATGAAACACTGATTTAAAGAGATATATACACCCCTATGTTCATTGCAACATTATTTAAAATAGCCAATATATGGTAGCAACCTAAATGTTCAATGTTAGATAAATGGATAAAAAGGTGAGATATATATATATACACACACACACAAGATACACATATACACACACATGTACATATGTACACATAGACGTATACAGACATATGCATACATATACACATAGACATACATATAGACAAACACATATATGCAGAGACATACACACATATACAGACATATATATACACATAGACATACACACATAGACATATAGACATAGACATATAAGTCAGCCATAAAAAGATGAAATCTTGCCATTTGTGACAACATGGATAGACCTAGAGAGTATATGCTAAGTGAAGTAAGTCACATAGAAAAAGACAAATACCACATAATATCATTTATATGTGGAATATAAAAACAAACACAACAAAACCAGTCTTATGGACACAGTGAAAAAATTGGTGCTTGTAAGAGGGGAGGTGGGTGGGTATTGGGCAAGATAGGTGAAGCGGCATAAGAAGTACAAATTTCCAGTTATAAAATTAAACAGTGACAATTTAATACACAGCATAAAGAATATGGTTCATGATATTGCAGTAACTTTGGATGGGGACAAATGGTTACTAGACTCATCATAGTGATCAATTTGTAATATACTTAAATGTTGAATCATTATGTTGTACACCTGAAACTAACATAATGTTGTATGTCGATTATTCTTCAATTTAAAAGAAAAGAATTCATGCCCTGACACCATTTTACCTGGGCCATTTCTTGGAAGTGTGTTTGTAATGAACAGCCTTGAGAAAAGAGGTAATGTCTCTCCCTCAGACAGACAGGAAGTTTGCTAACCTCTCATTTTAAAAGCAATGGAATTCTCAAACTCAGTGTTCCTCAGGGTAACACAACTGAGTACATGCATAGCACCCAACTGGATCCCTCTGTGTTATCCCAGTGAGAATAGGCAGGGAGGAAGAATCAATACAACATTATTCTCATGCTTGCTGTGCCGTAAGTAATAAAATCTTTTGTCTCTGAAAAAATATTCTCAATTACACAACCTAACCTTACAACTGAAGAAAACAGAAAAAGAACAAACTAAGCCCAATGTTGGCAGAATGAAATAATAAGGATTAGAGCAGTTATAAAAGCATATGTGTGGGAAAAAATGGTATAGATGATCTTATTTACAAAGCAGAAATAGAGACACAGACATAGAGGACAAATGTATGGATACCAAGGGGGAAAGGGGGGGTGGGATGAATTGAGAGATTGGGATTGACATATATAAACTGTTGATACTACATATAAAATAGATAACTAATGAGAACCTACTGTATAACATAGGGAACTGTACTCAATACTCTTTGGTGAACTAAATGTGAAGGAAATCCAGAAAAGAGGGGATATATGTATATGTATAGCTGATTCACTATTCTGTACAGTATAAACTAACATAATATTGTAAAGCAACTATACTCCAATAAATTTTTTTAAAATAAAATAAAAGTAATAGAGATAAAAGAGACTACAAAAATAGTAGGAAGATAAATAATATTAAGGAGTTTTTTGGGAAAAGATAAACAAAATAGACAAATTTTAGCTAGAATAAGAAAAAGATTATAGATAGAAGATAGAAACATTACACTGATGCCACAAAAACAACTAATAACAATCATATGAAAACAGCTGGGATTACCTGGAAAAAATGGACAAATTCCTAGAAACATGCAACCTATCGAGACTAAATAGTTAAGAAACAGAAAATCTAAACAAACCAGTAATGAGTAAAGAGAATGAAACAGTATTGAAAAAACTCTCAATAAATAAAATCCAAGCACCAGATGGTTTAACTGGTGAATGATACCAAATATTTAAAGAGAAATTAAAGCCAGTATTTTTGACTGGACCTTCAAGATGGCAGAGGAGTAAGACATGGAGATCAGCTTCCTCCCCACAAATACATCAGAAATACATCTACATGTGGAACAACTCCTACAGAACACCTACTGAACGCTGGCAGAAGACCTCAGACTTCCCAAAAGGCAAGAAACTCCCCACATACCTGGGTAGGGCAAAAGAAAAAACAGAGACAAAAGAATAGGGGTGGGACCTGAACCTTGGGGAGGGAGCTGTGAAGGAGGAAAAGTTTTCACACACTAGGAAGCCCCTTCACAGGCAGAGACAGTGGTGGTCAGGGAGGAAGCTTCAGAGCCACAGAGGAGAGCGCAGCAACAGGGGTGCAGAGGGCAAAGTGGAGAGATTCCCGCACAGAGGATCGGTGCTGACCAGCACTCACCAGCCCAAGAGGCTTGTCTGCTCACCCATGGGGGCAGGTAGGGGCTGGGAGCTGAGGCTCAGGCTTCGGAGGTCAGACCCCAGGAAGAGGACTGGGGTTGGCTGCGTGAACACAGCCTGAAGGGGGCTAGTGCGCCACAGGTAGCCGGGAGGGAGTCTGGGAAAAAGCCTAGACCTGCCTAAGAGGCAAGAGACCATTGTTTCGGGGTGCGTGAGGAGAGGGGATTCAGAGCACCACCTACACAAACTCCAGAGATGGGCACAAGCCACAGCTATCAGTTGGACACCACAGCCAGGCATGAAATGCTAAGGCTGCTACTGCAGACACTAAGAAGCCTGTGTGCAAGCACAAGTCACTACCCACACCACTGCCCCTCCCCCCCAGAGCCTGTGCAGCCCGCCACTGCCAGGGTCCTGTGATCCAGGGACAACATCCCCGGGAGGACACATGGTGCACTTCAGGCTGTTGCAATGTCATGCCAGCCTCTGCCACCGGAGGTGCACCCCATTCCGTACCCCTCCCTCCCCCCAGCCTGAGTGAGCCAGAGCACCCTAATCAGCGGCTGATTTAACCCCATCCTGTCTGGGCGGGAAAAGATGCGTGAGGGCGACCTACACAAAGAGGTGTGGCCAAAACCAAAGCTGAACCCCAGGAGCTGTGCGAACAAAAGAGAAAGGAAATTTCTCCCAGCAGCCTCAGGAGCAGTGGATTAAATCCCCACAATCAACTTGATGTACCCTGCATCTGTGGAATACCTGAATAGACAATGAATCATCCCAAAACTGAGGCAGTGGACATTGGGAGCAACTGTAGACTTGGGGTTTTCTCTCTGTGACTGACTTGTTTCTGATTTTATGTTTATATTAGTATAGTTTTTAGCACTTGTTATCATTGGTGGATTTGTTTATTGATTTGGTTGCTTTCTTAATTTTTTTGTTATTACTTTTTAATATTTTTATTTTAATAATTATTAAAATTTTTCTTATTTTAATAATTCCTTTAATTTTTCTTTTATTATTATTTTTCTTTCGTTTTTTCTCCCTTTTCTTCTAAGCCATGTGGCTGACAGGGTCTTGTGCTCTGGCCTGGTGTCAGGCCTGAGCCTCTGAGGTGGGAGAGCTGAATTCAGGACATTGGACCACCAGTGATCACCCGGCCCCACATTATATCAAATGGCAAAAGCTCTCCCGGAGATCTCCGTCTCAATGCTAAGACCCATCTGCACCCAACGGCGAGCAAGCTCCAGTGCTGGATACCCCATGACAAACAACTAGCAAGACAGGAACACAAACCCACCCATTAGCAGAGAGGCTGCTTAAAATCATAATAAGTTCACAGACACCCCAAAACACACCACCAGACGTGGCCCTGCCCACCAGAACAGAGGCACCAGTCCCCTCCACAAGTCATTGAACCAGCCTTACCCACTGGGGGCAGACACCAAAAACAACGGGAATTACGAACCTGCAGCCTGCGAAAAGGAGACCCCAAACACAGTAAGTTAAACAAAATGAGAACACAGAGAAATACACAGCAGATGAAGGAGCAAGGTAAAAACCCACCAGACCAAACAAATTTAGAGGAAATAGGCAGTCTACCTGAAAAAGAATTCAGAGTAATGATAGTAAAGATGACCCAAAATCTTGGAAATAAATGGAGAAAATACAAGAAACGTTTCAAAAGGACCTAGAAGAACTAAAGATGATGAACTAAAGAACTAAAGAAACAATGATGAACAACATAATAAATGAAATTAAAAATTCTCTAGAAGGAATCAAAAGCAGAATAACTGAGGCAGAAGAACGGATAATTGACCTGGAATATAAAATACTGGAAATAACTACTGCAGAGCAGAATAAAGAAAAAAGAATGAAAAGAATTGAGGACAGTCTCAGAGACCTCTGGGACAACATTAAATGCACCACCACTCAAATTATAGGGGTCCCAGAAGAAGAAGAGAAAAAGAATGGGTCTGAAAAATATTTGAAGAGATTATAGTTGAAAACTTCCCTAATATGGGAAAGGAAATAGTCAAGTCCAAGAAGCACAGAGAGTCCCATACAGGATAAATCCAAGGAGAAACATGCCAAGACACATATTAATCAAACTATCAAAAATTAAATACAAAGAAAAAATATTAAAAGAAGCAAGGGAAAAGCAACAAATAACATACAAGGGAACTCCCATAAGGTTAACAGCTGAACTTTCAGCAGAAACTCTGCAAGCCAGAAGGGAGTGGCAGGACATAATTAAAGTGATGAAAGGGAAAAACCTACAACCAAGATTACTCTACCCAGCATGGATCTCATTCAGATTTGATGGAGAAATTAAAACCTTTACAGACAAGAAAAAGTTAAGAGAATTTAGCCCCACCAAACCAGCTTTACAACAAATGTTAAAGGAACTTCTCTAGACAGGAAACACAAGACAAGGAAAAGACCTACAAAAACAAACCCAAAACAATTAAGAAAATGGTAACAGGAACGTACATATCAAAAATTACCTTTAAAAAAAAAAATTACCTTAACTGTAAATGGATTAAATGCTCCAACCAAAAGACACAGACTAGCTGAATGGATACAAAAACAAGACCCATATATATGCTGTCTAAAAAAAAAACATATGATAATCTCAATAGATGCAGAAAAAGCTTTTGACAAAATTCAACACCCATTTATGATAAAAACTCTCCAGAGAGTAGGCATAGAGGGAACCTACCTCAATATAATAAAGGTCATATATGACAAACTCACAGCCAACATCGTTCTCAATGGTGAAAAACTGAAACCATTTCCTCTAAGTTCAGGAACAAGACAAGGATGCCCACTCTCACTGCTATTATTCAACATAGTTTTGGAAGTTTTAGCCACAGCAATCAGAGAAGGAAAAGAAATAAATGGAATTCAAATTGGAAAAGAAGAAGTAAAACTGTCACTGTTTGCAGATGACATGATACTATACACAGAGAATCCTAAAGATGCTACCAGAAAACTACTAGAGCTAATCAATGAATTTGGGAAAGCAGCAGGATACAAAATTAATGCACAGAAACCTCTTGCATTCTTATATGCTAATGATGAAAAATCTGAAAGAGAAATTAAGGAAACACTCCCATTTACCATTGCAACAAAAAGAATAAAATACTTAGCAATAAACCTACCTAAGGAGACAGAAGACCTGTATGCAGAAAATTATAAGACACAGATGAAAGAAATTAAAGACAATACAAACAGATGGAGAGATATACCATGTTCTTAAATTGGAATAATCAACATTGTGAAAATGACTATACTACCCAAAGCAATCTATAGATTCAATGCAATCCCTATCAAACTACCAATGGCATTTTTCACAGAACTAGAACAAAAAATTTCACAGTGTGTTTGGAAACACAAAAGACCCCAAATAGCTGAAGCAATCTTGAGAAACAAAAACAGAGCGGGAGGAATCAGACTCCTTGACTTCAGACTATATTACAAAGTTACACTAATCAAAACAGTATGGTACTGGCACAAAAACAGAAATATAGATCAATGGAACAGGATAGAAAGCACAGAGATAAACCCACACACATATGGTCACCTTATCTTTGTTAAAGGAGGCAAGAATATACACTGGAGAAAAGACAGCCTCTTCAATAAGTGGTGCTGGGAAAACTGGACATCTACATGTAAAAGACTGAAATTAGAACACTCCCTAACACCATACACAAAAATAAACTCAAAATGGATTAATGACCTAAACGTAAGACCAGACACTATAAAACTCTTAGAGGAAAACATAGGAAGAACACTCTTTGACATAAATCACAGCAAGATCCTTTTTGACCCACCTTCTAGAGAAATGGAAATGGAAATAAAAATGACCCACCCCCTAGACCTAATGAAACGTAAAAGCTTTTTTGCACAGCAAAGGAAACCATAAACAAAATGAAAAGACAACCCTCAGAATGGGAGAAAATATTTGCAAACGAACCAACTGACAGAGGAGTAATTTCCAAAATATAGAAGCAGCTCATGCAGCTCAATATCAAAAAAACAAACAACCCAATCCAAAAATGGGCAGAAGACCTAAATAAATATTTCTTCAAAGAAGATATACAGATTGCCAACAAACACATGAAAGGATGCTCAACATCACTAATCATTAGAGAAATGCAAATCAAAACTGCAATGAGGAATTACCTCACACCGGTCAGAATGGCCATCATCAAAAAATCTACAAACAATAAATGCTGGAGAGGGTGTGGAGAAAAGAGAACCCTCCTACACTGTTGGTGGGAATGTAACTTGATACAGCCACTATGGAGAACAGTATGGAGGTTCCTTAAAAAACTAAAAATAGAACTACCATATGACCCAGCAATCCCACTACTGGGCATATACCCTGAGAAAACCATAATTCAAAAAGAGTCATGTACCACAGTGTTCATTGCAACTCTATTTACAATAGCCAGGACACGGAAGCAACCTAAGTGTCCACTGACAGATGAATGGATAAAGAAGATGTGGCACATATATACAATGGAATATTACTCAGCCATAAAAAGAGACGAAATTGAGTTATTTGTAGTGAGGTGGATGGACCTAGAGTCTGTTATACAGAGTGAAGTAAGTCAGAAAGAGAAAAACAAATACCGTATGCTAACACATATATATGGAATCTAAAAAAAGAAAAAAATGGTTATGAAGAACCTAGGGGGCAGGACGGGAATAAAGATGCCGACCTACTAGAGAATGGACTTGAGGACATGGGGAGGAGGAAGGGTAAACTGGGACAAAGTGAGAGAGTGGCATGGACATATATACACTACCAAATGTAGAATCAATAGCTAGTGGGAAGCAGCTGCATAGCACAGGGAGCTCAGCTCCGTGCTTTTTGACCACCTAGAGGGGTGGGGTAGGGAGAGTGGGAGGGAGGGAGATGCAAGAAGGAAGAGATATGAGGATATATGTATATGTATAGCTGATTCACTTTGTTATAAAGCAGAAACTAACACACCATTGTAAAGCAATTATACTCCAATAAAGATGTTAAAAAAAAAAAAAAGACACTGGTGAGCTGAGGCAGAAAGCCTCATCACATGGCTCACACATGCGTGGCAGGATCAAATTAAAAAAAAAAAAAGAAAAAGAAAAAAGTAAATACAAAGAGAGGCTCAAATATAACCTTGAACATAATGCTTTGAAGGGTTGTAAGAATTTTCAAAATGCCTTCTATTTTCATCCTCTTAAATTTTTCAAAAGTTACTTAAGGTGTCATAGATAAATAAATAATAATGCTTCCATTTTAAAAAATGGAATAAAATAAAAAGGTTCTGATGAACCTAGGGGCAGGACAGGAATAAAGAATGGACTTGACTACACAGGGAGGGGGAAGTGTAAGCTGAGATGAAGTGAGAGAGTAACACTGACATATATACACTACCAAATGTAAAATAGATAGCTAGTGGGAAGCAGCTGCAGAGCACAGGGAGATCAGCTCAGTGCTTTGTGACCACCAGAGTGGTGGGATAGGGAGGGTGGGAGGGAGATGCAAGAGGTAGGGGATATGGATGGAGATATATATATATATAGATAGATAGATATAGATAGATATAGATATATGATTCACTTTGTTATACAGTAGAAACTAACACAACATTGTAAAGCAATTATACTACAATAAAGATGTTTTTTTAAAAAGCCAATACTTTTCAAATACTTCCAAAAAATTAAAGAAGGAGGAACACTTTCAAATAATCTTATGAGGCATTACCCCAATATCAAAACCAGACAAGGGCACTATGAGAAAAGTACAGGTCAATATCCCTGAAAAACATAGAAGAAAAAGACTCAAAATACTGGCAAACTAAATTCAATAGCACATTAAAAGGGTCATTCACCATGATCAAGTGGGATTTATGCCTGGATGCAAGGATAGCTCAACATGCAAATCAATAAATGTGATACATCACATTAAGAGAATAAAGAGAATATATGATCATATTAATAGATACAGAAAAATCATTTGACAAAATCCAACTTCCTTTCATGATAAAGACTGTCAAGAATTAGTTATAGAAGGAGTATACCTCAACACATTAAAAGTCATATGACAAGCCCAAAGCTAACAACATATTGAATTATGAATCCTGAAAGCTTTTCTTCTAAGATTTGGAGCAAGACAAATTTACCTATTCTTGCCACTTCTATTCAACATAGTACTGGAATTCCTAGCCAGAGCAAACAGGCAAGAGAAATAAATAAAACCCAAATCATAAAAGTGAAGCTAAATTTCCTCTGTTTGCAGATGACATATTCTTATATCTAGAAAACGCTAAAAATGCCACCCCCAAAAAACTTTTAAACTGATAAAGTTGCAGGATATAAAACAACATACAAAAGTAATTTATGGTTCTATACACTAACAACAGAAACTATCAGAAAAAGTTAACAAAAAATTTCCACTTATAATAGCATCAAAAAGAATAAAATACTTAGGAATAGATTCAACCAAGAATGTGAAAGATCTGTACACTGAGAACTATAAAATATTGATGAAAGAGTTTGAAGAAGGCACAAGTAAATAGAAAGATAACCCATGTTAACGGATTGAATAAATTAGTACTGTTAAAAATGTCTATATTACCCAAAGCAATCTACAGATTTAATGCAATCCATGTCAATATTCCAAGGGCATTTTTCACAGAAAATAGAAGAAGAAATCTTAAAATTCATATGAAATCACAAAAGACCCAAAGTATCCAAAACAATCTTGAGCACAAAAGCAAAGCTGAAGGCATCAAGCTTCCTAATTTCAAACTATACTACCAAGTATAGTAATCAAAGCAGTATGGTAGTGGCATAAAAATGAACAAATAGAACAACTGAATGAAATACAGACCTCAAACAAATCTACACATTTACAGTCAACTTATCTTTGACAAAAGTGCCAGGAACATACATGAAGAAAGGATACCCTCTTCAATAAATTAGTGGGATACTGAATATTCACAAGCATAAGGAAGAAATTAGACCTGTATCTCATATTATATACAAAAATTAATTCAAAGTGGTTTAGAGAAATATAAGATCTGAAACTGTAAAATTACTAGAAGAACAAATGGGAGGGGGGAACTTCTTGACAGTGGTATGGGCAATGGATTTTTGGATATGACCCCAAAAACACAAGCAAGAAAAGCAAATTTTTTTCTGAAAAATAACCCCTTTAAACCATAAAGGTTTGAACAGCAAAGGAAACCATTTACAGGGAGAAGAGAGTACCTACAAAATGGGAAGAAATATTTGAAAAACATATCTGATATATAAAATATATAATACACTCAAACAACTCAATAGAAACAAACACAACAAATAACCTGATCTTTAAAATGGACAAAGAACCTGAATAGACATTTCTCAAAAGAAGACATATGGGGGGAAGGGTGGTCAAGATGGAGGAGGAGGAGGAGGATGTGGAGTTCATCTCTCCCCACAAATGCATCAAGAATACATCTACAAATGGAACAATTCTTACAGAGCCCTGGCTGAACACTACAAGAGGACCTTGGACACCCAAAGGAACAAGAAATATCCCCATATAACTGGGTAGGAAGAGAGAAAGAAGAAGGGAAAAAGAGGAGGAGAGAAAGTGGGATGGGAATGGCACCTCTGGAAAGGGGTGCTGAAGGAGAGGAGAAGTTTTCACATCTGTGGAAGTCCGCTTACTGGTGAGGAGATCAGTTGAGACAGAAGGGGAGCTTCAGGAGCTATCAGAAGAGAGTGCAGCAACTGGTCCGTGGCAGGCAGGACAGAGTGAGACCTACATGGACAGTCCATGCCACAGCCCTGTGCACCCCAGCCTGAGACATGTGTCCCCGGTGCAGATGGGGACTGGGGAACATGGGGTTTGGAGAGCAAGCCTGGGGAGAGCACTGCTGTTGGCTACAAGGAGACAGCCTGAGGGGACGGGAGTGAGGAAATCCACAACTGGAAATGCTTATGGAGGAAATCTGGACTGCCATGGAAGCAAAGTGCCATTGTTAAGTGACACACAGGGGCAGAGCCAGCTTTGCAGCCTCTCTCCCCACGTGCCGGCCCCTGCCTCCCTGGCAACTAGGAAGGGTCCCCACCAGGGCGATTCTCTCACATCTGGGACTGGGCACTAGGAAGGACCCCCAACAGGGCCGGTTCTCTCATCCCCATGGCTGCCAGCTCCACCATACACCCATTACCACCAGGGTTCCTGTGACCCCAGCCACCATGCTGCCTCCACACCCTCTCCTCACTGGGGTGGAATCTTGTGCTCCAGGGTAGCTTTGGGAGCAGATGCCTGTGGGTGGCCCCCATGCAGAGGTGGGGCTGAAACCACAGCTGAGCCCCAGGGGCTGTGAAACTAAGGAAGAAAAGCTGAAATCACTCCTTGCAGCTACACAAATCACGAATTGACATCCGCACAGATGGCCTTGTAAACTCAACACCTACAGAACATCTGAATGGACAAGGAGTGCTCCTGCAGCCAAGATGGGCCTAGCTTTAGCAGCTGTAGACTTTGTGGGCACACACATGTGGGGGTTGGGCCAGGCTAGAGTCAGAACTGCCCCTATAGCACCCACAGTGGGTCCAGATCAACGATACTGCAATCCTGGGACCTTACTTCTGTGGATCTATGCTGGTGGCCTGGTGAAAACAGCATCTGAGAGACACCAGGGCCAATTGCCAGCATACCCACAGTTAACGTGGGGCCAAGAGCAGTGCCAACAACAGTGTAACCTGAGAGCTCGCACAATGGGTGAAAGGTGACACCACAGAGCACACCCAGAGGTGAACAGCTCCAGAGGAGGAGTACTCAGTGGCTTCTCTCTTCTCTCCCAGTGGGAGGGCTCCAATCCCACCTACCTTGCACTGCAGATCAGAAACACAGCTAAGAAACAGATCTGGGGGTCTCTACTCCAACAACTAGGGAGAAGACCCCACCTCCGACAGGGCAGTGACAACCACAGAGCAAATGGGAGGCCCTGCTCAATATCCAGTGCAGGCTCTGATCACCACAACGTCAGTCACACCTCCTATAAAGGGGATAATGGCCAGCATACCCTGAGGAAAGAGTTGGCAGACATCTATGCTAAGAACAACTCTCACACCAAAAACTATTAAACCTACACTGGCTACACAGGGACTTTCCACATAAAATAGTGCTCCAAGACAGTCTGTGCATCTGGCATTGGGCAGAAGAACCCCCAGAGCATTTAGCCTTGAAGGCCAGCAGTACTTGAGTGCAGGAGCTCCACAGGGCTGGGGAAAACAGAGACTCCACTCTTGGAGGGCGCACGCAAGGTCTCACAGACACTGGGACCCAGCACAAAGCAGTACCGCCATAGGAACCTGCGTTACACATGCCTAGGGGTCTTGGTGGGTCTCCTGGGGAGGCTAATGTCAACTATCGCTCACTGTGAGGGCAACGACATTGGTAGCAGAAGTGCCAGGGAATATCAATCAGAGTGAGAGCTCCCAAGGATCCACATTTCAGCACCAAGACCCAACACCACCCAACAACCTGCAGGCTCCAGAGCTGGAAATTCTCAGGGCAAACAACCACCAAGAAAGGAACACAGCCCCACCCATCAGAAGAAAGGCTGCCCAAAGTCATACTAAGCTCACAGCCACCTCAAGACACACACCTTGACACAGTGCTGCCCATCAGAGGGACAAGACCCAGCTCCACTCACAAGAGGGAAGGCATCAGTCCCTCCCACCAGGAAGTTTGCAGAAGCCCCTGGACCAACTTCACCTGCCAGGAGGCAGAGACCAAAAGCAAGAGGAAATATAATCCTGCAGCCTGTGGAAAGGAGACCACAAACACAGAAAGTTAGACAAAATGAGACGTCAGAGAAACATGTTGCAAACAAAGGAACAAGACGAAAACCCTAAAGAACAACTAAATGAAGAAGAGATAGGCAATCTACCTGAAAAAATATTCAGAGTAATGAGACTAAAGATGATCTAAAATCTCAGAAAAAGAGTGGAGACACAGATTGAGAAGAAACAAGAAATGTTTCACAAGGAACTAGAAGATTTAAGAACAAACAGAGATGAACAATACGGTAACTGGACTGAAAAATAGACTAGAAGGAATCAATAGCAGAATCATTGAGACCAAAGAATGAATACATTATTTTTCTAAGATTTTTTTTGTTTTGGTTTTTTGGCCCCAAGGCATGTGGGATCTTAGCTCCCCGACCAGGGATGGAACCTGCACTCCCTGCATTGGAAGGCAAAGTCTTAACCACTGGACCACCAGGGAATTCCCTGAAGAATGAGTAAGTTAGGTGGAAGACACATGGTGGAAATCACTGCCACAGAACAGAATAAAGAAAAAAGAATGAAAAGAAATTAGGACAGTCTCAGAGACCTCTGGGACAATATTAATCACACCAACATTCACATTATAGGGGTACCAGAAGGAAAGGAGAAAGAGAAAAGGCCTGTGAAAATATTTGAAAATATTACAGCTGAAAGCTTCCCCAACATGAGAAAGGAAACACTCAAGTGCAGGAGTGCAAATAATTCCATACAGGATAAACCCAAGGAGGAACTCACCAAGACACATATTAATCAAACTGACAAAAATTAAAGACAAAGAAAAAATATTAAAAGCAACAAGGGAAAAGCAACAGATAATATACAAATGAATCCCCATAAGGTTATCAGCTGATTTTTCAGCAGAAGCTCTGCAGGCCAGAAGGGAGTGGCAGAATATATTTCAAGTGATAAAAGGGAAAAATGTACAACCAAGAATACTCTACCCAGCAAGGCTCTCATTCAGATTTGAAGGAGAAATCAAAAGCTTTATGGACAAGCAAAACCTAAGAGAATTCAACAGCACCAAACCAGTCTTACAACAAAGGCTAAAGGAACTTCTCTAGTCGGGAAAGAGACCAACAACTTAAAACATGCTTGTACATATATGGACTACTCAATCAAACCTTCTTGGGAACAGCAAACCCAAAAAAGAAAAAGGAATTCAAACACAACACTAAAGACTGTCATCAAACCACAAGAGAAGAGAACAAAAGAGGAAGAGAAGAAAAAAGATCTACAAAAACAAACCCAAAACATTAAGAAAACGGCAATAGGAACATACATACTGATAACAACCTTAAATGAAAATAGATTAAATGCTCCAACCAAAAGTCATAGACTGGCTGAATGGATACAAAAACAAGACCCATATAAATGCTGTCTACAAGAGACCCACTTCAGACCTAGGGACACGTACACACTGAAAGTGAGGGGATGGAAAAACACATTCCATGCAAATGGAAATCAAAAGATCTCTGGCTCAACTCCTAACATCTATCATTCCTAAGGCTCCACAAGGATGTTCTACCTATCAAATGCTGTACTTTTTTCTTCCTCAACCTCCTTATTTCTATATAACACTACTCACCGATCCATTTCTGTCCACAAAGTCCGCAGACACACCCTGGTTTTCCTATAACAACCCCTCCTCCGAGGTCTGAAATGAAAAGTCTAGAATCTCCTTTCCACTGTTCAACAGTCTTCATGGACCTTTGCTTTGCTTCCATCATGACATTCAATCCATTGACCTCTGCACCTTCTCCCAATCCACTATCTCCATCTTTCTCCTCATTCAACTTAGATTCCATAGTCCACCATTCTCTTTAAAAACCTCTAAACGCCCAAACTTCTCCTTCCTTCCATCAAGCCCCTGGGCAAAACTCCTCTCTGTATCTGTAATCACTTTAGCTCAAGCTATCGTGGTCCCTGCACTGATAAAGTTCAAAAGTCTTCTTTCTCTCCTCTCTCCAAACCATTCTCTACACAGTCTAGCTAAAATGGTCTCTTTAAAACACTAAAAAAAAAAAAAAGTTTCTGAAGAACGTAGGGGCAGCACTGGAATAAAGACGCAGACATAGAAAATGGACTTGAGGACATGGTGGGGGGGAAGGGTAAGCTGGGATAAAGTGAGAGAGTAGCACTGACATATATACACTACCAAATGTAAAACAGATAGCTAGTGGGAAGCAGCTGCATAGCACAGGGAGATCAGTTTTGTGCTTTGTTACCACCTAGAGGGGTGGGATAGGGAGAGTGGGAGGGAGACACAAGAGGGAGGGCATATGGAGATATAAGTATACATATAGCTGATTCACTTTGTTATACAGCAGCAACTAACACAACAATGTAAAGCAATTATACTCCAATAAAGACATTAAAAAAAAGAAAGAAAACTGGAATAACAATACTTATATCAGACAAAATAAACTTTAAAATAAAGACCGTTAAAAGAAACAAGGAAGGACACCACATAATGATCAAGGGATCAATCCAAGAAGAAGATATAACAATTGGAAATATATATGCACCCAACATAGGAGCACCTCAAACTATAAGGCAAATACTAACAACCATAAAGGGAGAAATCAACAGTAACACAATAATAGTGGGGGACTTTAACACCCCACTTTCACCAATGGACAGATCACCCAGACAGAAAATCAATAAGGAAACACAGGCCTTAAATGACACATTAGACCAGATGGACTTAACTGATACTGACAGAGCATTCCATCCAAAAGTAACAGAATACACTTTCTTCTCAAGTGCACATGGAACAATTTCCAGGATAGATCACATCTTGGGTCACAAATCAAGCCTCAATAAATGTAGGAAAAATGAAATCATATCAAGCATCTTTTCCGACCACAACACTATGAGATTAGAAATCAATTACAGGGGAAAAAACTGTAAAAAAAACCACAAACACATGGAGGCTAAACAATATGTTACAAACAACGAGTGGATCACTGAAGAAATCAAAGAGGAAATCAAAAAATACCTAGAGACAAATGGCAATGAAAACACAACAATGCAAAACCTATGGGATACAGCAAAAGCAGTTCTAAGATGGACGTTTACAGCAATACAATTTTACCACAGGAAATAATAAAAATCTCAAGTAAACAACCTAACCTTACACCTAAAGCAACTAGAGAAAGAAGAACAAATAAAACCTAAAGTTAGTAGAAGGAAAGAAATCATAAAGATCAGAGCAGAAATAAATGCAATAGAGACATAGAAAACAATAGCAAAGATCAATGAAACCAAAAGCTGATTCTTTGAGAAGATAAACAAAAATGATAAACCTTTAGCCAGATTCATCAAGAAAAAAAGGGGGGCTTCCCTGGTGGTGCAGTGGTTAAGAATCCGCCTGTCAATGGGGACACAGGTTCAAGCTCTGGTCCAGGAAGATCCCACATGCTGCAGAGCAACTAAGCCCGTGCACCACAACTAGTGAGCCTGCACTCTAGAGCCTGTGAGCCACAACTACTGAGCCCCCGAGCACAACCACTGAAGCCCACGTGTCTAGAGCCCATGCTCCACAACAAGAGAAGCCACCGCAATGAGAAGTCTGCACAGCACAATGAAGAGTAGCCCCCACTTTCCACAACTAGAGAAATCCCGCGCACAGCAACAAAGACCCAACACAGCCAAAAATAAATTAAATTAAAAAGAAAAAAGAAAAAAAGGGAGAGGACTCAAATCAATAAAATTAGAAATGAAAAAGGAGAAGTTACAACTGACACCACAGAAATACAAAGGATCATAAGAGACTACTATAAGCAACTATATGCCAATAAAATGGACAACCTAGAAGAAATGGACAAATTCTTAGAAAGCTACAACCTTCTAAGACTGAACCAGAAATATATAGAAAACATGAACAGACCAATCACAACTACTGAAATTGAAACTGTGATTTAAAAACCTCCAACAAACAAAAGTCCAGGACCAGATGGCTTCACAGGTGAATTCTATCAAACGTTTAGAGAAGAGTTAACATTGATCCTTCTAAAACTATTCCAAAAAATTACAGAGGAAGGCACACTCCCAAGCTCATTCTACGAGGACACCATCACCCTGATACCAAAACCAGACAAAAATATCACAAAAAAAGAAAATTACAGTCCAATATCTCAGATGAACATAGATGCAAAAATCCTCAACAAAATACTAGCAAACAGAATCCAACAACACATTAAAAGGATCATACACCATAATCAAGAGGGATTTCTCCCAGGGATGCAAGGATTCTTCGACATATGTAAATCAACCAATGTGATACACCACATTAACAAACTGAGGAATAAAAACCATATGATCATCTCAATAGATGCAGAAAATGCTTTTGACAAAATTCAACAAGTATTTATGATAAAAAAAAAAACCTATCCAGAAAGTGGGCAACCTCAACAGAATAAAGGCCATACACAACAAAGCCACAGCAAACATCATTCTCAACAGTGAAAAACTGAAAGCATTTCCTCTAAGATCAAGAACAAGACAAGGATGTCCACTCTTGCCACTATTATTCAACACAGGTTTGGAAGTCCTAGCAACAGCAATCAGAGAATAAAAAGAAATAAATGGAATCCAAATTGGAAAAGAAGAAGTAAATGTTTCACTGTTTGCAGATGACATGATACTATACATAGAAAATCCTAAAGATGCTACTAGAAGACGAGTAGAGCTCATCAATGAACTTGGTAATGTTACAGGATACAAAATTAATACACAGAAATCTCTTGCATTCCTAAACACTAACAACGAAATATGAGAAAGAAAAATTAAAGAAACAATCCCATTTACCATTGCATCAAAAAGAATAAAATACCTAGGAATAAACCTACCTAAGGAAGCAAAAGACCTGTACTCAGAAAACTATAAGATACTGATGAAAGAAATCAAAGATGATGCAAACAGATTGAGACATTACCATATTCTTGGATTGGAAGAATCAATATATTCAAAACCACTATACTACTCAAAGTAATCTACATATTCAATGCTATCCCTATCAAATTACCAATAGCATTTTTCACAGAATTAGAACAAAAATTTTTACAATTTGTGTGGAAACACCAAGGACCCAGAATAGCCAAGGCAATCTTGAGAAAGAAAAATGGAGCTGGAGGAATCAGGCTCCCTGACCTCAGACTGCACTACAAGCTACACTAATCAAAATAGTATGGTACTGACACAAAAACAGAAATATAGATCAATGGAACAGGTTAGAAAGCTCAGAGATAAATCTACACACATACAGTCAAGTAATCTATGACAAAAGAGGCAAGATATACAATGGAGAAAAGACAGTGTCTTCAATGAGTGGTGCTGGGAAAACTGGACAGCTACGTGTAAAAGAATGAAACTAGAACACTCCTTAACACCATACACAAAAATAAACTCAAAATTGATTAAAGACCTAATGTAAGGTTGGATACTATAAAACTCTTAAAGGAAAACATAGGCAAAACACTCTGACATAAATCACAGCAATATCTTTTTTTATCCACCTCCTAGAGTAATGAAAAGAAAAACAAAAATAAATAAATAGGAGTGAAAAGCTTTTGCACAGCAAAGGAAACCATCAACAAAACAAAAAGACAACACACAGAATGGGAGAAAATATTTGCAATGAAGCAACTGACAAAGGATTAATCTCTAAAATATACAAACAGCTCATACAGCTCAATAAAAAAATTAAAAACCTAATCAAAAAATGGGCAGAAGATCTAAATAGACATTTCTCCTAAGAAGAAATACAGATGGACAAGAGGCACATGAAAATACTCAACATCACTAATTATTAGAGAAATGCAAATCAAGACTACAATGAGGTATCACCTCACACTGGCTAGAATGGCCATCACAAAAAATCTATAAACAATAAATGCTGGAGAGGGTGTGGAGAAAGGGGAACCCTCCTACACTGTTGGTGGGAATGTAAATTGGTACAGCCACTCTGGAGAACAGTATGGAGATTCCTTAAAAATCTAAAAATATAGTTACCATATGATCCAGCAATCCCACTCCTGGGCATATACCTGGAGAAAACCATAATTCAAAAGGATACATGCATCCCAGTGTTCACTGCAGCACTATTTACAATAACCATGACAGAGAAGCAACCTAAATGTCCATCGATGGATGAACAGATAAAGAAGATGTGGTACATATATACAATGGAATATTACTCAGCCATATAAAAGAATGAAAGAATGCCATTTGCAGCGACATGGAGGGACATAGAGATTGTCATACTGAGTGAAGTAAGTCAGACAGAGAAAGACAAATATCATATGATATCACTTATATGTGGAATCTAAAAAAAATGGTACAAGTGAATCTATTTACAAAACAGAAATTGAGTCACAGATATAGAAAACAAACTTATGGTTACCAAGGGGGAAAGGGAGGGAGGGATAAATTGGGTTATTGGGATTGGCATATACACACTATTATATATAAAATAGATAACTATTAAGAACCTACTGTATAGCACAGGGAACTCTATTCAATACTCTGTAATGACCTACATGGGAATAAAATCTAAAAAAGAGTGGATATATGTATAACTGACTCACTTTGATGTACAGCAGAAACTAACACAACATTGTAGATCAACTTACTCCAATAAAAAAATAAGACATACAAATGTCAAACAGGCATATGAAAAGGTGCTCAACATCACTGATTAATAAGGAAATGCAAGTTAAAAATCACAATGAGATATCACCTCACACTGGTTAGAAAGGCTATTATCAAAAACACAAAAGATAAATGTTGTCAAAGATGTGGAAGAAAAAAAGGTGCCCTTGTACACTGTTGGTGAGAATGTAAATTGGCGCAGCCACTGTGGAAAACAGTATTTATTGACATTCTTCAAAATGTTAAAAATAGAATTACCATTTAATTCAGAAATCCCACTTCTGTATATATATGCAAAGAAAATGAAATCAGTATCTTTAAGAAATGTCTGTACTCTCGTGTTTATTGAAGAATTATTCATAATAGCAAAGATACGGAAATAATATGTGTCTATGAACAGACGAATAGATAGAACTCATACAACTTAATAGAAAAAGAAAAACCAAACATTCCTATTTAAAAATGGGCAGAGGATCTGAATACACATTTTCCCCAAAGAAGACCTACAAATGGCCAACAGATACATGAAAAGGTCCTCTACATCACTAACCACTAAATGAAATGCAATTTAAAACCACAATGAGATCACCTCACACTTGTTAGAATGACTGTGATCAAGGAGACAAGAAATAATAAATTTTTGCAAGAATATGGAGAAAGGAAACTCTTGTGCACTGTTGGTGGGAATGTAAGTTGGTGCAGCCACTATGGAGAACAGCATGGAAGTTTCTCAAACATTTAAAAATAGAATTATCATATGACCGAGCAATTCCACACCTGGGTATTTATGCCAAAGTAGTAAAGTCACTATTTCAAAAATATATCTATACTCCTGTGTTTATTGCTGCATTACTTACAACAGACAAGACAAGAACACAACCTAAGTACCCATCAATGGATGAATAATTAAAGAAAATCCTACACACACGCACACAGGAATATCATCTGGCCATAAAAAAGAAGGAAATCTTGCCATTTGCAACAACATGGATGGAATTTGAGGACATTATGCTAAGTAAAATAAGTCAGAGAAAGACAAATATTGTATCATCTCACTTATTATTGGAATCTTTAAAAAAAAAAACACAAAACCTGAAATCATAGATAGAGAGAACAGATTGGTGATTGCCAGAGGCAGGTTGTGAGGGGTGAGCAAAATGGGGAAAAGGGGACAAAATATATAAAAGTTGTGGTAATCATTTTGCAATATATACATATTTCGAACCTTTATATTTTATGCCTAAAACTAATAAAACATTATATGTTAATTATCAATTTTTAAAGGTAAATACATTTTGAGAATACTTCAAATATTTACACATAGAAATAAAAAAATACCTCTCCAGAAAAGATATATGTGGAATTGTTATACTATTGTAGCATAAAATTTATTAATGTAATAGTCATGTATTCATTTGAAGGGGGAAAATATGATTAAATTATTACAGGCAAAATTTTAAAATTTGATAGAAGTAAACACAATTATTGTGAAAGGAAAAGAAAACAAACTGCTAGAATACTATGTATTCCCTGTAATAAAACCTTATTGAAGACATGAATCTTCATGGTGAAATTTAGTGCTTCTTAAACACAGATAAACATATAAACGAGCCCCAAATCATCATTTCTCATTAATATTGTTCTGGCAGACTCAGCCAGTGTTCTGTGGAATAAAAACAGTACAACATGTAATTTTGGAAGTCACAAACAAGTGCTTTCATTATTGGCATATGTGATGGTCTACATGGCAAATCTAAGGAAAAATGATACAAAACCTGTGAGAACAGGATATTTCAACAGAACTGTGGGGTGTAAGATCCATCCATGAAAATCACATATATTTCCAACTCATTAAAATATTATTTAGCATCATATTTAAGTGTTTTAAGAATAAATCTCAGAAGAGCTGTGCCAAGCATTACGAAGAAAATTATATTTCTAGAAGACATAAACATTAAAAAAGTAGAGAGTGACCCAAATCCCTATTTAGGAAAAGTGATAAATAATTCTCTCCAAACCAATGTGTGATTCAATCAGTTCCAATCAAACGTATCCATGAATTTTTCTGGAAAATGACCAGATTTTTGAAAAATTAACAAAAGCAGAGGGCCAAAAATAGGAAAGAAAAATTTAGGGCTTCCCTGGTGGCGCAGTGGTTGAGAGTCTGCCTGCTAATGCAGGGGACACGGGTTCGAGCCCTGGTCTGGGAAGATCCCACATGCCGTAGAGCGACTGGGCCCGTGAGCCACAACTACTGAGCCTGCACGTCTGGAGCCTGTGCCCTGCAACGGGAGGGGCCGTGATAGTGAGGGGGCCGTGATAGTGAGTGGCCCGCGCACCGCGATGAATAGTGGCCCCCGCACCACGATGAAGAGTGGCCCCCGCTTGCCACAACTAGAGAAAGCCCTCGCACGAAACGAAGACCCAACACAGCTAAAAATAAATAAATAAATAAGTAGAGTAGCTATTAATTAAAAAAAAAAAAAAGAATAAATCTCAGAAGAGCTGTGCCAAGCATTACGAAGAAAATTATATTTCTAGAAGACATAAACATTAAAAAAGTAGAGTGACCCAAATCCCTATTTAGGAAAAGTGATAAATAATTCTCTCCAAACCAATGTGTGATTCAATCAGTTCCAATCAAACATATCCATGAATTTTTCTGGAAAATGACCAGATTTTTGAAAAATTAACAAAAGCAGAGGGCCAAAAATAGGAAAGAAAAATTTGAAGAAATAGTATAAGGAACTCACCCTACCATATACTGTGATCTGTTGTAACAAAATAGTAATGAAAAAAAGGTGATGATGGAATAACATTAACCCTAAGATTCATGAAATAGAATACGTAGCCCTTAAACAGGCATTCATATATAATAAACGCTGAAATATATAAAGTGGTTCTAATCAGTAAGGAAATAATAGAATAGCAAATAATCATGAATGCATAAAACTTTAATATATTCCTACATTAAATTATTTATATAAATGAATGCTAGATGGATCAAATAATAAGAATGAAATTTGAAAACATGAAAATATTCAATGAAAAAATTTAAATGAACACTGTATGATTTCAGAGCAGGAGAAAATGTATTTAGGAAGATAAAAATACAAACTACAAAGGAGTAGATTAATACTCTGACATATTAAAAATAGTAAATTCTGTCTCAAAATAGAAGTTTAATATTTAAAACAGAAGGATATATTGTAAATGCCCATCACATAGAACAAAATAAGGTCTGGAATAAATTTTTTTAATAAAATTTTATAAACAATTGAAAATTACTCACAAATAATAGAATTATGACTATGACCAGGCAATTTACAGAGAAGTAACTTCAGGTGGTGGGCAATATATTGCATTATAAACAGCACCATTAGTAATCAAAAATTGCAAATAAAATCGACAATAACATATCACATACATACAATTCATAAAAATGTGAACATTAATGAGAGGGGTGTTGATGTGGGAAAATGGAGACTCTCCTCCAGGGTTAGTGGTGGTGGGATGGATTTAACCATTTTGGAAGACAGACAAAATGGTAAGATGGAGTAAACTTGAAGATGCACAGAAATGATGCACAGAAATTCTACTCCTCACATTCTATTTATAATGACAAAGAGATGTGCCCAAAATTATTCATAGCAGCATCACAAGGGAGAGGGAAATATTCAGCATTGTATCTATGTAAATAAACAACAATGAGACCCAATGACCTAGAGATACATGTGTCAAGAGGGTAATTTTTCAGAAACTAATATTTGACTGAAAACAAAAAACACAGAATTAGATAGTGTATTGACATGTACACAAAATGAGCATTAATTGGGGGAAGGGCAGAAGATTGTGGGGTGTTATTTAGTGGTCAAGTAGTATTCTATCTCATCCCCACATGGAGAAATATGTATATGAAGAACTTTTTTCTCTGAGTCTATATGAAATTTTTGCCTTTTTTCTTCTACTTCAGGAAATCAAATGATCAATGCCTGAAGGAGACTGACCAGAAGAGGCTCAAGGACACAGCAAATATCAAGGTCATCACAAAAATATCAGCCCCACATAACCCCTAAAGCCCAGAACCTGAAGAAGCAACAGACAGGACAATCTGCCTTAAAAAGGACATTAGTCATGTATACTCCCTGCAAGAGTATATCAAAGGGCTTCTTCCCACTGATTTTAACAAGAGATACTACAAAGGCACTTTAAATTTCCAGTATAATGGGGGGGAAACCTATTACATTGACATTGTAATGTATTTTCCCCTGACCATCATTGAGGTTGGGTGCCTCTTCATACGTAAAATAAACATTTTTATTTATTTTACAGAGAAATTTAATTTCATGTGTTTCAAACATTTTTATTTGGTAACATCTATTTTTTTTCTCTTGATTGAGAGGCAATTCAAATATATTTTATATATGTGGTGTCTTCTCCCACAGCATTCTTCCAAGCCAATTACTGTCCACACATTTAATAAAAAATTTGTCAAGGAACTTGTTTTCACAGATCATCCACCACTCAACACACCTGATATGAGGCTGCCTGGCATAGCCTTACATCAAGAGATCTGTATTGATCTCTTTGCTCTCAACTTGTGGACCAGATAAAGAACAGGATAAGAATATCATTATTACCTCACAACCTGCACCCAAGCACATTCGCCAATGCTCAAACATCATTGCCATGCTGGCAGACAACAGGCCTAGTATCTATGATGTTCCCCAGCTTGCGACCAAGACATTTGGTTTGGACCATGTCCTCAACCACAAGGAACAACTCAAGTGTCCTGAAGTAGACTCAATGCCCAGACCAGAGCCTGTCAGACATAAATGTGGCCAGGACTCCAAACTGAGGCACCAGAAAAGAGCTCTGCTTGAGTCTCCATCCAGACTTGCTAGAACCTCCCCCAACCGCCCCCCCTCAAGAAAAACTAAGACTCAGGTCATTTTTATCCTCTGAGGATACTCAGAGACCTGATCTGTGGAGTTGTCCATCATCTCCATTCTCTTCCCTGTACAACTGGACTTGGATACAAACAGACACACCAAATGACAATAAGGACACCTGCCCCAATGCTAAGCATTGACTACCAGCCTCTACTCAACTCATCTCACCTGAGGCCAATCCAGGCCTGCACTGTCCCAGAGCCCCCACCATCTATGCATGTTCCAGACCAACCCTTCAGAATTGTCTTCATGAAATGGGACGAGGATGTAGGGAGGTGCTCCAGGATCAGAACAACTCTTTCATTTCATCCTCCTGAGAAGCCTACAACTACAAGTCAGATGTTTCACATCTTAGAGGAATCTGATTGACACTGATTCATGCCCCCATCCATGTTCTCCATGAGGACCTCTGGTCTCCTCCTCTGAGGAGAGACCCCCCCCCCTCCCATGGCAGGGAAGGCAGCCTTCAGTCTAACAAGTCAGCATCCAGTAAGAGAAAGAAGCAAAGAGCAGAATTTGTCTCATGAATCAATAAATCAGCACTCCCATAGCTGTGGTTTATGCAAAAATTTCAGAACACCAAATAATATTGGAGGTTTCAAAGCCCGTTTCATGTAATTTTATGAATTATGTAAATTTAACTTATGTTTTAAATGGAGGTTACCAAACTGTCATATAAACTAATTAGTAAATTAGAAAAATTTTTAATTGTTTGCTAAATCTTTCACAATATGTCAAGTCATTATGCTGTATACCTCCAACTTCTACAGTACTGTATGTCAACTATATCTCAATAAAACTTAAAGAAAATAAAGGAAAATATTATTAAATTAATAAGAAATTGAGTCAACACATTGGAAAATATTAAACTATAATGTCAGTAGGAAGTTATTAATTAACTAAAATTTATTTGGATTCAGCACGCAAGTGACTGGAATTTGGGAAACTCTGCATAAAATAGACACCTGTATTTTTTAAGCTGAGCCTTTCTTGAAACTAGAATTTTTGTGTCTGAGAGTTCTACTGAAAACCATAATGAAGGATATTATCTTCATCTTACATATTTTGGTTATTAAAAAATCACTGGAAATGATATTTGGTTAGTTTCTTCATGATAATGAGATCCTCTCAATGTCATATATTGTACAGATATTTTCACTTCCAGTCACCTCTTGTAAGATTTTTTTTTGTCACCAATTTTTATTTACTTGAGTGTAAAAGAGGACCTTAGTAGTCTCAGTGTAGTCTATATCCCTGAATTGTGTTCAGATTTCAGACTTTTAGGCATAACTCAGGCCTCCTGAATCAGAAACTACATTTCAACAATATTTTCAAGGGACTCACATGCACTTTTTATCCCCCACTAAGTAGGGCAAATGTACTTATTCTCAATTTGACAGCAAATTTGAATAACCTGGCGATCTTTTAAAAATACTGATGCCCAGAAATACTATTTACTGAATCCTTTTTAGTCCTGAGCATGGGAATTTTAAAATGTTTTCCAAGTAATAATAATACGAGGCAAAGTATGAGAACTCCTGAAGGTGAAGAGCAAGGGAAACAGCTCCCTGACTTGTTCTTGTCTTTTTCCAGCATGGGAAGAAACTCTGACCTGGGTGAATAAAGTGTGGGTGGTTTTATAGAGAGTGGGATTGTATTAGGAGGGGCAAAGAACCTAATCATTTTTTCATGTGAGAATCTGTCTCAGGACAGCTTTTTTCTCTCTCTAGGGCTTCTTCCCTTAATGAGTGAGGAATGTGAGATTCCTGGTGACCTCCTGGTTGAGGTTTCAAGAACAATTAATAGATAAAAGCAAAGTAAAGGAAGCTCAGGTTGAGTTACTCAATTTGACTTGAATATATTTCAGTGAGGAGTTACATCAGCATTATGGTTGAATAAGATGTGCTTCATTATGTCCCCCTTCAACAACAATCTGCCTTCATTCACAGACAAAGGTGTCTTTGTGGGAGCTGTGGGATCCAGCATCATACATCAAGGGGCCCAGGAGGAATCTCACCCATTTTTGCATGGGTTAATAGGCATAGAGGCATAAATCCCACCCCTGGACCTTGTGGTCATCTGTTAACCAGCTCCATACCCTCTTGGCGACAGCACAGGTACACCTGGAAAATACTGTTTTAGACAATCATTCATGAACAAGAGAGCTTTTGTGTGGATATTCAGGTTTCTACCAGAGAAGTACCAGCACACTGTTGGAGCAATATAAATATATATGAGTTTGGATGCATTGGACAAAGTAAAAGGAATAGTTTCCCTTTCCAACATCATGCCTCCCCCAAGACTGCACAACTTAAGGCCAAGAGAGACCTTCCTGGCCAATGATTTCTCCTGCAGAGGCAAGTGAGAATGTGTGAGTTAGCGTGTAGCTTCTCAAACTGTGCAGCATGCTGCCAAAAAGGCCCGTTGTTTTCTTGCCCCATCCAGAGTGCTGAATTATGAGTTGCATGAGTGGGGGGTGGGAAAAGGTAGCAGATAGGATTCTTGGAAGGCATTAACGTGGTGCAGATTCTATTAGCTGTATCACAGACTCCATCAAGAAGACCAGCCATGAATCAATAGGGATGCCTCAACCATGGATCCACCCAACTGGCCAGTGGGCACCCTCAGTGCTCTGCACACCTTACCAACACAAATCCCCAAACTGTGACCAGCTCACTGTGTGTGCTCCCAACCAAGACAGTGAGAGCAAGCTTTGGCAGACAGCTTGGGAACACACACAGAATGTTGGCTCACATCTGCAGGCCAGAAACAGACCATAAATTTCTGTGTTAATACCACCCTTAGGAGAAGAAAAGGGGGACTGTCAGCAACCAGCTTAATGTGTTGCAAGATCAAAAGAGGGCATATAATCTCAAGAATTCTGCCAAAAGATGTAATAAGAAGCATGATACAGGTTCATCCATAGAAGGTTTGAGAAAGCCTCAGAATCTCTAATTCTAGAGGGATGAAGAAGGTGTTTCTCTCCTGAAGACAATTAGTAAATGCTGGAGCAGGTGGCTGCTACTTCAAAAGTAAAGAGAGCAGCACAAAACCCCAGGAACATTTTTAAAAATCAAAGTAATGTAACACCACTAAAAGATCACCAAAGTCTTGCAGTTATCAATCCCAAAGACTTGGAAATCTGCAATCTACCTAATAAATAATTTTAAAATGCCATTATAAGAAACTTCAGTGAGAGATGGGATCAAGATGGCAAAAGATAGGAATTGGAGCTCACTTTCTCCCATAAAAACATTAAAAATACATCTACAAGTGGAACGATTCACACAGAACATCCACTAAACACCAGCAGAAGAACTCAGACTTCCAAAAGAGCAAGAAAGGAAAAAGAAAAAGAAAGGAATCAGGATGGGACCTAGCCTCAGGGAGGTAGCTGTAAAGGAGGAAAGTTTCCCGCACTCTGGAAAGTCCCCTCACTGGCAGGAGATCAGCCTTGATGGAGGGGGAGCTTCAGAGCCTAGTAGGGGAGTGCAGCAACCAGTTTGAGGAAGGCAAAATGAACAGTAACCCTCACAGAAGGTCAGCACTGTTGCCCTGTACTTGCCAGCCTGAGATGCTCATCTGTCAGTGTGGGTGGGGACTGGGTACTGAATCTCAGGCTTCAGAAGTCAGACCCAGGGAGAAGACAAGGGTTGGCTGTGTGAAGACAGCCTGAAGAGGCTGTCATAATTCAAAAAAACACATGTACCCCAGCGTTCATAGCAGCAATATTTACAATAGCCATGACATGGAAGCAACCTAAATGTCCTTCAACAGAGGAATGAATAAAGAAGAAGTGGTACATATAATAATGGAATATTACTCAGCCATAAAAAGGAACAAAATGGAGTCATTTGTAGAGACGTGGATGGACCTATAGAGTGTCATACAGAGAGAGGTAAGTCAGAAAGAGAAAAGGAAATATTGTATAATAACGCATAAATGTGGAATCTAGAAAAATGGTGTAGATGATCTCAGGTGCAAAGCAGAAATAGAGACACAAATGTAGAGAACAAATGTATGGATACCAAGGGGGAAAGGGGTGGGATGGGAGGAACTGGCAGACTGGGAGTGACACATATACATTATTGATACTATGTATAAAATGGACGACTGATGGGAACATGCTGTAAAGCACAGGGAACTCACCTAGTGCACTGTGGTAACCTAAATGGGAGGGAAGTCCAAAAGGGAGGGGATATCTGTATGTGTGTGGCTGATTCATTTTGTTGTGCAGTGGAGGCTAACACAAAATTGTAAAGCAACCATACTCCTATAAAAATTAATTTAAAAATAACAATTACAGGGAAAAATTGTAAAAAAACACAAACAGGTGGAGGTTAAACAATGTTACTGAACAACCAATGGATCATTGAAGAAATCAGAGAGGAAATCAAAAAATACCTAGAGACAAATGAAAACGAAAACACAATGATCCAATACCTATGGGATAAAGTAAAAGCAGTTCTAAGTGGGAAGTTTATAGCAACACAATCTTACCTCAAGAAACAAGAAAAATCTCAAATAAACAATCTAACCTTACACCTAAAGCAACTAGAGAAATAAGAACAAAAAAAACCCAAAGTTAGTAGAAGGAAAAAAATCATAAAGATCAACATAGTAATAAATGAAATAGAGATGAAGAAAATAATTACAAAAGTCAATGAATCTAAAAGCTGGTTCTTTGAGAAGATAAACAAAATTGATAAACCTATAGCCAGACTCATCAAGAAAGACAGGGAGAGGGCCCAAAATAATAAAATTAGAAATGAAAAGGGAGAAGAAATAGAAAATATGAACAGACAAACCACAAGTAATGAAATTGAAACTGTGATTTAAAACTTTCCAACAGACAAAAGTCTAGGATCAGATGACTTCACAGGCGAATTCTACCAAACATTTAGAGAAGAGTTAACTTCTATCCTTCTGAAACTATTCCAAAAAATTGCAGAGAAAGGAATACTCCCAAACTCATTCCATGAGGCCACCATCACCCTGATATCAAAACAAGACAAATATATGACACAGATAAAGAAAATTACAGGCCAATATCACTGATGAACATAGATGTAAACATTCTCAACAAAATACTAGCAAACCGAATCCAACAATACATAAAAAGGATCATACACCATGATCAAGTGGGATTTATCCCAAGGATGCAAGGATTCTTCAATGTCTGTAAATCAAACAGTGTAATACACCACATTAGCAAACTGAAGAAAACCATACGATCATCTCAAAAGATGCAGGAAAAACTTTTCATAAAATTCAAAACACATTTATGATTAAAAAAAAAAAAACCTCTCCAGAAAGGGGGCATAGAGGGAACTTACCTCAACATAATAAAGACAAAACCATGGCTAACAATAAATTTCCTCTAAGGTCAGGAACATGACAAGCATGTCACTCTCACCACTTTTATGCAACATAGTTCTGGAAGTCCTAGCCAGGGCAATCAGAGAAGAAAAAGAAATAAAAGGATCCAAATTGGAAAAGAAGAAGTAAAAGTTTCACTGTTTGCAGATGACATGATACTATACATAGAAAATCCTAAAGACACTACCAGAAAACTACTAGAGCTCATCAATCTGGTAAAGTTGAAGGATACAAAATTAATACACAGAAATCTCTTGCATTCCTATACATTAACAATGAAAGATCAGAAAGAGAAATTAAGGAAACAATCCCATTTACCATGGCATCAAAAATAATAAAATACCTAGGAATAAACCTACCTAAGGAGACAAAAGACCTGTACTCTGAAAACTATAAGACACTGATGAAAGAAATTGAAGATGATTCAAACAGATGGAGAGATATACCATGTTCTTTGATGAAAGAATCAATACTGTCAAAATGATTATACTACCAAAAGTAATCTACAGATTCAATGCAATCCTTATCAAATTACCAATAGCATTTTTTTTCACAGAATTAGAACAAAAAAATTACAATTTGTATGGAAACACAAAAGACCCTGAATAACCAAGGCAATCTTGAGAAAGAAAAATGGAGTTGTAGGGATCAGGCTCCTTGACTTCAGACTATACTACAAAGCAACAGTAATCAAAACAGTATGGTACTGGCACAAAAATAGAAATATAGATCAATGGAGGAACAGGATAGAAAGTCCAGTGATAAACCCATGCACCTATGGTCACCTAAGGAGGCAAGAATATGCAATGGGGAAAAGACAGTCTCTTCAATAAGTGGTGTTGGGGAAACTGGACAGCTACATGTAAAAGAATGAAATTAGAACACTCTCTAACACTATACACAAAAACAAACCCCAAACAGATTAAAGATCTAAATGTAAGGCCAGATACTATAAAACTCTTAGAGGAAAACAGAGACAGACCACTCTTTGACATAAATCGCAGCAAGATCTTTTTTGATCCACCTCTGAGAGTAATGGAAATAAAAACAAAAATAAACAAATGGCACCTAGTTAAACTTAAAAGCTTTTGCACAACAAAGGAAACCATGAACAAAAGGAAAAGACAACTCATGAAATGGGAGAAAATATTTGTAAACAAAACAATGGACAAGGGATTAATCTCCAAAATATACAAACAACTTATGCAGCTCAATATAAAAAAAAAAAAAAACAACCCAATCAAAAATGGACAGAAGACCTAAATAGACATTTCTGCAAAGAAGACACACAGATGGCAACAAGCACATGAAAGGATGCTCAACATCACTAATTATCATACAAATGCAAATCAAAACTACAATGAGGTATCACCTCACACTGGTCAGAATGGCCATCATCAAAAGATCTACAAACAATAAATGTTGAAGAGGGTGTGGAGGAAAGGGAACCCTCCTATACTGTTGGTGGGAATGTAAATTGGTACAGCCACTATGGAGAACAGTATGGAGGGTCCTTAACAAACTAAAAATAGAACTACCATATAATCCAGCAATCCCACTCCTGGGCATATATCTGGAGAAAACCATAATTCAAAAAGATACATGCACCCCATTATTCATCACAGTGCTGTTTACAATAGCCAAGACATGGAAGTAACCTAAAGGTCCATCAACAAGACAAATGGATAAAGAAGATGTTACACATACAATGGAATATTACTCAGCCATAAAAAAAGAATAAAATAATGCCATTTGCAGCAACATGGATGGACCCAGAGATTATCATACTAAATAAGTCAGACACAGAAAGACAATTATCATATGATATCATTAATATATAGAATATAATTTGTATAAAATTATATAATGATCTTATTTACAAAACAGAAACACACTTACAGATATCAAAAACAAACTTATGTTTACCAAAGGGGAAATGTGGGGTGGGAGGATAAATCAGGAGCTTGGAATTATCATAAACACACTACTATATATAAGATAGACAACCAATAATACCTACTGTATAGCACAGGGAACTCTACTCAATATTCTTTGATAACCTATATGAGAAAAGAAACTAAAAAAGAATGAATATATATATATATATATATATATATGTATAACTGGATCACTTTGCTGTATACCTGAAACTAACACAACACTGTAAATCAACTATACTCCAATAAAATTTTAAAAAAGAAAATAAAGAATCCTCAGTGAGCTACAAGGAAGACAGGAGGACAATGCAATTAAATCATAAAACAAATCATGAAGAAAAGAAAAATATAACAAAGAGACAAAAAAAACCATTCTGGAACTTAAGAACACAATAAATGAGATGAAAAATTCAAAAGAGAAAAATCTAAGGCTATGACAGCTTTTTAACAAATGTGTGGAATAAAATGAGGTATATTGTGACATCAAAAATATAAAAGGAGAAGAGTAAAAGAATGGACACATTTATAGGCATACAAAGATAAATTTCTATCAGCATAAAATGGACTGTTTTAACTATGAGATGTCTCATGTATACCTCATGGTAAGCACAAAGCAAAAATTTTTATTAGAATCATGAACATTATAAAAGGAAACAGAGCATACCAACATGGTAAACCACCAATCTAGAAAGGTAGACAGAGACAGAAGGGAAAAAGAAACAATGGAAATACAGAACGATCAAAAAGCAATTAATAGATGACAGTAATAAGTCCTTTCATATCAAAAATCACTCTAAATGTCAATGGATTAAATTCACAAATTAAAGCCACAGAGTGGCTGGCTGGATTTTTTTTTTAAGCCCAATTATATTCTGCATATAAGACACACATTTCAGCTCTAAAGCACACATAGGCTCAAAACAAAGAAATGGAAGATTATATTCCATGCAAGTGGAAGCCAAATAATGTGGGGTAGCCATATTTATATCATGCAAAACAGGCTTTAAGCCGAAAACAATAACAAGACATAAAGAACGTCATTACATAATGATACAAAGCTCAATACCTCAAAAGAATATAACAATTGTAAATATATACACAGCCAACATCAGAGCACCTAAATATATTAGGCAAATACTAACAGATATGAAGAGAGAAATACACAAGCATATGATAATAGTAGGGGACTTTAATACTCCACTCTCAGCAGTGGATAGATCATCCATATAGTAAATCAACAAGAAAACACTGGTCTATACTTTATACCAAATGGACTTAACAGGCATACAGAACATTCCATCCAACAACTTGTTCTCAAGTGCACATGGAACATAATCCAGGATAGATCATATGATAGAACACAACCACGTCTTAGCAAATTTAAGATAAAAATCATACCAACTATCTGAACACAATGATATAAACTAGAAATCACCAAGAAGGTTTCTGGAAAATCTACAAATATGTGGAAACTATAAAGAGTACACTTCTGAAAAATCAATGTGTCAAAAAAGAAATTAAAAGGGAAAATTTTTTTAAATCTCAAAACAAATAAAAAATGGAAAGACAACATACCAACACCTATGGGATGCATAGGTTCAGATAGTGAAGCAGTTCAGACAGGGAAGTTTATAGCGATAAGTGCATATGATAAGAAATTAGAAAACTCTCAAACAATCTAACTCTACATCTTAAGGAACTAGAAAAAGAATAAATTCATCCCAAAGTTAGCAGAGGGAAGGATATAATAAAGATTAGAGTGGAAATAAATAAAATAGATACAAGAAAATCAATAGAAAGGATCAACAAACTACAAGGTGTATTTTTAAAAACATAAAATTCAAACTTTTAGGTAGACTAGGAAAAAAGAGAGAAGACTCAAATAAAATTAGAAATGAAAGAGGAGACGTTACAACTGACACTACAGAAACACATAGGATCATAAGAGATTACTATGACTAATTATATGCTGTAAATAAAGACACCCTAGAAGAAACAGATAATTCCTCTGTTTTGGTAGAAACACACCACCTACCAAGACTGAATCAGGAAGAAATAGAAAATATGAACAGACCAATAACAAGGGATTGAATTAGCAATCAAAAAACTTCTAACACAGTAAAACTCAAGGACCAGATGACTTTACTTGTATATTCTACCAAACCTACGGAGAAGAATTAACACCAATAATACTCAAACCCTTCCAAAAAATTAAACAGAAAGGAATACTTCCAAACTTGTTCTATGAGGTCAGTATTTCCATGACACCAAAGTCAGATAAAGACTCTACAAGAAAACTACAGACCAATGAAACATTAATATTGATGCAAAAATCCTGAACAAAATATTAGCAAATCAAATTCAACAATACATTAAAAGGATTATACACTGTGATCAAGTGGGATTTACCACTGCGGGGTAAGAATGTTTCAACATACACAAATAAATATGTGGGATACACCACATTAATAGAGAAAAAATAAAAATCACATGATCATTTCAACAGATTCAGAAAAAAGTATTGGACAAAATACAGTCCTTTTATGATTAAAACCTGAACAGATTGAGTATAGGGGAACATACTTTAACATAATTAAGGCCATATGTAACAAGTCCACAGCTAACATCATACTTGATGATAAAAAGGTAAGAGCTATATATTTTTTTTTAATTTATTTTTGGCTGTGTTGGGTCTTCATTGTTGCACATTGGCTTTCTCTAGTTGTGGTGAGTGGGGGCCACTCTTCGCTGCAGTGCTTCTCATTGTGGTGGCTTCTCTTGTTGCAGGGCACAGGCTCTAGGCACGCAGGCTTCCATAGTTGTGGCTCGCGGGCTTAGTTGGTCCATGGCATGTGGGATCTTCCCAGACCAGGGCTCGAATCAGGGCCCCCTGCATTGTGAGCGCAGAGCCTAACCCACTGGACCACCCAGGAAGGCCCCTCTCCCCATCTCTTATGTTCTATGACACTCTGTCAGTCTTTCCTTGTTTTTCATGACCTTGATAAATTTGAGGAATACTGATGAGGTACTGCTGAGAATATCCCTAAAGTTGGGTTTGTGTTATGTTTTCTTCATTATTAGATTAAATTAGTTATTTTGGAGAAAGAGTCCATATCTCGTTATGTCATATCACTTGATAATTGGCATGATCCATCATTAAGATGGTCAATCACTTGTTTAAAGTATTTGCCAGCTTTCTCCACTGTAAAGTAACTATTTTTCTTTCCATACTCTGTTCTTTTTGAGGAAATCACTGAGTGCATATCATATTCAAGGAAGGCCTGGGGTGATGAAATAAGCTTCCCCACTTATTTATTTATTTATTTGGCTGCGTCGGGTCTTAGTTGTGGCACACAAGATCTTCGTTATGGCATGTGGGCTTCTCTAGTTGCAGCATGCTGGCTTCTCTGTAGTTCTGGCATATGGGCTCTAGAGCGTGTAGGTTCAGTAGTCGCGGTGCATGAGCTTAGTTGCCCCGTGGCATGTGGGATCTTAGTTCCCCGACCAGGGATCGAACCTGCATCTCCTGCATTGGAAGGTAATTCTTAACCACTGACCACCAGGGAAGTCCCACTTTCCCCACTTTAAAGAGGAGTAATGCCCTATATTATTTATCATTCTTATGTAAGGAATATATTTCTTTTCTTCTTCATTTATTTCTAAAACTATTTTTCTAACATTGGTGTGGAATTCTCTGTATCTATTGAATATTTTGTATTATCATTCAATACTATGCTCTTTATTTTGTTGTTCATGTTTATCTAAATTTGGCCATTGGGTGCTTTTTCAGGTTGGCTTCTCTGTCCCTTTGAGGTGTCACCAAACTTTTGATTTGAGCATTATTTATTGCTTCTATATGATTTCCAGGCTCTTGTGTGTATTTCCAGTTTCTCAAGATCATTTCAGTATTTCCTGCTCCCTCCACATGAGACCCTAACTTTAGGATAAAGTTTTAAAAAAAAGAAAAAAAGGAGTCTCTCAAAACTCTTCAGTGGTCTTCTTGGAAATAACTAGTAGATTGTAGGTGGTTTTGGTAATTGACAACTAGTAAAATTTTTTTCACAGATATCCTCTGTTCCCCAAAACTTTCCTCTCATTGCAACTACAGGTGAAGATACTTGCTGTTCTGAGGGGAGATGAGGTCACAGAATCACAAACCTGTATCTAGGGTTTTGACTGCCCCTTTCCAACATAAGTACTGGCTGTCTTGACCATCACACTGAGCCCACCATCCTGGCGGCAGAAAGGAGTCAGATGACAATTTTTTCTTTCAATCTGAAAGAAGGAATTTGCAAGGAAGGAAGGGTATCAGGAATTTAGGGAAGTGTTCATGTCCGAAAAACTGATTCTTCAATGTTTGATTCAAGTCCAGTGCCAAAGCCACAGAGGAAGATGAAATAATTCTGAAGCTTGAGCAGAACTAATAAAGAAAGATTGGGATTATAAATACAACATTAAAAAAAAAAGTCCTTAACTCAACGCCACCTGTAGATTCAATGAACTCTCTAAAAAATCCAATGACATTCTCCTCAGAAATAGAAAAATCAGTTCTAAAGCTTTCTATGGAACCAGAAAAGAACTGAGTAGCCAAAACAATCCTGAGAAAGAACAAAACCAGAGGAATCACAGTTCCTAATTTCAAACTCTACTACAATCTATACTAATTAAAACAGTATGGAAGAGATCCAGATGGCAGAGGAGCAGGAAGCAGAGTTCATCTCCTCCCACAGAAACATTGAAAATACATCTACAAGTGGAATGATTCACACAGAACAGATACTGAGCACCGACAGAAGACCTCAGATGTCCGAGAAGACAAGAAAACATCCACATAACCGGGTAGGACAAAAGGAAAAAGAAAAAGAAGGAATCAGGACAGGGCCTGCACCCCAGGGAGGGAGCTGTGAAGGAGAAAATGTTCCCACACGTTGGGAAGTCTCCTCACCAGCGGGGATATCAGCCTGGATGGAGGGGGAGTTTCAGAGCCTAATAGGACAGAGAAGCAATCAGTTTGTGGAAGGTAAAACAGAGAGTAACCTGCACTGAGGGTCAGCACCACCACCTTGCACTCCCCAACCCGAGACACTCCTCTGTTGGTGGGCAGTGGGGGTCTGGTGCTGAAGCTTAGACACTGGAGCTCAGTCCCAGGGAGAAGACCAGAGTGAGGTGTGGAAACAGCCTGAAAAGGTTGGGCTGTGGCAACTGAGGGTGTGATAGGAAGAAGCCTGGGCCCACGAGAGAGGCAAGGCATCATTATTTGGAGGTGCATGAGGAGAGGGGCGGGATCACCATAAGAGCTTCTTTCCCTGTGAGTGCTCCCAGGCAACAGGACACTGCCTACAGGAGATCCATGGGCAGGCAGGAGTTGCTGCTGCCATCTTGGGCTCCATAGGTGGGCAAAGGCTACCTCTTCCAGACCCACAGGCAGCTGCCAGTCACCACCCCGTCTGACACAGAACGGTGTGGATAGCTCCCACCACTATGAATTCCACCAGAAAGCCACAGGACCTGCCCCCATTGACCTGTGAGGGTGCAGATAGGTCCAGCCACTAGGAACTCTGACAGTGGGCCCCATGACAAGCCACATTGTCCTGGGAGGGTGCAGATAGCTTCCACGACTAGGAAATCCAGTAGTGGGTGCCAGAACATGACCTGCTGTCCTAGGAGCGTGCAGATAGCTCCCCCCACTAGGAAATCTGTCAATGGGTCCCAGGACATGCCCCACTGTCCCAGGAGCGTGTGGGTAGCTCTCGCTACTAGGACATCCACCAGTGAGTGCCGGGACCTGCCCTGCGTCCTGGGAGGGCATGGATAGCTCCCCACACAAGGAAGTCCATCAGCAGGTGCCAGGATCTGACCTGCTGTCCCAGGAGTGCATGGAAAGCTCTCGCTACCGGGAAATCACCAGTGGGTGCCAGGACCCACCCCACTGTCAAGGAGAGCACAGACAGCTCTCCCCACTAGGAAATCTGTCAGCGGGTGCTGGGACATGCCCTGCTGTCCCAGGAGGGTGTGGATAACTCCCCCCAGTAGGAAATCTGTTAGCGAGTGCTGGGAACTACCCTGCTGTCCTGGGAATAGGTGGATAGCTCTTGCTATTAGGAAATCCACCAGTGGGTCCTGGGACCAGCCCCACTACCCAGCAGTGCATAAATAGCTCTCCCTACCAGGAAATCTGTCAGTGGGTGCTGGAACCTGCCTGTGCTGTCCTGAGAGGGCATGGATAGCTCCCCCCACTAGGAAATGCACCCAGAGGAGGAGTTGAAACCACAACTGAGAAAGAAAAATGGAGCCAGAGGAATCAGGTCCCCTGACTTCAGACTATACTACAAAGCTACAGTAATCAAGACAGTATGGTACTGGCACAAAAACAGAAATATAAATCAATGGAATAGGATAGAAAGCGCACAGATAAGCCCACACACCTTTGGTCACCTAATCTATGACAAAGGAGGCAAGAATACATTGATACAATGGAGAAAGCCAGCCTCTTCAATAAGTGGTGCTGGGAAAACTGGACAGCTACATGTAAAAGGATGAAATTAGAATACTCCCTAACACCATACACAAAAATAAACTCAAAATGGATTAAAGACCTAAATGTAAGGTCAGACACTATAAAACTCTTAGAGGAAAACATAGGCAGAACACTCTTTGACATAAATTGCAGCAAGATCTTTTTTAACCCACCTCCTAGAGTAATGAAAATGAAAACAAAAATAAACAAGTGGGACCTAATTAAACTTTAAAGCTATTGCAAAGCAAAGGAAACCATAAACAAGACAAAAAGACAACCCTCAGAATGGGAGAAAATAATTGCAAACAAAGCAACTGACCAAGGATTAATCTCCAAAATATGCAAACAGCTCACGCAGTTCAATATCAAAAAAAAAGAAAGAAAGAAAGAAAAAAAACTAGCAATCCAATCAAAAATTGGGCAGAAGACCTAAATAGGCATTTCTCCAAAGAAAACATACAGATGGCCAACAAACACATGAAAGGATGCTCAACATCACTAATCATTAGAGAAATGCAAATCAAAACCACAATGAGGTATCACCTCACACTGGTCAGAATGGCCATCGTCAATAAATCTACAAACAATAAATGCTGGACAGGGTGTGGAGAAAAGGGAACCCTCTTGCACTGTTAGTGGGAATGTAAATTGATACAGCCACTATGGAGAACAGTATGGAATTTCCTTAAAAAACTAAAAATAGAACTACCATATGATGCAGCAATCCCACTACTGGGCATATACCCTGAGAAAACCATAATTCAAAAAGAGACATGTGGGGCTTCCCTGGTCACGCAGTGGTTGAGAACCTGCCTGCCAATTCAGGGGACATGGGTTCGAGCCCTGGTCTGGGAAGATCCCACATGCCACGGAACAGCTGGGCCCGTGAGCCACAATTACTGAGCCTGCGCGTCTGGAGCCTGTGCTCTGCAACAAGAGGGGCCGCGATAGTGAGAGGCCCATGCACCGCGATGAAGAGTGGCCCCTGCTTGCCACAACTAGAGAAAGCCCTTGCACAGAAACGAAGACCCAACACAGCCATAAATAAATAAATTTTTAAAAAAAAAAGCTAAAAAAAAAAAAAAGACATGTACCACAATGTTCACTGTAGCACTACTTACAATAGCCAGGACATGGAAGCAACCTAAGTGTCCAGCAACAGATGAATGGATTAAGATGTGGCACATATATACAATGGAATATTACTCAGCCATTAAAAGAAACGAAATTGAGTTATTTGTAGTGAGGTGGATGGACCTAGAGTCTGTCATACAGAGTGAAGTAAGTCAGAAAGAGAAAAACAAATACAGTATGCTAACACATATATATGGAATCTAAGGGGGAAAAAAAAGTCATGAAGAATCTAGTGGCAAGATGGGAATAAAGACACAGACCTACTAGAGAATGGACTTGAGGATATGGGGAGGGGGAAGGGTAAGATGTGACAAAGAGAGAGAGTGGCATGGACATATATACACTAACAAACGTAAAATAGATAGCTAGTGGGAAGCAACCACATATCACAGGGAGATCAGCTCTGTGCTTTGTGACCACCTAGAGGTGTGGGATAGGGAGGGTGGGAGGGAGGGAGATGCAAGAGGGAAGAGATATGGGAACATATGTATATGTACAACTGATTCACTTTGTTATAAAGCAGAAACTAACACACCATTGTAAAGCAATTATACTCCAATAAAGATGTTAAAAAAAAAAGAAACAAAATTGAGTTATTTGTTGTGAGGTGGATTGACCTAGAGTCTGTCATACAGAGTGAAGTAAGTCAGAAAGAGAAAAACAAATACCGTATGCTAACACATATATATGGAATCTATCAATAAAAGGTTCTCAAGAACCTAGGGGCAGGACAGAAATAAAGATGCAGACGTAGAGAATGGACTTGAGGACACGGGGAGGGGGAATGGGAACCTGGGAAGAAGTGAGAGAGTAGCACTGACATATATACAATACCAAATGTAAAACAGATAGCTAGTGGGAAGCAGCTGCATAGCACAGGGAGATCAGCTCGGTGTTTTGTGACCACCTAGAGGAGTGGGATAGAGAGGTGCAAGAGAGAGGGGATATGGGGATATATGTATACATATAGCTGATTCACTTTGTTATACAGCAGAAACTAACACAACATTGTAAAGCAGTTACGCTCCAATAAAGATGTAAAAAAAAATCTACAAACAATAAATGCTGGAGAGGGTGTGGAGAAAAAGGAACCCTCTTGCACTGTTGGTGGGAATGTAAATTGATACAGCCACTATGGAGAACAGTATGGAGGTTCTTTAAAAAACTAAAAATAGAACTACCATATCACCCAGCAATCCCACTACTGGGCATATACCCAGAGAAAAACATAATTCAAAATGACACATACACCCCAATGCTCATTGCAGCACAATTTACAATAGCCAGGACATGGAAGCAACCTAAAAGTCCATCAAAAGAAGAATGGATAAAGAAGATATGGTACATATATACAATGGAATATTACTCAGCCATTAAAAAAAGGAATGAATTTGGGTCATTTGTAGAGACGTGGATGGACCTAGAGACTGTCTGTCATACAGAGTGAAGTAAGTCAAAGACAAAAACAAATATCATATATTAATGCATATGTGTGAAATCTAGAAAAATGGTATAGATGATCTTATTTGCAAAGCAGAAACAGAGGTACAGACATAGAGATCAAACATAGGGATACCAAGGTGGAAAGGGGGTGAGATGAATTGGGAGATTGGGATTGACATATATACACTATAGATAATATCTATAAAATAGATAACTAGGACTTCCCTGGTGGTGCAGTGGTTAAGAATCCGCCTGCCAACGCAGGGGACACTGGTTCAAGCCCTGGTCTGGGAAGATCCCACATGCCACAGAGCAGCTAAGCCCATGTGCCACAACAACGAACCCTGTGCTCTGGAGCCCGCGAACCACAACTACTGAGCCCACATGCTGTAACTACTGAAGGCCATGTGCCTAGATCCCATGCTCTGCAACAAGAGAAGCCACTGCAGCGAGAAGCCCATGCACCGCAATAAAGAGTAGCCCCCACTCACCGTAACTAGAGAAAGCCCACATGCAGCAACAAAGACCCAAAGCAGTGAGGAAAAAAAAAAAAAGATAACTAATGAGAACCTACTGTATAGCACAGGGAACTCTACTCAGTGCTCTGTGGTGACCTAAATGGGAAGGAAATCCAAAAAAGAGGGGATATATGTATACGTATAGCTGATTCACTTTGCTATACAGTAGAAACTAACCCAACATTGTAAAGCAACTATACTCAAATAAAAATTAATTTAAAAAAAAGAAACCACAATTGAGCCCACAGAGCTGTGTAACTAAGGAAGAAGAGTTGAAATCTCTCCTCCTCACAACAGTGCAAACTGCAAAGTTACATCCCCACTGATGGCTTCCTAAATTCACCACCTGCTAAACATCTGAAAGGACAAGTGCTCCTGCCACTGAGACAGGTCTGTCATTAGCATCTGTGGGCTCTGTGGGCACATACATGCAGGGGTTGGGCCAGGTCAGAGACTGAGCTGCCTCCATACCTCCCTAGGTGGGTCCAGGTGCATGACTACTGCAGTCCTGGGAATTGACCTCAATGGATCTGCACCAGTGGCGTGGTGAAAACAACACCTGAGAGTCACCAGGGCCAACTGCCAGCATAACCACAGTTATGGCGGGATTGAGAGCAGTGCCAACAACAGCATACTCTGTGAGTCTGCACAATGGGCAAAAGGGGACACAACAAAGGACATTCATGGGTGAACAGCTCCAGAGGAGGAATATTCAGTAGCTTCTTTCCCAGTTGAGTGCTCCAATCCCACTCACCTTGCACCACAGATCAGAATCACAGCTAAGAAACAGATCTGGGGGCCTCTACTCCAACAACTAGGGAGCAGACCCCACCTCTGACAGGGTAGTCACAACCACAGAACAAAGGGGAGGTCCCACTCAATATCTAGGGCAGGCTCTTGTCACAATAACACCAATCAAACCCCCTATCAAGGGGATAACGGCACAAGCTTCTGGACCAAACTTACCCACCAGGGGGCAGACACCAGAAGCAAGAGGAACTACGATCCTGCAGGCTGTGGAAAAGAGACCACAAACAGTAAATCTGACAAAATGAGATGACAAAGAAATATGTTGTAGACAAGGAGCAAACTAAAACCTACAAGAACAACTAAATGAAGAGGAAATACGCAGTCTACCTGAAAAATAATTCAGAGTAATGATAGTAAAGATGATCCAAGGTCTCAGAAAAAGAATGGAGGCATGGATTGAGATGATACAAGAAAAGTTCAACAAGGACCTATAAGAACTAAAGAACAAGCAAACAGATGAACAACACAATAACTGAAATGAAATATACACTAGAAAGAATCAATAGCAGAATACCTGAGGCAGAAAAATGGATAAGTGACCTAGAAGACAGAATGATGGAAATCTCTGCCATGAAACAGAAGAAAAAGGAATGAAAAGAAATGAGGACAGCATCAGAGACCTCAGGAACAATATTAAATGCACCAACAATCATATTGTAGGGGTCCCAGAAGAAGAAGAAAAAGAGAAAGGGCCTGAGAAAATATTTGAAGAGATTATCATCGAAAACTTCCTTAATATGGGAAAGGAAATAGTCACCCAAGTCCAGAAAGTGCAGCAAGTCCCATACAGGATAAACACAAAAAGTAACACACTGAGACACATATTAAATCAAACTGACAAAAATTAAATACAAAGAAAAAATATTAAAAGCAACAAATAACATACAAGGGAATTCCCATGAGGTTATCAGCTGATTTTCAGCAGAAACTCTGCAGGCCAGAAGAGAGTGCCACAATATATTTAAAGGGATGAAAGGGAAAAACCTACAACCAAAAATACTATACACAGAAAGGCTCTCATTCAGATTTGACAAAGAAATCAAAAGCTTTACAGACAAGAAAAAGCTAAGAGAACTCAGCACCACCAAACCAGCATTACAACAAATGCTAAAGGAACTTCTCTAGGTAGGAAACACAAGAGAACAGAACAAAAGAGGAAGGGAAGAAAAAAGACCTACAAAAATAAACCTGAAAGAATTAAGAAAATGGCAATAAGAACATACATATCGATAATAAGCTTAAATGAAAATGGATTAAATGCTCCAACCAAAAGACATAGACTGGTTGAATGGATACAAAAACAAGACCAATATATATGTTATCTACAAGAAACCAACTTCAGACCTAGGGTCACATACAGACTGAAAGTGAGGGGATGGAAAAAGACATTCCATGCAAATGGAAATCAAAAGAAAGCTGGAGTAGCAATACTCTTATTAGACAAGATAGACTTGAAAATAAAGACTGTTACAAGAGACAAGAAAGGACACTACATAATGATCAAGGGATCAATCGAAAAAGATATAACAATTGTAGATATATATGTACCCAACATAGGAGTACCTCAATACATAAGTAAAATGCTAAAAGTCATAAAAGGGGAAAATGACAGTAACACAATAATAGTAGGAGACTTTAAAACTCCACTTACACCAATGGACAGATCATCCAGACAGAAAATTAAGGAAACACAAGTCCTAAATGACACATTAGACAAGGCAGACTAAACTGATATCTATAGGATATTCCATCCAAAAGCAGCAGAATACACTTTCTTCTCAAGTGCACACATCACATTCTCCAGGAGAGATCCCTTATTGGGTCACAAATCAAGCCTCAGTAAGTTTAAGATAACTGAAATCATATCAAGCATCTTAATGTGATGACAAGGCTAATCTATGAGATTAGAAACCAATTATAGGAAAAAGAAAAAGTAAAAAAACACAAACAGATGGAGGCTAAACAATATATTACTAAATAACTAATGGATCACTGAAGAAACCAAGAGGCAATAAAAAAAATACCTAGAGACGAATGACAACAAAAACACAATGACCCAAAACCTATGGGACACAGCAAAAGCAGTTCTAAGAGGGAAGTTTATAGCAATACATTCCTACCTCAAGAAACGAGAAAAATCTCAAACAACCTAACTTTATACCTAAAGCAGCTAGAGAAAGAAGAACAAACAAAACCTAAAGTTAGTAGAAGGAAAGAAACCATAAAGATCAGAGGTAAAATAAATGAAACAAAGATGAAGAAAATAATAGCAAAGATCAGTGAAACTAAAAGCTGGTGTTTTTAGAAGATAAACAAAATTGATAAACCTTTAGCCAGACTCATCAAGAAAAAAAGAGAGCAGACTCAAATCAATAAAATTAGAAATGAAAAAGGAGAAGTTACAGTGGACAACACAGAAATACAAAGACTGAACCAGGAAGAAATAGAAAATATAAACAGACCAATCCAATAATGAAATTGAAACTGTGATTAAAAATCTCCCAACAAACAAAAGTCCAGGACTAGACGGTTTCACGGGTGAATTCTATCACACATTTAGAGAAGAGCTAACACCTATACTTCTCAAATTCTTCCAAAAAGTAGCAGAGGAAGAAACACTCCCAAGCTCACTCTACAAGGTCACAGTCACCCTGATCAAAACCAGACAAAGATACCACACACAAAAAAGAAAATTACAGGACAATATCTCTGATGAACATAGATGCACAAATCCTAGCAAACCAAATCCAACAATACCTTAAAAGGATCCTACACCACAATCAGTGGGATTTATCCCAGGCATGCAAGTATTCTTCAATATATGCAAAACAAACAATGTGATACACCGTATTAACAAACTGAAGAATAAAAACCATATGATCATTTCAATAGATGCAGAAAAAGTGTTTGACAAAATTCAGCACCCATTTATGATAAAAACTCTCCAGAAAGTGGGCATAGAGGGAACCTACCTCAACATAATAATGGTCATATACAACAAACCCACAGCAAACATCATACTCAATGGTGAAAAAAATGATCCTCTAAGATCAGGAAAAAGACAAGGGTGCCCACTCTCACCAGTTATTCAACATAGTTTTGGAAGTCCTAGTCATGGCAATCAGAGAAAAAAAGGAATCCAAATTGGAAAAGAAGAAGTAAAACTGTCACTGTTTGCAGATGACATGATATTATACATAGAAAATCCTAAAGAGGCTACCAGAAAACTACTAGAGCTCATCAATGAATCTGGTAAAGTTACAGGATACAAAATTAATACACAGAAATCTCTCGCATTCCTGTACACTAACAATGAAATATCAGAAAGAGAAATTAAGGAAGCACTCCTACTTACCATCATTACAAAAAGAATATAATACCTAGGAAAAAACCTACCAAGAAGGCAAAAGACCTGTGCTCAGAAACATATAAGATACTGATGAAAGAAATCAAACAGTACACAAACAGATGGAGAGATATACCATGTTCTTGGATTGGAACAATCTATATTGTTAAAAAGAGTATACTTTGGAAAAGTATACTCTTTTTAACAATATAGATTGTTCCAATCCAAGAACATGGTATATCTCTCCACCTAGAGGGGTGGGATAGGGAGGGTGGGAGGGAGGGAGACACAAGAGGGAAGAGATATGGGAACATATGTATATGTATAACTGATTCACTTTGTTATAAAGCAGAAACTAACACACCATTGTAAAGCAATTATACTCCAATAAAGACGTTAAAAAATAAAAAATAAAAAAGAGTATACTACCCAAAGTAATCTACAGATTCAATGCAATCCCTATCAAATTACCAATGGCATTTTTCATAGAATTAGAAAAAAAAATTACAATTAGTATGGAAACACAAAGACCCCGAATAGCCAAGGAAACTTGAGAAAGAAAAACAGAGCTGAAGGAACCAGGCTTCCTGACTTCAGGCTATACTACAAAGGTACCATCATCAAAACAGTATGGTACTGGCACAAAAACAGAAATACAGATCAATGGAACACGATAGAAAGTCCAGAGATAAACTCACACACCTATGGTCACCTAATCTATGACAAAGGAGGCAAGAATACACAATGGACAAAAGACAGTCTCTTCAATAAGTGGTGCTGGGAAAACTGGACAGCTACATGTAAAAGAATGAAATTAGAACATTCCCTAACACCATACACAAAAATAAACTCAAAATGCATTAAAGACCTAAATGTAAGGCCGGACACTATAAAACTTTTAGAGGAAAACATAGGTAGACACTCTCTGACATAAATCGCAAGATCTTTTTTGATCTACTTCCAAGAGTAATGAAAATAAAACCAAAAATCTAATTAAACTTAAAAGCTTTTGCACAGCAAAGGAAACCATAAACAAAATGAAAAGATAAGTCTCAGGAGGAGAGAAAATATTTCCAAATGAAGCAATCAACAAGGGATTAATCTCCAAAATATACAAAGAACTCGTGCAGCTGAATATCAAAAAACAAGCAAACAAACAAAAAATGGGTGGAATATCTAAATAGACATGTCTCCAAAGAAGACATACAGGTGGCCAAAAAGCACTTGAAAAGATGCTCAACATCACTAATTATCAGAGAAATGTAAATCAAAACTACAATGAGGTATCACCTCACACCAGTCAGAATGCCCAGAATTTAAAAATCTACAAACAATAAATGATGGACAGGGTCTGGAGAAAAAGGAACCCTCCTACATTGTTGATGGGAATGTAAATTGGTACAGCCACTAGAGAACAGTATGCAGATCCCTTAAAAAACTAAAACTAAAACTATCATATGACACAGCAGTGCCACTCCTAGGCATATACCCAGAGAAAACCATAATTCAAAAAGATACATGCAGGCCAATGTTCATTACAGCACTATTTACAATAGCCAGGACATGGAAGCAACCTAAATGTCCATCAACAGAGGAATGGATAAAGAAGATGTGGTACATATATACAATGGAATGTTACTCAGCCATAAAAAAGAATGAAATAATGCCATTTGCAGCAACATAGATGGACTTAGAGATTGTCATACTAAGTGAAGTCAGACAGAGAAAGACAAATATCATATGATATTGCTTATATGTGAAATCTAAAAAAGGGTACAAATGAACTTATCTACAAAACAGAGACAGAGTTACAGATGTAGAAAACAAACTTATGGTTACGAGGGGCTAAGAGAGGGAGGAATAAATTGGAAAATTAGGATTGACATATACACACCACTATATATAAAATAGATAACTGATAAGGATCTACTGTATAACACAGGGAACTCTACTGAATACTCTGTAATGGCCTATATGGGAAAAGAATCAAAAATAGTGAATATATGTATATGTATAACAGATTCACTTTGCTGTACCCCTGAAACTAACACAACATGATAAATCAACCACACCCCAGTAAAAATTAAAAAGAAACAACACAAAACAAACAAAAACAGAAAAACAAAAATAATTGTAGGGAGAAAAAGCAATAAAGTAATAGTAGGGTACTTCAATTCCCCACTTTTAAACATGGATAGATCACCCACACAGAATTTTAATGAGAAAACCTTGACTGTGTATCACTTAGAAAAGTAAACCTAAGAGATATATACAGAACTTTCCATCCAAGAACACCAGAAAACATATTCTTCTCAAGGTCACATAAAACATTCCCCAGGATATATCATTCCTGGGCCACAAAGCTAACCTTAATGCATTTAAGATTAAAATCATATCTCATAGCTTTCCAACCACAATGACATAGAGCTAGAAATCAACAGGAAAAATTTTACAAAAACATGGAAATAAAACAACACACTCTGGAATAACCAATGGGTCAAAGGAGAAATTGAAAGAGAAATTAGACAGTATCTTGAGAAAACAGAAATAAAAATACAGAATACCACAATTTAGGGGATACATCAAAAGTAGTTATCATCCATACATTTTAAAAAATAAAAGAACGTTTTCAAAAAACGAACGAACTTTACATATCAAGGAAGTAGAAAAAAATTATGAACAAAATTAGGAGAAGAAAGGAAACAGCAAAGATTAGAGGATAAATAATGGATAAAGACATTAGAAAAGAAGAGAAATAAATCAAGCTAAGAGTTGGTGTTTTAAAAAAAATAAACCAAATTGACAAAGCTTTAGCTAGATTAACCAAGGAAAAAAGAAAGAGAAGTGAAAAAATCTGATAAATGAATGATGAGACAACAAAGAAATACAAAGGACCATAAGAATATATTATTAACAAATTATATACCAACAAATTACATAAATTATAATAAATAAATTCCCAGAAGCACAAAGCCTACCAAGACTGAATCAAGAATAGAAAGTCTGACAGACCAATAATAAATCAGGACATTAAAATAATAAACACAAACGTCCCAACAAAGAAAAGCCCAAGACCAGATGGTTTCCCTGGAGAATTCTACCAAACATTAAAAAATAATTAATACCAATCATTCTAAATGTCTTCCAAAAAAACCATTGAGGATGAGGGAACACTCCCAAGCAATTTTTAGGAGCACAGCATTACTCTGACACCAAAGCCAAATAAGGAAAACTACAAGAAAATCTATAAGCCGATATGCCTAATGAATAGAAATGCAAAAATTCTCAGCAAATGTCTAACTGAATTCAACATCAAATTAAAAAGATCATAAACCATGATCAAGTGGAATTCATCCCTGGGATGGAAGGATGTCACCATATATATGGTGAGATATAGATATAGATAGATAGAGAGAGAGAGAGACAGATATATAGATATATATATAGTGAGATATATATATGGTGACATATATATATATATATATATCAGTAAGTGTGATAAACAATGTTAATAGAATGAAGAATAAATATACAATAGATGCAGAAAAGCAGTTGCCAAAATTCAATACCCTCTTATGACAAAAGCTCTCAACAAATTGGGAACAGAAGGAGCATACCTCAAAATAAGGCCATATAGTACACCCCCACAACTAACATTGTACCCAATGGTGAAAAACTGAAAGTTTTTCCTTTAAACTCAGGAACAGCATAAGGGTATCCACACTACTACTCTTATTAGAGGCAGTGCTGGAAGTCCTACCCAGAGCAATCTGACACACACACACACACACACACACACACACACACACACACACACATCCAAAATGAAGAGGAAGAAGTAAAGCGTTCTCTGTTTTCAGAAAACGTAACCTTATATATGACTGCCCCCCAAAATGGTAGAATAAATGAATTCATTAAAGTTCCAGGATACAGAATTGACATACAAAAAATCAGCTGCATTTCTATATACTAAGAACAAAATATCTGAAAGAAATAAAGAAAATAATTCCATTTACAATTGCATGAAAAAAATACCTAGGAATAAATTTAACTGAGAGAGTGAAAGACGTATGTACTGAAAAATACAAGACATTAAGGAAAGAAATTGAAGACAACACAAATAAATGTTTAGATAATCTTTGCTCATGAATTAAAAGAATTAATATTGTTAAAATGTCCATACTGCCTAAAGCAATACACAGGTTCAATGCAATCCCTATCAAAATCTCAATAGCATTGTTCACAGAAATTGAACAAAAAATTCTCAAATTTGCAAGGAACCACAAAAGATCCCTAATAGCAAAAGCAATTATGAAAAAGAAGGAAAAAACTGAAGGCTTCATGCTTTATGATTTCAAACTCTATTTCAAAGCTATGATAATAAAAACAGTATGGTATTGGCATAAAGACAAACACATGGCTCAATGGAAAGAATAGAGAGCACAGAAATAAACCTAAACATAGGTGATCAATTAATTTATGAAAAGGAGCCAAGAATATACAACGGGAAAATATAAAAATCTCTTTAATAAATGTTGTTGGGAAAACTGGGCAGCCACAGACAAAAGAATGAAACTGGACCACTATCTTACCCCATACAAAAAATAACTTAAAAGGGGTTGAAGACTTGAATGGAAGACATAAAACCATAAAACTCATATAAGAAAACATGGATGCCATAAATTCCTTGATTGGTCTTGGAAATGATATTTTGAATCTGACAGCAAAAGCAACAAAAGAAAAAATAAACATATGGGAGAACATCATATTAAAATCTTATGCACATCAAAGGAACCATCAAAAAATTAAAAGGAAACATAATGAATGACAGAAGATATTTGCAGATCATATACAGATAAGGGGTTAATATCTAAAATATATAAAAACTCATACAGCTATGGAAAAACAAGCAATCCTGCTAAATAATGGGCAGAAGATCTAAATATAAGTTATTTTTTCCAAAATAGATGGCCATACAGATGGCCAACAGGCACATGAAAAGATGCAGTAATAATTAGGGACATGCAAATCAAAACCACAATGAGATATCACCTCACATCTGTCAGAATGGCTATTATCAAAGCACAAGAAATAACAAGTGTTGACAAGAATGTGGATAAAAGGGAATCCTAGTGCACTGTTGGTGGGAATGTAAATTGGTGCAGCCACTATGGAAAACAGTATGGAGATCCCTCAAAAATTAAAAATAGAACTACCATACAATCCTGCAATTCTACTTTTGGGTATTTATCTGAAAAAAAAAAAAAAAGAAAACACAACTGGAAAATATATATGTACCCCTAGTTTCATTACAGCATTATTTACAATAGCCAAGATATAGAAACTACCTAAGCATCCACTGATAGATGAATCGATAAAGATGTGAGATATATATGTGTGTGTGTGTGTGTGTGTGTGTGTAAATATATATCACAAGATTTATATGTGTGTGTGTGAATATGTACATACACATATATACATACAATGGAATACCATTCATCCATAAAAAAGAATAAAATATTGCCATTTGTGACAACATAGGAGGTTCTTGGGGTTATTAGTTTAAATGAAGTAAGGCAGAGAAAGACAAATACTTTCTGATTTCACTAATACATGGAACCTAAAACACAAAATAAAACAAAACTTATAGACATAGAATAGACTGATGGTTGTCAGTGGGGAGGGGTGGTAGGGGGTTGGTGAAATGGGTGAAAGGGGTCAAGAGCTACAAATTTCCAGTTATAAAATGACTGTAGTCAAAATTATTTTATTGCAAATTTGAAATATGCTAAGAAAGTAAATCTTAAAAGCTCTCAATAAAAAATATTAATTTTGTAACTTTATATAGTGACAGGTGGTAACTAGACTAATTATGGTAATCATTTTGCAGTGTATACAAATGTTGAATCATTGTGTTGTATTCCAGAAATTAATATAATTTTGTATATCAATTATACTTCAATTAAAAAACACTCTAGGGGCTTCCCTGGTGGTGCAGTGGTTGAGAATCTGCCTGCCAATGCAGGGGACACGGGTTCAAGTCCTGGTCTGGGAAGATCCCACATGCCGCGGAGCAACTGGGCCCGTGAGCCACAACTACTGAGCCTGTGCATCTGGAGTCTGTGCTCCGCAACAAGAGAGGCCGCGATAGTGAGAGGCCCACGCACCGCGATGAAGAGTGGCCCCCACTTGCTGCAACTAGAGAAAGCCCTCACAGAGAAATGAAGACCCAACACAGCCAAAAATAAATTAAAAAAAAAAAAAAAACACTGTATAACACACCAAGATAATGATGCCACAAAATTAGCTAAAAACTCCCATGTGTTAGGTCATTTCAGAGAAAATTTACAAGTTCAAAGATTAAATCTCTGCCAAAAAAAAAATTCAAAACTACAAGACACTGGAGATCTGGCAGAAAATGGTGGAGTAGGTAAACCCTGATCTCACCTCCTCTCACAGACACAACAAAAGCACAATTATTTGCAGAACAAACATCAGTGAAAAGACTGGAACCTACCAGAAAAGACCTTCTACAACTAAAGATATAAAGAAGGAATGACAAGATGTGTGGTGGTAATGGAGTTTCGATATAGTCAACTCCCATAGCCCCAGCGTGGGCGACCACAAATGGGAGGATAATTACAATTGCAAAGGTTCTCTCAAAAGAGAGAAAGGTCCAAGCCCCACAACGGGCTCCTCAACCCGGGGATCCTGCACCAAGAAGATGAGCCCCCAGAGAATTTGGCTTTGAAGGCCAGTGGGTTTAATTTCAGGAGTCCCAGAGGGTTGGGGGAAACAGAGACTTCACTCTTAATGGGCACACACAAAAATCTGACATGCTCTGGGACCCAGGAGAGAAGCAGTAATTTGATAGAGCCTGGGTCAGACCTACTTGCTAATCTTGGAGAGCCTCCTGGAGCGGCAGGATGCAGCTGCATCTAACCCTGGGGACGTAGATACTGGCAGCAGCCATTTTGGGGAGCTCATTCTACCACGTGGACGCTGGTGCTAGCAAATGCTGTTTTGGAATCCTCCCTCTAGCTTATAGCCTCAGTTCCCAGCCATGCCCCGACCAAACAGCTTATAGGCCCCAGTGCTGGGACACCTCAGGACAAGAAACTAACATGGCATGGACACAGCCCCACCCACTGCCTTAAGACCCTGTGAGCCCACAGTCACCCCTGGACATGGCCCTGTCCATCAGAGGGCCCAGGACCCGACCCCACTCTCCAGTGCACAGGCACTAAACCCAAGACTCTCAGGGCCCTCCAGCCAGAGAACCTGGGACCAAGCTCCAACCAACAGTGGGCAGGCACCATCTCCAGAATCCCATGGGACTGAGACACCCCCTGCAGGGAGCCTGTCTAGCCTCAGGACCAGCCTCCCCATTAGGGAACAGACACCAACCACAAGAAAACCACAGCCCTGCAGTCTGTGGATCTGACCCACCCATCAGGAGGCCAGACCATGCCCTGGAACTGGCTGGGCTCCAATGCCACCAATCAACAAGTCTGCTCTAGCCTTAGGCCCAGCTTCACCCACCAGCAGGCAGACACCAGCTGCAAGAAACTTGTAACCACACAGCCTACAGACATAGCCCACATGCTAGCAGGCCAGATCCATCCCTAGGATCAGCTAGGCCCTTGACCCAAACACTAGCAGTGCAACAGAAGGTTCAATATACCTTAGGCCCTGCAGCCAACTGTGTCAGAAAGCAGCCCCACCACCAGTGATCCAGCACAAGTTCTGGACCTCTGGGCCACATGCAACCAGACTCCAGGACCTGACTTCACCCACAGTGGGTGGGTAACAGCCCTGGAGTTTCCTGGACCCTCACTCCACCCACGAGTAATACAGCACTAGCCCCGCCCAGGGTTCTGCAGTAAGCCACCTCCTGACACAGTCCTAACAACCAGTACCCAGCCAGAAGCCTCTGCACAGGTGGTACCCAGCAACCAACCAGACCAGGGACCAACGAAGTCAACCAGACCACCCACATAGTTAGACCACCACAACAGAAAGACCCATGCAGCCATTATAGGGGAAACCTCTAGAGCATACAGCTCTGGTGACAAGAGGGGAGTGCAGTGCTCAGACACATAGGACATCTCCTGCAAAAGGCCACTTCTCAAACATCAGGAAAAAAACATAACCAACCTATGAGATACACAAAAATATGAACAACAAATTAGGCAAAATGAGGTGACAGAGGAACAGGTTCCTAACCAAGGAACAAGATAAAACCCCAAAAGAAGAATTAAGTGAAGTGGAGATAGGCAGTCTACCCAAGAAAGAGTTCAGGGTAGTGATCATAATGATGGTCAAAGAATTCTTGAGAAGAATGGATGCACAGAGAAGTGAGAAATTTGGGGGGGGGGGGGTTAGTATAATTGCTTTACAATTTTGTGTTAGTTTTTGCTGTACAACAAAGTGAATCAGCTATATGAATACATATATCCCCTCCCTCTTGAGCCTCCCTCCCACCCTCCAATCCCACCCCTCTAGGTCATCACAGAACACTGAGCTGAGCTCCCTGTGCTATACAGAATCTTCCCCCAGCTATCTAATTTACACATGATAGTCTATATATATCAATGCTACTCTCCCATTCGTCCCACCTTCCCCTTCCCCCATGTCCACAAGTCTGTTCTCTATGTCTCTGTCTCTATTCCTGCCCTGCAAATAATAAAAATTTTTTAAATATGAAGAACAACCAGAGATGAAGAATAAAATAACTGAAATGAAAAACACGCTAGAAGGAATCAACAGTAGACTAAGGGATACAGAGGAATGGACTAGTGAGCGGGAAAACAGAATAGTGGAAACCACTGATACTGAAAAGAGAAAAGAAGGAAAAGAAATGAGGACAATTCTTTGTTCTCTGTAACAACATCAAGGACACGAATATTTGCATTATAAAGGACCCAGAAGAAGAAGAGAGAGACAAAGGGCTGAGAACATAATTGAAGACATAAGAGCTAAAAACTTCCCTAACCTGGGATAGGAAACAGACATTCAAATTCAGGAAATGCAGAACATCCCATACAGGACTGCCCACAGAGGAACACTTGAAGACACACTGTAATCAAAATGGCAAAAATTAAAGAGAGAACATTAACAGTAGCAAGGGGAAAGCAACACGTTACTTACAAGGGAACTCCCATAAGGCTATCAGTTTTTAGCATAAATTCTGCAGTCCAGAGGGAGTGGCACGATATATTCAAAGTGATGAAAGGGGAAAAAACTTACAACCAAGAATACTCTAACAAGCAAGGCGCTTGTTCAGATTTGATAGAGAAATAAAAAATTTCACAGACAAGCAGAAACTGGAAGAGTTCAGAACCACCAAACCACCTTTATAAGAAATGTTAAAGGAAATTCTGTAAGCGAAAAAGAAAAGGCCACACTAGAAACATGAAAATTATGAAAGGAAAAAAAGCTCATTAGTAAAGGCAAACATATAGTAAGGGTAGGAAATCATCCACATAAAAATCTAGTAGGAAGATTAAAAGACAAATATAGTAAAAATCATCTATATGAACAATAAGCAGTTAAGGGATACACAAAACAATTACATATAAAATATGGTATGAAAACAGTAATCGTGAGGGGAGGAGAGTACAAATGCAGTGTTATAAATATGCATTTTAAATTAAGAGATCAGCAACTTAAAATAATCACATATGTATATAGATTGCTAATATATAAACCTGATGGTAACCATAAATCAAAAATCTATAATAGACACATACACAAAAAAGTAAAAGGAATCAAAACATAACACTAAAGATAGTCATCAAATCACAAGAGAACATAAAGAAGGAACTAAAAAGACCTACAAAGCAACCCCAAAACAATTAACAAAATGACAATAAAAACATACATATCAATAATTACTTTAAAATTAAATGGAGTAAACGATCCAATCAAAAGAGAGACTGGCTGAAAGAATACAAAAATAAGACCTGTATATATGCTGTCTATAAGAGACACACCAGATCTGAAGACACACACTGACAAAGTGGGGGGATGGAAAAAGTTAGTCCACACAAATGGAAACCAAAGGAAAGCCAGGGTAGCAATACACATATCAGACAAAATAGACTTTAAAATAGAGACTGTTAAAAGAGACAAAGAAGGACATAACATAATCACCAAAGGGTCAATCCAAGAAGAAGATATAACAATTGTAAGTATATATGCACCCAACATAGGAGCACCTCAATACACAAAGCAAATATTAACTGATATAAAGAGAGAATTAGACAATGACACAATAATAGTAGGGAACTTTAAAACCCCACTTTTATCAATGGACAGTTTACCCAGACAGAAAATCAATAAGGGAACACTGGCCTTAAATGACACATTAGACCAGAGGGATTTAAAATATATGTACATATAACATTCCATCCAAAAGCAACAGAATACACAGCCTTTTCAAGTGCGCATGGAACTTTCTCCAGGATAGATCACATGCTAGGCCTCAAAACAACCCTCAGTAAATTTAAGAAAATTGAAATCACATCAAGTATCTTTTCCAAACACAATACCATGAGACTACAAATCAAGTAAACAATGACACAATATTTTCTTCTCTCCTTTTGGAACACCAGGTGCAAGGTGTCACCACAGAGGGGTCATGTGGAAACCACCAGTATGACATAGATTCCGCCTAGCACCTGAATGGTCCTGGAAGTGGATTCTCCCTTGGAGGCAGCAGATAAGAACCCATGCCTCAGGAAACCTTGATTTTTGACCTTGTAAGACTCTAAACAAAAAGCCCAGCCAAGATCACTGGAATTCTAACTTATGAACTTTACAATATTTTTTCAAGTGCTAAATGTGTGGTTATATGTCACAACAATGATAGAAAACTACAATACAGAGGAAAAAAATAAATTATAATAAACGTTACAAAATATAAAATTATAAATTATTTAAATAATGAAGTCAAATTAAAATGCCCATTGATTACCCCCCAAGCAATAAAAATTTTTTCTCCAAATATGACTGTTTTCATTAGTTGCAGGTATATCCTGCAATTTCAATGTGTAACTTAGACTGATTTAAACTGGTATAATGCACATCCACACATACACAACCACTAAAATATTGTGTATATGGTTCAATAGTTACATATATATTGTTGAATCAAAATTTCTGTCAATCAAATTGCTTTCCTTAACCAATGATATATGAAGGTGATAGGTAGTATCACCTTTTCACATAGGTAGTAATGGACCTACTATATTTCCTAACAAACAACATTGTATTCCATGGTAATTATGAATGAAATGAATTCACTTAAATATTCCTTCTGAAACTCTTCCCAAAAATTACAGAGGAAGGAACACTCCCATGCTCATTCTACGAGGCCACCATCACCCTAATACCAAAACCAGATAAAGATATCACAAAAAAAGAAAATTACAGGCCAATATCCCTGATGATCATAGATGCAAAAATCCTGAACAAAATACTAGCAAACCAAATCCAACAACAAATTAAAAGGATCATACACCACAATCAAGCAGAATTTATCCCAGGGATGAAAGGATTTTTCAGTATCCACAAATCAATCAATGTGAGACACCATATTAACAAACTGAAGAATAAAAACCATATGATCACCTCAATAGCTGCAGAAAAAGCTTTAAACAAAATTCAGCACCCATTTATGATAAAAACTCTCCAGAAAATGGGCATAGAGGGAACATACCTCAACATTGTAAAGGTCATACAAGACAAACCCACAGCAAACTTCATTCTAAATGGTGAAAAACTGAAAGCATTTCCTCTATGATCAGGAAAAAGACAAGGATGTCCACTCTCACCAATTTTATTCAGCATAGTTTTGGAAGTCCTAGCCATGGCAATCAGAGAAGAAAAAGAAATAAAAGGAATCCAAGTTGGAAAAGAAGTAAAACTATCACTGTTTGAAGATGACATGATACTACACATAGAAAATCCTAAAGATGCTACCAGGAGACCAGTAGAGCTCATCAATGAACTTGGTAATGTTACAGGATACAAAATTAATACACAGAAATCTCTTGCATTCTTATACACTAACAATGAAAAATCAGAAAGAGAAATTAAGGAAACAAACCCATTTACCATCCATCAAAAATAATAAAATACCTAGGAATAAACCTACCTAAAGAGGCAAAAGACCTGTACTCAGAAAGCTATAAGATACTAATGACAGAAATCAAAGATGATGCAAACAGATGGAGAGATATACCATATTCTTGGATTGGAAGAATCAATATTGCCAAAATGACTATATTACCCAAAGTAATCTATAGATTCAATGCAACTCTTATCAAATTACCAATAGCACTTTTCACAGAATTAAACCAAAAAATTTTACAATTTGTATGGAGAAACAAAAGACCCTGAATAGCCAAAACAATCTTGAGAAAGAAAAAAGGAGGTGGAGGAAGGAGGCGCCCTACCTTCAGACTATACTACAAAGCTACACTAATCAAAACAGTATGGTACTGGCAGAAAAACAGAAATATAGATCAATGGAACAGAATAGAAAGTCGAGAGATAAACCCACGCACCTATGTTCACCTAATCTATGACAAAGGAGGCAAGAATATACAATGGAGAAAAGACAGTCTCTTCAATAAACGGTGCTGGGAAAACTGGACAACTACATGTAAAAGAATAAAATTAGAACATTCTCTAACACCATACACAAAAGTACTCAAAATGGATTAAAGACCCAAATGTAAGGTGAGATAGTATAAAACTCTTAAAGAAAAACATAGGCAGGGACTTCCCTGGTGGCACAGTGGTTAAGAATCCATCTGCCAATGCAGGGAACACGGGTTCAACCCCTGGTCTGGGAAGATCCCACACGCCGCGGAGCAACTAAGCCTGTGGGCCACAACTACTGAGCCTGTGCTCTAGAGCCCATGCATCACAACAAGAGAAGCCACTGCAATGAGAAGCCTGCGTACTGCAACAAAGAGTAGCCCCCACTTGCTACAACTAGAGAAAGCCCGCATACAGCAACAAAGACCCAACGCAGCCAAAAGTAAATAAAATAAATAAATTTTATTAAAAAAACATAGGCAGAACACTCTCTGACATAAATCACAGCAAGATCTTTCTTGATACACTTCCTAGAGTAAAAAAATAAAAACAAAAATAAACAAATGGGACCTAATTAAACTTAAAAGCTTCTGCACAGCACAGGAAATCATCAAGAAAATGAAAATACAACCTTCAGAATGGGAGAATATATTTGCTAACGAAGCAACAAAGGATTAATCTCCAAACTATACAAGCAGCTCATACAGCTCAATATCAAAAAAACAAAAAACCCAATCCAGAAATGGGCAGAAGACCTAAATAGACATTTCTCCAAAGAAGTTACACAGATTGCCAAGAAACACATGAAAGGATGCTCAACATCACTAATCATTAGAGAAATGCATATCAAAACTACAATGAGTTATCACCTCACACTGGTCAGAATGGTCATCATCAAAAAATCTAGAAACAATAAATGCTGGAGAGGGTGTGGAGAAAAGGGAACCCTCTTGCACTGTTGGTGGAAATGTAAATTGATACAGGCACTATGGAGAACAGTATGGAGGTTCCTTAAAAAACTAAAAATAGAACTACCATATGACCCATCAATCCCACTACTGGGCATATACCCTGAGAAAACCATAATTCAAAGAGAGGCATGTACCACAATATTCATTGCAGCACTATTTACAATAGCCAGGACATGGAAGCAACCTAAGTGTCCATCAACAGATGAATGGATAAAGAAGATGTGGCACATACATACAATGGAATATTACTCAACCATAAAAAGAAACGAAATTGAGTTATTTTTAGTGAGGTGGGTGGACCCAGAGTCTGTCATATAAAGTGAAGTGAGTCAGAAAGAGAAAAACAAATACTGCATGCTAACACATATATATGGAACCTAAAAAAAAAAAATGGTTCTGATGAACCTAGGGGCAGGACAGACATAAAGACGCAGATGTAGAGAATGGACTTGAGGACACGGAGAGGGGGAAGGGTAACCTGGGACGAAGTGAGAGAGTAGCATCGACATATATACACTGCCAAATGTAAAATAGATAGCTAGTGGGAAGCAGCTGCATAGCACAGGGAGATCAGCTTGGTGTTTTGTGACCACCTAGAGGGGTGGGATAGGGAGGGGATATGTGGACATGTGTATACATATTGCTGGTTCACTTTGTTATACAGCAGAAACTAACACAACATTGTAAAGCAATTATACTCCAATAAAGATGTTAAAATAAATAAATAAATAAAATAAAATAAAGCACTTGGGACTCCTTAAATAAATAAATAAATAAATAAATAAATGCACACTAGAAGAATTATGCACCACAAAAAATTAGGAAGTATTTGTACAGTTAAAACCTGTTTAAAAATGTAAATTAAAAAGGTCACATCCACAGAATGAAATTCATACCACATAATTACATAAGGATGCAGATAAATTGATAATATTTAATATTTCATGATAAAAAAACTCAAAATTGGAATTGATGGAATCTACTGGACTGTAATAAAGATCATAAATGCTAAGCCCAGGGTTTCATTACACTCAACAGTGGAAGACTGAAGGCTTTTTTCTGTATTCAAGAAAACTTAAGAATGCACACCATCACCACTTTGATTCAACATAGTATTGAATTTACTAGTCAAAACAGTCAAGCAAAGAATAGAAAAAGGCATCCACATCCAAGCCAGAAAGGAAGGAGTAAAGCTCTCTCTTCACAGATGACAAAACCTTATGTAAAAATCCCTAAAGCATCCACATTAAAATACAAATACAGAACTCGTAAATATAGCAAAATTCAAAGTACAAAATCAAACATAAAAATTAGTTGTGTTGTTATACACTAACAGAAAATAATTAAAGAAAGATATTAAGGATACACTTACATTTATACTAGGATCAAAGACAATAAAATTCTTAGAAGTTAATTTACAGATGGAGGTAAAAGTGTTTTCTGATGGATATTATAAAATATCATTGGCAGAACCTAGAGAAGATATAAATAAATAAACACACATTCCATGTTCCCAGACTCAAATGCTTAATATCATTAATTGTCAATACTACCCAAGGTGATCTATAGATTTGAAGCAATCACTTTCGTAATCCCAATGAAAACTTTGGCAAAATAGAAAAGTTCCTTCTAAAATATATGTGAAATATCACAAAACAGTGAATATCCAAAATAATTTGGTAAATAAAGTGGAAAGTTACAGGCAAGACACTTCTATATTTTAAAACATATTACAAAGCTGTAGTTATCAGAAAAGAATAGTAGAAACATACAGAAAGACAACAGTGGATCAGCATACAGAACACAGACATAAGCTCTCACGTTTATGGTCAAAGAATCTTCACCAAGAGTTCTATACCACACAATGGGACGAGGATAATCTCTAAAACAAATGATGCTGGGAAAGTTGGCTGTTCACATGTGAAAGAATGAAGTTGGATCCTTACTTAACATCACATACAAATATTAACTTAAAGGGATTGAAGATTTATATATAAACCTATAAATCAAAATCTCCTGGAAGAAAGCATAGGGGGAAAGTTTTATGACATTTGATTTGGCAATAATTTCTTGGATATGAAACCAAAAGCTCAGTCAACAAAAGCAAATGGGATTATGTCAAATGTAAAAACTTGTGCACATTACAAGAAACAATCAGCAGGGTAAAAAGTCAACCTTTGGAATAAGAAAAAATTACTGCAAGGCATATATCTGATAAGGAGTTAAGGCCCAGAATATATAAAGAACTCGTACAACACAACAACATCATAAAACAAATAACATAATGTATGGGCAAAGGATTTAATAGACATCAATCCAAGTAAGACATACAAATGGACAACAAAAATGTGAATGATTCTCAAAGTCAGTAATCATTAGAGAAATAAAAAACAAAACCACAATGAGATATCAGCTAGCACCCATTAGGAGGACCACTAACAAATTTTTTTATACAATAACTTTATATATAATTACATGAAATTTGGCAAAGATGTGGAGAAACAGAATCATTACACACTGTTAAAGGAAATATTAAATGGTGTAACCACTATGGAGGTTTCTCAAAAATTAAAAATAGACTTATGAAATTATGATCCAGTCACCCTGCATCTGGGTATATACACAAAAGACTTCAAAGGAGGATCTGCAAGAGCTATGTGCACAGGGCTTCCCTGGTGGTGCAGGGGTTGAGAATCTGCCTGCTAATGCAGAGGACACGGGTTCGAGCCCTGGTCTGGGAAGATCCCACATGCCGCGGAGCAACTAGGCCCGTGAGCCACAATTACTGAGCCTGCGCGTCTGGAGCCTGTGCTCCACAACAAGAGAGGCCACGATAGTGAGAGGCCCACGCACCACGATGAAGAGTGACTCCCGCTTGCCACAACTAGAGAAAGCCCTTGCACAGAAACGAAGACCCAACACAGCCAGAAATAAATAAATTAATTAAATTAAAAAGAATTTAAAAAAAAAGAAACGTGTGTATATCATCCATATAAAATAACTTCTAAGATGTTTAAATGTTTATAAAGTTGTCTATTATTTTAAAAAAAACAGCTATGTGCACATTCAGGTACATTGCAACATTATTCACAAAACCATTAATAGATGGACGCAACCCAATGTTCATGGATACATGAGGTGATTAAAAGAAGACATATAGGGTTTCCCTGGTGGCACAGTGGTTGAGAATCTGCCTGCCAATACAGGGGACACGGGTTCGAGCCCTGATCTGGGAAGATCCCACATGTTGCAGAGCAACTAAGCCCGTGTGCCACAACTACCGAGCCTGCGCTCTAGAGCCCACGAGCCACAACTCTTGAGCCCACGTGCCACAACTACTGAAGCCCGCATGCCTAGAGCCCGTGCTCTGCAACAAGAGAAGCCACCGCAATGAGAAGCCTGCACACCACAACGAAGAGTAGCCCCCACTCACCGCAACTAGAGAAAGCCCGTGTGCAGCAATGAAGACCCAACACAGCCATAAATGAATGAATGAATGAATGAATGAATTATGGAATCAGTTTTTCAAGATCAAAATTTTCAGATTCAATGGCAAAACAATGTGAATGTACTTAAAACACTGGAGTATACAGTTAAAAATGTTTAAAGTGAATAACTACCTGTGTTTTTTTCTCAGAATTAAAAATGAAAATAATACCTAAAATAGAATTATAAACTTTTTCAAAGATTACTTTCAACTTAAAAATGTCTCTCACACAAAAAATTCATTAATAATTAGATATGAAATTAAGACAATTTCTATATCTACTGACCAAGACAGTATAAAACAAACATTGTTTATTAACCAAGAAGAGAAATAAAGTAGGTAAGTCATGAACACAGTAGGGGAAATAATTAAACAGACAAGCACATAATTCTGTTGGCTGTAGACACATTGGAGATTCAAATTTGAATTAAACAACAAACTTTCTTACGTACTGGGTTGCAAATTGTCATTTATATCCATGATATAAATAAAAACGAAAATGCAAACAAGTAATTTTTTGGAACCTATCATAAAATAGGAAGCAAATTGTCATGGAATTACTAAACAAAATAAGAGGAAATTATCCCCTCACATTCTGAATACAAAATATATGTACTATTAAGAAAGAATAGAGACTTCCCTGGTGGTCCAGTGGTAAAGAATCCACCTTCCAATGCAGAGGACGTGTTCGAGTGAGCCCTGGTTGGGGAACTAAGATGCCACATGCCATGGGGCAACTAAGCCCGCACACCACAACTACTGAGCTCACACGCCTCAACTAGAGAGCCTGCCTGCCACACACTACAGAGCCCACGCACTCTGGAGCCCGCGCGCCACAATTAGAGAAGAGAAAACCCACACACCACAACTAGAGAGAAGCCCACGCACCACAACAAAGAGCCTGTGTGCTGCAATGAAAGATCCTGCATGCCTCAACAAAGATCCTGCCTGCGTCAATGAAGATCCCATGTACTTCAACTAAGATCCCATGTGCCGCAACTAAGACCCAACACAGTCCTCCCAAAAAAAGAATAATAATAAATAAATAAAATATTTTTAAAAAAAGAAAGAATACTTCTAAATAATGGTAATTTTCAACTGTGACTGTACTTCCATAAAAAGCAACAACTTTGAATCACTGGCATGTACTGCAAGGCAGGAGAATTTCACAGAAAACACATTACAATCATTCATAAAAAGCTCTAATAAAAACTTTGAATGAATAAACATTTAAAGACAGTAACAAACTTTATTATCTTTTTTTTCATTTATGTATTTATTTATTTATTTTTGGCTGAGTTGGGTCTTCGTTGCTGCGCGCAGGCTTTCTCTAGTTGTGGTGAGTGGGGGCTACTCTTTGTTGCGGTGCATGGGCTTCTCATTGCGGTGGCTTCTCTTGTTGCAGAGCACGGGCTCTAGGTGTGCAGGCTCAGTAGTTGTGGCACACGGGCCTAGTTGCTCCACGGCATGTGGGATCCTCCGGGCCCAGTGCTCGAACCCGTGTCCCCTGCGTTGGCAGGCAGATTCTTAACCACTGCGCCACCAGGGAAGCCCCGAAATTTATTATCTTTTTAATTATATATATGCACACACAGAATATCAAGGCTGTAATCCATCTTTTAGAAGAAAAATACTTTATAAATAAAGGAACAAGATGAAAGTTGTAAAACATGCAGAGAATCACTGATATATAAAATAAATGTTTGGGCTTCCCTGGTGGTGCAGTGGTTAAGAATCCACCTGCCAATGCAGGGGACAGGGGTTTGAGCCCTGGTCCAGGAAGATCCCACATGCCATGGAGCAACTAAGCCCGTGTGCCACAACTACTGAGCCTGCATGCCACAACTACTGAAGCCCACGCGCCTAGAGCCTGTGCTCCACAACAAGAGAAGCCACCGCAATGAGAAGACTGCCCACCACAAACGAAGAGTAGCCCCCGCTCACCGCAACTAGAGAAAGCCCAAGTGCAGCAACAAAGACCCAACACAGTCAAAATTAAATAAATAAATTTATAAAAAATAAAATAAAATACAACAAATGTTTGTGTGTCAATTATTATGATTCAGATAAACGTGAAAAGTGGATGAAAAACCTACTGATTACTTTTTAACTGAAATAATCTTATATTTATAAACCAAACAATTTACAAATATGTTATGCCTACTAATTAATTCAATTCTTACCAAACATCTGTTCATTTGAGCATGTTTTATTAGATCTTTTGAATCTAAAATCATAGATGATTCTGATATATAACTAATCAGAAAGTGAAAACATATAGGAAACAGGCCCTGAAAGCTTCGTCTTAAATATGACAAACTTATGAAATGATAGTTATTAAAAAATTAAATTAGATTTGAGACTTTAAAATAAAGTGGGCAAGGTTCTAAGCTCCCCTAGGTTATTAATCTTAAAATTCTATGAGTTAACTGGATAAATTATTTTAGCACTGATGAATTGGTGCAAGATACACTTAGAATATCTAATGTTAGTTTGTACAAGGAAAGGGAAATTTTGAAGTAAAATTAAGGATTACATGGTCACATTTTAGGAAGGTGCTTGACAGTCTGAAGGAATTACCAAGAATGAAATTTGTAGGGTGATGTTTGAAGTGTCCATAAGATTGGATACTATAAAGCAGAAAACATATAATAGCTGTCCCCAGTATTCCTGGAATTTGGGTACCAAACCCCAGTATCTTCAGGACTCCTCTCATACTCTTCTGACTTGAAGCAGAAATGGAGCTTAAAAAAATAAATGGCTTAGCATAGAGTTACTCAGAAATGTGCACAGTTTTTCATAGATTCCGTTTAGCAGTGGAAGAACAGGCAGATCATGTAGTTCCTCAAAGACCAAGAGGAGGATTTTGGCTCTCAGTGAATCAGAGGGATAATCACTGGAGCTGAAAAGAATACATGGAGGACTTAAGACCACAAGATTAAGGTAGGAGGTATGCCTCTATGACAACAGAAATAAACTAGGCTTATCAAAAATAATTTCTACTGAAAAAGATCTTCCCAAACCTTATTATAAGATTTGACTTCCTCCATGATCTTTGGAGGTCTCACCTGTGTCATCTGCTTCATCTATTCACAAGAACCTGGGTGTATGGCTGTTGTCTCCTTTCCCTTCACATCCCCGGGATCCTTCTTTTGCTCCAAAAATGTGACTAGGTCTGGCTTAGAGACAATAAGACCTGTTCATTAGAAAAAGCAACATAAGTTTTGCTGGATATTCTACAATTTCCAATACAGTACTGTGCCCTTGGGAGAAGAGAAGACACTGTAGAATGTTAAAATGTTCTGGAAAATAATTTCAAAAAATACTGTTTTTGAAAGCACATTTAATATCCCTAGGCAACAGGTAAAAATCAGTTCCTGGATCGACATTTAATTACTACTGAGTCAAAAATAAGGGGTGGAAGTCTGATTTTAAGAGGAGGGAAGCATGATTTTATACCACTGAACTTATAGAATTACCACTAATCTAGAGTGAAGGATGGCGATTACCTCAAAAAAGAGGAAGGTTAGAATCATGTTGAATCATCATGAAGGCTTTCTTTCTATACCCACAAACTCCCATTTTTCCCTTGAAGATAGTGATCTGAAACACTATTGTAGGAAGGAGAAGATTCCAGGAGATATTCTACAAATGAAGGAACCCAAAATCTGTGAGTAAGGAATTCTGGAAGTTATCTTCACCCGAGGAGACTAGGTTCCTATAGTTCCCTAACATCACATCCCTGTACAATTTCCATTGAGTGACATTCAGAAATTCCCACTCGTCCTGAGAAAATCTGATGGCCACATCCTGGAATGTCAACTCTCTCTGAAATAAAAAGTACATTTACAAAGTGGCTAGGGGAGATTGGAACCAAGATGGCGGAGTAGAAGGACGTGCTCTCACTCCCTCTTGCGAGAACACCAGAATCACAACTGGCTGCTGGACAATCATTGACAGGAAGACACTGGAACTCACCAAAAAAGATACCCCACATCCAAAGACAAAGGAGAAGCCACAATTAGATGGTAGGAGGGGCGCAATCACAGTAAAATCAAATCCCATAACTGCTGGGTGGGTGACTCACAGACTGGAGAACACTGATACCACAGAAGTCCACCCACTGGAGTGAAGGTTCTGAGCCCCACGTCAGGCTTCCGAACCTAGGGGTCTGGCAATGGGAAGAGGAATTCCTAGAGAATCAGACTTTGAAGGCTACTGGGATTTGATTGCAGGACTTCGACAGCACTGGGGGAAACAGAGACTCCACTCTTGGAGGGCACACACAAAGTAATGTGTGCATCAGGACCCAGGGGACCGAGCAGTGACCCCATAGAGACTGAACCAGATGTACCTGCTAGTGTTGGGGGGGTCTCCTGCAGAGGTGGGGGGTGGCTGTGGCTCACCATGGGGACAAGGACACTGGCAGCAGAAGTTCTGGGAAGTACTCCTTGGCGTGAGCCCTCCCAGAGTCCGCCATTAGCCCCACCAAAGAGCCCAGGTAGGTTCAAGTGTTGGGTTGCCTCTGGCCAAACAACCAACAGGGAGGGAACTCAGCCCCACCCATCAGCAGTCAAACGGATTAAAGATTTAGTGAGCTCTGCCCACCAGAGCAACAGTCAGCTCTACCCACCACAAGTCCCTCCCATCAGGACACTTGCATAAGCCTCTTAGATAGCCTCATCCACCAGAGGGCAGACAGCAGAAGCAAGAAGAACTACAATCCTGCAGCCTGTGGAACAAAAACCACATTCACAGAAAGATAGACAAGATAAAAAGGCAGAGGTCTATGTACCAGATGAAGGAACAAGATAAAACCCCAGAAAAACAACTAAATGAAGTGGAAATAGGCAACCTTCCAGAAAAAGAATTCAGAATAATGATAGTGAAGATGATCCAGGATCTCGGAAAAAGAATGGAGGCAAGATCGAGAAGATGCAAGAAATGTTTAACAAAGACCTAGCAGAATTAAACAGCAAACAAACAGAGATGAACAATACAATAACTGAAATGAAAACTACACTAGAAGGAATCAATAGCAGAATAACTGAGGCAGAAGAACGGATAAGTGACCTGCAAGACAGAATAGTGGAATTCACTGCTGCAGAACAGAATAAAGAAAAAAGAATGAAAAGAAATGAAGACAGCCTAAGAGACCTCTGGGACAACATTAAATGCAACAACATTCGCATTATAGGGTCCAAGAAGGAAAAGAGAGAGAGAAAGGACCAGAGAAAATATTTGAAGAGATTATAGTCAAAAACTTACCTAACATGGGAAAGGAAATAGCCACCCAAGTCCAGGAAGCACAGAGAGTCCCATACAGGATAAACCCAAGGAGAAACACACCGACACACATAGTAATCAAATAGGCAAAAATTAAAGACAAAGAAAAATTATTAAAAGCAGCAAGGGAAGAACGACAAATAACATACAAGGGAACTCCCATAAGGTTAACAGCTGATTTCTCAGCAGAAACTCTACAAGCCAGAAGGGAGTGGCATGATATACTTAAAGTGATGAAAGGGAAGAAACTACAACCAAGATTACTCTACCCGGCAAGGATCTCATTCAGATTTGATGGAGAAATCAAAAGCTTTACAGATGGGGCTTCCCTGGGGGCACAGTGGTTAAGAACCCGCCTGCAAATGCAGGGGACACAGGTTTGAGCCCTGGTCCGGGAAGATCCCACATGCCACGGAGCAACTAAGCCCGTGTGCCACAACTACTGAGCCTGTGCTCTAAAGCCCGTGAGCCACAACTACTGAGCCTGTGTGCCACAACTACTGAAGCCTGCATGCCTAGAGGCTGTGCTCCACAACAAGAGAAGCCACCACAGTGAGAAGCCCATGCACCGCAACGAAGATAGTCCCCACTTGCCGCAACCAGAGAAAAGCCCACGTGCAGCAACGAAGAACCAACACAGCCAAAAATAAAATAAATAAAAATTAAAAAAAGAAAAAGCTTTACATGGACTTCCCTGGTGGCGCAGTGGTTAAGAATCCGCCTGCCAATGCAGGGGACACGGGTTCGAGCCCTGGTCCGGGAAGATCCCACATGCCGCGGAACAACGAAGCCCGTGTGCCACAACTACTGAGCCCACGTGCCACAACTACTGAAGCCTGCACACCTAGAGCCCGTGCTCTGCAACAAGAGAAGTCACCGCAATGAGAAGCCCACGCACCGCAACCAAGAGTAGCCCCCACTCGCTGCAACTAGAGAAAGCCCGTGCGCAGCAACGAAGACCCAAGGCAGCCAATAAATAAATAAATAAAATTAAAAAAAAAAAAAGAAAAAGCTTTACAGATAAGCAAAAGCTAAGAGCATTCAGCACCACCAAACCAGCTCTACAACAAATGCTAAAGGAACTTCTCTAAGTGGGAAACACAAGAGAAGAAAAGAACCTACAAAAACAAACCCAAAACAATTAAGAAAATGGTCACCGGAACATACATGTCGATAATTACCTTAAACGTGAATGGATTAAATGCTCCAACCAAAAGAGGCAGGCTTGCTGAATGGATAAAAAAAAAAGACCCATATATATGCTGTCTCCAAGAGACCCACTTCAGACCTAGGGACACATTCAGACTGAAAGTGAGGGGATGGAAAAAGATATTCCATGCAAATGGAAATCAAAAGAAAGCTGGAGTAGCAATACTCATATCAGATAAAATAGACTTTAAAATAAAGAATGTTACAAGAGACAAGGAAGGACACTACATAATGATCAGGGAATCAATCCAAGAAAAAGATATAACAATTATAAATATATATGCACCCAACATAGGAACACCTCAATACATAAGGCAACTGCTAACAGCTATAAAAGAGGAAATCGACAGTAACACAATAATAGTGGGGGATTTTAACACCTCACTTACACCAATGGACAGATCATCCAAAATGAAAATAAATAAGGAAACAGAAGCTTTAAATGACAAAATAGACCAGATAGACTTAATTCATATTTATAGGACATTCCATCCAAAAACAGCAGATTACACTTTCTTCTCAAGTGCGCACAGAACATTCTCCAGGATAGATCACATCTTGGGTCACAAATCAAGCCTCAGTAAATTTAAGAAAATTGAAATCATATCAAGCATCTTTTCTGACCACAACGCTATGAGATTAGAAATGAATTACAGGGGGAAAAAACGTAAAAAACACAAACACATGGAGGCTAAACAATACTTTACTAAATAACCAAGAGATCACTGAAGAAATCAAAGAGGAAATCACAAATACCTAGAGACAAATGACAATGAAAACACGATGATCCAAAACCTATGGGATGCAGCAAAAGCAGTTCTAAGAGGGAGGTTTATAGCTATACAAGCCTACCTTAAGAAACAAGAAAAATCTCAATTAAACAATCTAACCTTACACCTAAAGGAACTACAGAAAGAAGAACAAACAAAACCCAAAGTTAGCAGAAGGAAAGAAATCATAAAGATCAGAGCAGAAATAAATGAAATAGAAACAAAGAAAACAATAGAAAAGGTCAATAAAACTAAAAGCTGGTTCTTTGAGAAGATAAACGAAATTGATAAACCATTAGCCAGACTCATCAAGAAAAAGAGGGAGAGGACTCAAATCAATAAAATTAGAAATGAAAAAGGAGAAGTTACAACAGACACTGAAGAAATACAAAGCATTCTAAGAGACTACTACAAGCAACTCTATACCAATAAAATGGACAATCTGGAAGAAATGGACAAATTCTTAGAAAGGTATAACCTTCCAAGACTGAACCAGGAAGAAACAGAAAATATGAACAGACCAATCACAAGTAATGAAATTGAAACTGTGCTTAAAAATCTTCCAAAAAACAAAAGTCCAGGACCAGATGGCTTCATAGATGAATAGATGAATTCTATCAAACATTTAGAGAAGAATTAACACCCATCTTTCTCAAACTCTTCCAAAAACTTGCAGAGGAAGGAACACTCCCAAACTCATTCTATGAGGCCACCATCACTGTGATACCAAAACCAGACAAAGATACTACAAAAAAAGAAAATTACAGACCAATATCACTCATGAATATAGATGCAAAAATCCTCAACAAAATACTAGCAAACAGAATCCAACAACACATTAAAAGGTCATACACCATGATCAAGTGGGATTTATCCCAGAGATGCAAGGATTCTTCAATATAGGCAAATCAATCAATGTGATACACCATATTAACAAACTGAAGAAGAAAAAACATATGATCATCTCAAAAGATGCACAAAAAGCTTTTGAAAAAATTCAACACCCATTTATGATAAAAACACTCCAGAAGGTGGGCATAGAGGGAACCTACCTCAACGTAATAAAGGCCATATATGACAAACCCACAGGAAACATCATTCTCAATAGTGAAAAACTGAAAGCATTTCCTCTATGATCAGGCACAAGACAAGGATGTCCACTCTCACCACTACTGTTCAACATAGTTTTGGAAGTCCTAGCCACGGCAATCAGAGAAGAAAAAGAAATAAAAGGAATACAAATTAGAAAAGAAGAAGTAAAACTGTCACTGTTTGCAGATGACATGATACGATACATAGAGAATCCTAAATATGCCACCAGAAAACTACTAGAGTTAGTCAATGAATTTGGTAAAGTTGCAGGATACAAAATTAATGCACAGAAATCTCTTGCATTCCTATACACTAATGATGAAAAATCTGAAAGAGAAATTAAGGAAACATTCCCATTTACCACTGCAACAAAAAGAATAAAATACCTAGGAATAAACCTACCTAGGGAGACAAAAGAACTGTATGCAGAAAACTATAAGACACTGATGAAAGAAATTAAAGATGATACGAACAAATGGAGAGATATACCATGTTCTTGGATTGGAAGACTCAATATTGTGAAAATGACTATAGTACCCAAAGCAATCTAGAGACTCAATGCAATCCCTATCAAATTACCAATGAAATTTTTTATGGAACTAGAACAAAAAATCTTAAAATTTGTATGGAGACACAAATGACCCCGAATAACCAAAGCAGTCTTGAGGGAAAAAAACGGAGCTGGAGGAATCAGACTCCCTGACTTCAGACTATACTATAAAGCTACAGTAATCAAGACAATATGGTACTGGCACAGAAACAGAAACACAGGGCTTCCCTGGTGGCGCAGTGGTTGAGAATCTGCCTGCCGATGCAGGAGACACAGGTTCGAGCCCTGGTCTGGGAAGATCCCACATGCCGCGGATCAACTAGGCTCGTGAGCCACAACTACTGAGCCTGCACATCTGGAGCCTGTGCTCCATGACAGTGAGAGGCCCGCACACCACGATGAAGAGTGGCCCACTCTTGCCCCAACTAGAGAAAGCCTTCGCACAGAAACGAAGACCCAACACAGCCATAAATAAATAAATAAATAGATAGATAGATAGATAAATAAATAAATAAAACAGAAACACAGATCAAGGGCACAAGACAGAAAGCCCAGAGATAAACCCACACACCTATGGTGAACTAATCTATGACAAAGGAGGCAAGGATACACAGTGGAGAAAAGACAGTCTCTTCAATAAGTGGTGCTGGGAAAACTGGACAGCTACATGTAAAAGAATGAAATTAGAACACTCCCTAACACCATACACAAAAATAAGCTCAAAATGGATTACAGACCTAAATGTAAGACCGGACACTATAAAACTCTTAGAGGAAAACATAGGAAGAACACTCTTTGACATCAATCACAGCAAGATCTTTTTTGATCCACCTCCTAGAGTAATGGAAATAAAAACAAAAATAAACAAATGGGACCTAATGAAACTTCAAAGCTTTTGCACAGCAAAGGAAACCATAAACAAGACGAAAAGACAACCCTCAGAATGGGAGAAAATATTTGCAAACGAATCAACAGAAAAAGGATTTATCTCCAAAATATATAAACAGCTCATGCAGCTCAATATTAAAAAAACAAACAATCCAATCCAAAAATGGGCAAAAGACCTAAATAGACATTTCTCCAAAGAAGATATACAGATGGCCAAGAAGCACATGAAAATCTGCTCAACATCACTAATTATTAGAGAAATGCAAATCAAGACTACAGTGAGGGGCTTCCCTGGTGGCTCAGTGGTTGAGAATCTGCCTGCCAATGCAGGGGACACGGGTTCGGGCCCTGGTCTGGGAAGATTCCACATGCCACGGAGCAACTAGACCCATGAGCCACAACTACTGAGCCTGCGCGTCTGGAGCCTGTGCTCTGCAACAAGAGAGGCCGCGATAGTGAGAGGCTCGCGCACCGCAGTGAAGAATGGCCCCTGCTTGCCGCAACTAGAGAAAGCCCTCGCACAGAAGTGAAGACCCAACACAACCAAAAATAAATAAATAAATAAATAAAGCCAGAAAACATCTTTTAAAAAAAAACTACAATGAGGTATCACCTCACACCAGTTAGGATGGGTATCATCAGAAAATCTACAAACAACAAATGCTGGAGAGGGTGTGGAGAAAAGGGAACCCTCTTGCACTGTTGGTGGGAATGTAAATTGATACAGCCACTATGGAGAACAGTATGGAGGTTCCTTAAAAAACTAAAAATAGAATTACCATATGATCCAGCAATCCCACTACTGGCCATATACCCAGAGAAAACCATAATTCAAAAAGACACATGCACCCCAGTGTTCACTGCAGCACTATTTACAATAGCCAGGTCATGGAAGCAACCTAAATGCCCATCGACAGACAAATGGATAAAGAAGATGTGGTACATATATACAATGGAATATTACTCAGCCATGAAAAGGAACGAAATTGGGTCATTTGCAGAGATGTGGATGGATCTAGAAACTGTCATATAGAGTGAAGTAAGTCAGAAAGAGAAAAACAAATATCGTATATTAACGCATATATGTGGAACCTAGAAAAATAGTACAGATGAACTGGTTTGCAGGGCAGAAATTGAGACACAGGTGTAGAGAACAAACGTATGGACACCAAGTGGGGAAAGCGGCGGTGTGGTGGCAGTGGTGGTGTGATGAATTGGGCCATTGGGATTGACACGTATACAGTGATGTGCATAAAACTGATGACTAATAAGAACCTGCTGTATAAAAAAATTAATAAAATTAAATTCAAAAATTAAAAAAAAAAAATGAAGTGGCTAGGGGAAGAGTTCATAATGTGACCCAAGATGAAAACAGAGAGTTAAGAGAATTGGTTTTGATTTAGGATAGTGTCTTGAATTATCCAATAAGAGAATTTTTTACACAGTAATATTCTGTATCGTATTTCTAACTCGGAGAAAAAGGACAAAATATGATCAACAAAATCAGAGTAGAGACTATTCTTATATGGAAAGAAATTATAAAATGATGGTATGAACACAAATGCATGGACTTTTGAATGTCGTACTTATAAGGGATAAATTATGTATATTTCTTAGATTAAAAAGTCCTGGTGAGTTACAAGTGTACATTCCAATTTTTAATGAGTATACAGACAACCTGGGGATATTGTAAAAATGCAGATTCTGATTCAGGAGTTCTGGGTTGGGGCCTGATTTCCAGATTTTTAACAAGCTCATTTTTAATCTAGTGATGTCAAAGTTTCTAGTCCATGCAGGATAATTTTGAACAGCACAGAGGCAGAACAGCAAGCTAAGTATTCATAGTTAACTTTGAACTGAAAGTGTTTTATGGATTTTTCAGGTCTAATAGAATAGTAAGTATAACAACAATTCTTTCTGAATATATACTATACACTGCATAGCTTTCTATGGGTTTTTTTTGTTTGTTTGTTTGTTTTTAGATAGTACTGAATACACCATACAAAGAAATTAAGAAAAATAACATTACTGTTCTTATATTTGGAGATATTTTGTCTTAGTAAATGTTAAAGCATAGGTTTTACTCCAGTTTACCAGAACTAAAATTTATCTAAAAAGAACACAGAGAAGTACACACAGACAACCCTAATGAATGTTTAAGGAAATTTCTGTAACAGAGAATAAGAGAAACAAGAAAAAAATAGATCAAATATTGTTGACATTTCATGCATAGAGATATACATTATAATGGGCACTTTGTACTTATTAAAACTGATACTGAAGAAAATATACATGTCAAAGAAATCAAGATTATTTTAAATAGGTAAAATCTATTTGTGGAAGACACTTAGAATTTTTATTTTTTTTTAATTTTTTAAAAATTTTATTTTATATTGGAGTATAGTTGATTTACAATGTTGTATTAGTTTCACGTGTGCAGCCAAGTGATTCACTTATACATATACATATAAGTATTCTTTTTCAGATTCTTTCCCCATTTAGGTTATTACAGAATACTGAATAGAGTTCCCTGTGCTGTACAGTAGGTCCTTGTTGATTACCTATTTTATATATAATAATGTGTATATGTTAATCTCAAGCTCCTTATTTATTAACTTTGAATTTTTACATGCAATGAACTGTAAATATACACAACAATATAAAATAAGTGCTATTGGTTTTGAATCTTTTATTTCATTGAAAATCTTTATATGTGCTGAGCATTATTTTAGAAATTTGACACAGTTAAATATATATTACTAATATTACTCTTCTAAACATTTGAAAACTACAAAGAAGAAGAGTATGTCTATTACATGACTGTGGAGTATAATAGATACTATCAAAACCTAGGCTTCACTGATGAAAACCTCCACATATAAAACCCAATCGCTACCAAACGCAGTTGAAAGTTATTTCAAAGCCAACTACAAGCAAAGAGAAACTAAGAAGAAATGAAGTTCCCACACTTACTGTGATGGCTTATGAACATCTTCACTAAATCTTTCCAAGACCCTTACTAAAGATAAAGGGAAAAAATATGACCTTCATGATGCGGGAATCTCAGAGATCTCACGGAAAACACCTGTATCAGTGAACATGAGTTGTAATGGGATAAATGGATATCAGGTGACTGAAGCACTCAGAAGGACACATTATCACTGCTTGGGTATTTTTGGCAAAAACAGGGAAATCATAATCTGAATGTATCATGAAAATGTCATTTTAATGCAAGTTTCTATCAATACATACCTCCCATGCTTGATTTCCTAATAGTGTATTTAAATAGTAAGTTTTTCTTACCTATATAGGGAATAGTTTCTCTTACTTCGTTTTTTTTTTTTTTTCAGTACTTTCTGAAGAATTCTTGACCACTAAGGTCCTCCTGATATATATGCATTTCCTTATTCCTGTTATAAAGAGTAGATGCTGTATCCATACGTAAACTAATCACTTCATTTTCCCCTTCTTCCCTATGATCCCCAGACCCAACACCATCCCTGTGGGAATCTTGGATAGCAATGCTTTCCCATGTTAATCTCTCACAAAGGGAATATATCCATTGCTTGTAAGTCATTAATTCTTGGTGAGAATTATTCATGCTCTAAAGGGAGCCTGGAAGCAGAAAATGGAAGAAAGCCTCTGGGGCATGAAAGAGTATTGTATGCAGCTGATCTTGATTATCATAAAAATAAAAGGAAAGGAAATAACTAGTAAAAAAAAGAAAAGAAAAAAAAAAACCTCCCTAGGCAGGAACATGAGAAACAGAGAATTAAATTAGTGTATTCTCAATCCACAGCATTTCAGGAGGAAAAGGAGACACAGCCTCTGACCCAGGACTGGACATTTACCTGAGAAGTTGCCGTTTCCTTCTTTTCTTCCTCCTGCTCTGGTTTGTTTACTCACCAATATTATGTTGAGGAATCACACCAGCATCTTGAGAATATACCCTCAATAGTGTAAGCACAGCTCCTTCACCTGCTTCCAACACGCTCACAGGCAAAAGGATCTTGAAATGGTGAAAATGCCAAGCTCTCCTGTCCTTTGTCTCAGGAGAGATTCAGGAAAAATAAGCTCTTACATGGAGACCAAACTGGGAATTTCTTCTTTGTTGTCTACACGTGTTCTCTCCTCATTTGATGTCCCCAAATTCTGCTAACATGGGGTATGTGGGCTGCACTGACGTTCCCCTTCCAACCCCCCGTACAGCAGACCCTGCATACCTCTCCTAGGACTGGCGCTTGGTCTGAACTCGCACAAATGTACCCGGGAGCCCACGTGGTTAACCCTGGGCTCACCTTAGAATCACCTGGAGCACTTAATACAAACAACACTGACCCTCCCACAGCACCAATAGCCGGACTATATGTGGGGAGGGCACAGGTGATGTGATTTCTTAACACTGGTCACGTACTCCTGATTAGAAACCAGATGGAAACCCCCTAGCCAACTGTTTGTTTTGTTTTGTTTTGTTTTTCTGAAGCTTTAAAGTAAATACAAATCGGTTTGGGATCAGCTCCCACTCTAAGAAGTCATGAACCTGCAAGTTTGAGGTGGGGTCCGTAAATGACACCTTTAACAAGTTTCCTGTTGGTGCTTATGTTGTTCCGCCAAGACCCATTTTCAGTAGCACTGACCTAGAGATATCACACAACACACCTGTGATGTCTGAGTAGTGTGATGATTTGGGGCGGGAACTTCTAGAAGCTCAGGCTCTGTCAGCCTGATTCCCTGGGGAGGGGCTCTTCCTAGAATGGGCGTGGCCCTGTCATTGCCTAGTGCATCTCTGCTTGGAGAAGGGGAGATGGGAAGTGAGTGGTTGGCAATATCACATGGTGGCATCAGGGTTGTCTGAGGCTTTGCTCTCAGAACTCTTCCCAAGGTTACCCCAAGTCCTTAGGTCTTCACACCCCCTCCCCTGCATGGGGCCCCGTGGAATCACAAAATGATTTGCAGGTGAGGGAGCCTCCAGTTTCAGAAACCAGGAGACTGACGGTGTTTACATCACAGCTCTCTTTGAAAATAAACCAAAGGCAGCAATGGAGGATGGATCAAAAGTGTGTGTTTGGAAGGGACAAAAGCCTTTAAAATTATGCCATAAATGCATATTTGATGATACACAAAGAAAGTCATGAACTATGTTAAGTATTATGGCACATTATAAGTGAATTAACAGATGAGATTTTTTGTTGTGGTTGCTCTAGTAGGTGTATGTTTCTGTTTTTATAAATTCTGCTGCAGTTTGTTCTCTTCCCCTTATGAGTCACTTATATTTTATCACATTTTTAAAGTGCATTGATGGAGGTAAAAACTAGTGATGTGTATTCATTTTTCAAATGTTATTTGAGAGCCCTGAATTATTAAAATATCTTAAGTGTGCATGCAGAAATACCAATATTTTTTAAATTTTTAAAGATTTTCTTGGGCTTCCCTGGTGGTGCAGTGGTTGGGGATCCGCCTGCCAATGCAGGGGACACGGGTTCGAGCCCCGGTCCGGGAAAATCCCACATGCCGCGGAGCAACTGAGCCCGTGCGCCACAACTGCTGGGCCCGCGCTCTGGAGCCCGCGAGTCACAACTACTGAGCCTGCATGCCACAACTGCTGAAGCCCGCGCGCCTGGAGCCCATGCTCCGCAACAAGAGAAGCCACTGTGATGAGAAGCCCGCGCACCGCAACAAGGAGTGGCCCCCGCTCGCCGCAGCTAGAGAGGGCCTGCGTGCAGCAATGAAGACCCAGCGCAGCCAAAAAATAAATAAATAAATAATTTTAAAAAATAAATGGATATTAAAAAAAAGATTTTCTTATAAAAGCTTTAGTGTCACAGCAAAATTGAGAGTAAGGTACAGAAATTTCCCATATACCTCTTGCTCTTGCTACGTACATAGCCTCGCCCATGATCATCATCCCCCACCAGAGGGGTGCATTTCTAACCATTGAGGAACCTCATCGACATCATAAACATTTAAAGCCCATAGTTTACTTTGTTTCGCTTTTAGGGATGTGTAATTTATGGCTTTGGACAAACGTATAATGACATGTATCCATCATTATAGTTTTGCCCAGATTATTTTCATTGTCCTGAAAGCCCTCTACCCTTAGGATAGTCATAGCCCCACCTTTGCCAACCCTGGCAAACAATGAAATTTTTACTCTCTCACACATATGCCTTTAACAAATATCATGTTGCTAACATCATACATCATGAAGCCTTTTCAGACTGGCTTCTTTCAGTTAATGCATTTAAGGAGCTTCCATATATTTTTGTACCTGGATAAATTCCTTTTATAGTGCTGAATAGTATTCCACTCCCAGAATGTACCAGAATATATTTATCAATTCACCTACAAAGGACACCTTGGTTACTTTCAAATTTTGGCAGTTACGAATAAAAGTGCTATAAATATCCAGGTACAAGTTTTTGTGCAGAAGTAAGTTTTCAACGTTTTTCAGGAAATATCATTGTAGACCACTGCTGGATTGTACGGTAAGAGTATGTTTACTATTGTAGAAACTGCTAGTCTGTCTTCCAGAGTAGCTGCACTGTTTTGCATTCCACTAGCAATGAATGAGATTTCTTCTTGCTCCACATCCACCACAGCATTTGTTATTGTCAGTGTTCCAAAATTTGGCCATTCTAAGAGTTATATCAGTTTGCCCATACTAGTGTTATATCATTGAATTTGTAATTTATATTTTACTGATGACATGTAATGTGTTTCATCTTCCCATATGCTTATATGTTAATTGTCCATCTTCTTTGATGAGATGTCTGTTAAATTTTTTGGTCCATGTTTTCATCAAGTTGCTAGTTTATTAATTTCTTCTACCCAATCTGTATTCGTTTTATTTTCTATTCTTGTCTAATTGCATTAGTATGGACTTCTTATACAATACTGAAAAAGAAATAGTGAAAGGGGACTACCTTGCTTCCTACCTACTTAGTAAGAAAGATTTTCTTACCTTTAAGTGTGATGTAAGCTTTTTTTTGTAGATTATCTTTATTAAGATGAGAAAGCTCATTTCTATTCCCAGTTACATGAGAGTTTTTATCTAGAATGGGTGTTGGAGTTTGTCAAAAATGTCCACATGATGTCCACATTGTCCACATCATATAATGTCCACAATGTCCACAAATATATGATGATATATTTTGCCTTCATTACCATGTTGATGACATGTATACAAGTAATTAATTTTTGAGTGTTGAAACAGCCTTGCTTAACTGGGATAATTCCTCTTGGTTGAGTGTACAACTCTTTTATAACATTTTGGATTCAATTTGCTAATTTTGGGTTGTGGATTTTTACATCTTTTTTTCCTGAGAGATACTGAACCATAGTTATAAGTATTATTAATGTTTTTTGTCTGGATTTAGATATTCTGGTTTTGATGTAGACATTTGGGAAAATTCTCAGTCACCATCATTTTAAATATTTTTCATTCCTTTCTCTCTTTAGTCTCCTTCTGGTATACCCCTTACATATATGACACACTGTTTTAATTGTTGCTCAATCTTTACATATGCTGTTCTGTTTATATTTTTCTCAGCTCACTTTCTCCCTTCCTTCACCTTTGGAGGTTTTTATTGATATGTCTTCAAGCACAGACATATTTTTCCTTACTTGTGTCGGGTCTACTAATAAGCCACTCAAACACATTCTTTATATCTGTGAAGCATTTCTTATCTTTATCAGTATTTTCTCTCTTGCTTATATTGCTATCTGTTCATGCATGTTGCATATTTTATCCCTATAGCACTTAGTATATTAACTGTACTTGTTTTAAATTCCTGGCTGAGAATTTTCCAAATTTTAAGTTCTGCTTCTGTTTTGATTAACGATTCCATATTTACGTTGTTTCCCTCTTCCCCCAGTTTACTACAAGCATTTAAGAGAAATCAGGCTGCTCCTCCCACGCTTTGCTTAGAACTTTCTTGAGCCAAAGTTCCATCACTCACAAGAAATACATTGCAGAGAATTTTAGGAGAGAACCACAACTCAGCCAAGCTCTTTGCCATATTAAAAGAGCAATCACCTTTCCTCCACTTTCAAATAAGCTGTTCCTCATTTCTGTCTGTGATTTCATCAGATTCGACTTTAGAGTATATATTTCTCCCAAAATTTTGTTGATGGACACTTAGGTATTCTCTAAGACAATTGAGGTTCTCTCTCCAGCTCTACTATTTTCCTTCTGAGCTTTCACCAAAATTGCCCTTAATAATTTTTCCCAGTAATGCAGGCTTTTTCTAGCATGCAGTTCCAATCTCCTCCATACTCTATCCATTATGCAGTTCCAATACCACTTCCACAGTTTTAAGTAATTTTTTTCAGGTGTACCCTTACTTCTTAGTACCAGTTTTTGCCTTGATCTCTTTGATTTGCTAAAAATAATACCAAAGACTGGGTAGTTTATGAACAACTGATTTTTTATCTCACTGTGGCAGAGGCTGGGAAGTTCAAGATCAAGGCATCAGAAATTCAATGTCTAGTGATGGCACAATTTCTGGCTCATAGAGAAGGTCCTCTAGCTATGTAGTCAAGTGTGACCAGGGGCAAGTGAGATTTTCTGGGGTACTATTATGAGGGCACTAATCCCATGTATGAGGCAGTGTAGTCAGGGTTCAAACCTGTGTAGGCTGGTTGCAGTGACATTGGTGACCATCATTGTACTGTACCCATATCTACCTGATATTTGTTTTCTAAATATTAATAACATGATAGTTAAAATAATATAAGGGCTTCCCTGGTGGCGCAGTGGTTGAGAATCTGCCTGCCAATGCAGGGGACACGGGTTCGAGCCCTGGTCTGGGAAGATCCCACATGCCGTGGAGCAAATAGGCCCATGAGCCACAACTACTGAGCTTGAGCGTCTGGAGCTTGTGCTCCGCAACAAGAGAGGCCGCGACAGTGAGAGGCCCGCACACCGCGATGAAGAGTGGCCCCCGCTCGCCGCAACTAGAGAAAGCCCTCGCACAGAAACGAAGACCCAACACAGCCAAATAAATAAATAAATAAATAGCGTTCCCTTTAAAAAAAAAACTAATAATAATAATATAAGGGCTTCCCTGGTGGCGTAGTGGTTAAGAATCTGCCTGCCAATGTAGGGGACAGGGGTTCAAGCCCTGGTCCAGGAAGATCCCACATGCCATGAAGCAACTATGCCCATGCGCCACAACTACTGAGCCTGCTCTCTAGAGCCCACAAGCCACAACTACTGAGCCCACATGCCACATCTATTGAAGCCCGCATGCCTAGATCCCGTGCTCCGCAACAAGAGAAGCCACTGCAATGAGAAGCCTGCACACCGCAAGGATGAGTAGCCCCCACTTGCCACAACTAGAGAAAGCCCGTGCACAGCAACAAAGACCCAACTCAGCCAAAAGTAAAAAAATAAATAAAATAAATTTATAAAAAAAATAATAATAATATAAAATATTTCTAAGTTATAGTTATATGTAAATTTTTAATTTATTTTATTTTATGTAAGTTTTCTTGTAATATTTTTCTGTTAAGTCTATGTATTTATTTTAGGCTCTAATATCACATTTTAATCAAGGTTAAAAGAGCTTACTTAAAGGTTAATATATTGCATAGTTTTCCATGACTTAAATGAACTTACTTATGGAAGATGAAGCAACATATGGATAGTAATAGAAAGTCTTAATTTATTGCTAGAAACAAGAGTATGGTGTAATAATCATAGAAGTTATTTTTTTTAATTTACTGGACAAAACTATAATTCAAAATGATATGTGCACCCCTATGTTCATAGCAGCACCATTCACAATAGCCAAGACATGGAAACAACCTAAATATCTGTCAACCGATGAAGGGATAAAGATGTGGTACATATATACAATGGAATACTCCTTAGCCATAAAAAAGAATGAAATAATGCCATTTGCAGCAAGACAGATAGGCCTAGAGATTACCATACTAAGTGAAATAAGTCAGAGGAAGACAAATATATGATATCACTTATATGTGGAATCTAAAATGTGACACAAATGAACTGATCTACGAAACAGAAACAGACTCAGAGACATAGAGAACAGACTTGTTGCCAAGGGGGAAGGGGAAAAGGAAGAAATGCATTGGGAGTTTTGGATTAGCAGATGCAAACTATTATATATAGAATGGCTAAACAATATAGTGTATATCACAGGGAACTATTGATATATTCAATATCCTGTGATAAACCATAATGGAAAAGAATATGAAAAAGAATGTATACATATGTGTACCTGAATCACTTTGCCATACAGCAAAAATTAACACAACATTGTAAATCAACTATACTTCAATATAATAAGTTTAAAAAAAAAAAAAGGAACACTGATGTTACCACCCAAACTGATAGAATATATGGGAGAGGGCATAATTAATGATTGTTCTCAAAATCTATGTGATCCTCTTTGCAAGCCTGAGTCAAGAAACTTTTATCTAAGCTTTACTTCTCAAGCGCTAATGTACATACAAATCACTTGTTGTTCTATACCACACTCTAAAGTACTGTGATTCTTCAAGTTTGGGGTAGGGTCCATGAACTGGCATTTTTAACAAGTTCCATGTCAGTGCTGACACTGTTCCCTCTAGATTTATTACAGGCACCACTAAGCTAGAGAAAGAAGACACAGCATACTTGAGCCCCCTACTCTCAACCATCTTATCCCAACATTAATACTGTAGGTTCACAGTGAAGACCAAAAATCTCTGCCTTGCAACATCACATTTATTAGCCCTTTAACATTTACATAAGGCTAGAGAGGCAGTAATGTCGGAGCAATTCTGTATTAAAAAAAGAAAAAACATGCATTCATGCATTCATTAATGCAATGTTTATAAAAACATCTACTATGTGTTTACAAGTAGGTAAGGTGGTTGAGACCTTCATACACATTATGTGAATTAATCCTCATAATAACCTGTGAGTTTGATACTAAATGTCCCATATTTCTAAAGAAGATGGATATACTGAGACCCGCATTTCTATCTTTTCCCCTGTGTACATATCATTAGTTTAAAATACAAAAAATGTTTCTATAAAACATCAACTAAATAGAGATGGATGGAAGGAACACAGAAAGAGTGAAGTAGCAATTCAGAGGAGTTGTGTAAATTTACCTTTCTTGTGGGGGGTGGGGGTAATAGGTAATGTTTGTTATAAGTCAATGCCAAAGGTTTTCCACACCCAACAGCAAGATATGAGAATTCAAATTTTACCATATTCTCACTGAAATTTAATGTCAGCCGTTTTTTATTTTTAATTGTAGACATTAAAGAAAATATAAAGAGGTAGCTCACAATAGTTTCCCTGGTGAATATGCTGAAATAAAGTGTGATATATATTCCAATCTTAAAAAAAGAAGTAAATCTTTCTATTTACAAAACATGGATGAGGCTGGTGGACATTATGCTAAGTAAAATAAGCCAGACACGTGAAGGCAAATACTGTATGAACTCACTGATATTTGAATTCTAAAATGTTGAGTTCATAAAAGCAACGAGTACAATGGTGGTTGTAATTTATTACCTGGTGAAAATAGTTAATAAAAATGTACCGTGTCCACCTCGAAAATAAAGATAGCCAGTTATATAGCCAGCAAAATGGATTTTTTCAGGAATAGCAAAGAATTGCAATTCAGGACAGGCAAGCTGTGAAGAATCATAGTCAAGTCCAAAGAACAAAGAGAGAGACTTGCCCTTATTAGATTTTAGAAGGAACTTGGTGAGGGTTGTTTTGAACAAAGTCAGTGGAGAAGAAGATAAATTCAAGGACGTGCTGTTTTCTCATGGCTGCAAGTGGTTTAATGTATGGCTGAGGCAGGAGGAAATCGTTCTTCTTTTTGTCATAAGCGGGAGATTAAGTTCTCTTGTACTAGAAGAAAAGCGACATACTTCTCAACCTTCTCCCTGCAGGTTATGTAAACTGAAAGCGTGGGATGTACAAGAGAGCTCCCACTTCAATGCTTTCTGATCAAACTTAAAATGAGGTTTTCTTGATTTATTTTTACAATTGTATATTTGAAATTTGCTAAGAGACTATATTTTAAGGTTTCTTACCACAAGAAAAGGTGACAACTATGTGCTGAGGTAATGGATTTGAACATTAATAGGATTGTGAAACTTATTCTTCAAAGTATATGTACAGGTGTACAGCGCTTCTGCCCACGACCCATGGGCTGAGGTCTCTATGAGGCCATTTTGCCCCAGGAACTCTGGTCTGAAGCGTCAAGTTCGAGGCCTCTGCATGCAGCCCCCTATGAGCAAGTGACACCAGACTAAGCACAAAGGAAAAAAAGGGGGGGAAAGGAAGAGACAGGGGCCTGCCCTCCTGCTCCCCAGACATAAGGTCCCTGCAGTCACCATGCACCCCCACCCCGGGAACCCCTCCGCTGCTGCTGAGTTCCAGCCACGGCTTAACAGGTCCCCAACTTTTCCATCAACTCCCTGCCAACTTTTTAGAGGGAGGATACAGCTTCAAGATGGCAGAGGAGTAAGACGTGGAGATCACCTTCCTCCCCACAAATACATCTACATGTGGAACAACTCCTACAGAACACCTACTGAATGCTGGCAGAAGAACTCAGACTTCCCAAAAGGCAAGAAAATATCCACGTACCTGGATAGGGCAAAAGAAAAAAGAAAAAAAAAACAGAGACAAAAGAATAGGGACAGGACCTGCACCTCTGGGAGGGAGCTGTGAAGGAGGAAAAGTTTCCACACACTAGGAAGCCCCTTCACTGGCGGTGATGGGGGCGGGGGGGGGGAAGCTTCAGAGTCACAGAGGAGAGCGCAGCAACAGGGGTACAGAGGGCAAAGCAGAGAGATTCCCACACAGAGGATCGGTGCAGACCAGCACTCACCAGCCCAAGAGGCTTGTCTGCTCACCCGCCAGGACAGGTGGGGGCTGGGAGCTGAGGCTCGGGCTTCGGTTGGATCCCAGGGAGAGGACTGGGGTTGGCCACGTGAACCCAGCCTGAAGGGGGATAGTGCGCCACAGCTAGCTGGGAGGGAGTCTAGGAAAAAGTCTGAACCTGCCTAAGAGGCAAGAGATCATTGTTTTGGGGTGCACGTGGAGGGGATTCAGAGCACCACCTAAACGAGCTCCAGAGACAGGCGCGAGCCGCGGCTATCAGTGCGGACCCCAGAGACAGGCATGAGACGCTAAGGCTGCTGCTGCCGCCACCAAGAAGCCTATGTGCAAGCACAGGTCACGATCCACACCTCCCTTCCTGGGAGCCCACGCAGCCCACCACTGCCAGGGTCCCGTGATCCGGGGACAACTTCCCTGGGAGAACGCACGGTGCGCCTCAGGCTGGTGCAATGTCACGCCGGCCTCTGCTGCCACAGGCTCGCCCCGCATCCGTACCCCTCCCTCCCCCTGACCTGAGTGAGCCAGAGCCCCCTAATCAGCTGCTACTTTAACCCCGCCCGTCCTGTCTGGGTAGGGAACAGACGCCCTCAGGCGACCTACATGTAGAGGCGGGGCCAAATCCAAAGCTGAACCCCAGGAGCTGTGCGAAAAAAGAAGAGAAAGGGAAATCAGTCCCAGCAACCTCAGGAGCAGCGGATTAAATCTCCACAATCAACGTGATGTACCCTGCATCTCTGGAATACCTGAACAGACAATGAATCATCCCAAAATTGAGGCAGTGGACTTTGGGAGCAACTGTAGACTTGGGGTTTGCTTTCTGCATCTAATTTGTTTCTGGTCTTATGTTCACCTTAGTTTAGTATTTAGAGTTTATTATCATTGGTAGATTTGTTTATTGATTTGCTTACTCTCTTCCTTTTTTTTTAATATATAGATATATATATTTCCCCTTTTTTCTCCCTTTTTCTCTTTTTGTGAGTGTGTATGTCTATGCTTCCTTATATGATTTTGTCTGTATAGCTTTGTTTTCACCATTTGTCCCAGGGTTCTGTCTTTTTTTTTTTTTTTAGCGTAGTTTTTAGTGCTTATCATTGGTGGATTTGTTTTTTGGTTTGGTTGCTCTGTTTTTTCTTTCTTTCTTTTTTTTATTACTGTTTTTTTTGTTTTCAATAATTTTTTATTTTTTATATTAATAACTTAATTATTTTTCTTCCTTTCTTTCTTTTTTTCTCCCTTTTCTTCTGAGCTGTGTGGTTGACAGTGTCTTGGTGCTCAGGCTTGGTGTCAGGCCTGTGCCTCTGAGGTGGGAGAGCTGAGTTCAGGACATTGGTCCACCAGAGGCCTCCCAGTTCCACATAATATCAAACAGCGAAAACTCTCCCAGAGATCTCCATCTCAATGATAAGACCCAGCTCCACTCAATGACCAGCAAGCTACAGTGCTGGAAACCCTATGCCTAACAACTAGCAAGACAGGAACACAAACCCACCCATTAGCAGAGAGGCTGCCTAAAATCATAATAAGGTCACAGACACCCCAAAACACACCAACAGACATGGTCCTGCCCACCAGAAAGACAAGATACCGCCTCATCCACCAGAACACAGGCACCAGTGCCCTCCACCAGGAAGCCTACACAACCCACTGAACCAACCTTAGCCACTGGGGGCAGATACTAAAAACAACGGGAACTACAAACCTGTAGCCTACAAAAAGGAGAACCCAAACACAGTAAGTTAAGCAAAATGAGAAGACAGAGAAACACACAGCAGATGAAGGAGCAAGGGAAAAACCAACCAGACCAAACAAATGAAGACAAAATAGGCAGTCTACCTAAAAAAGAATTCAGAGTAATGATAGTAAAGATGATCCAAATTCTTGGAAATAGAATGGAGAAGATACAAGAAACTTTTAACAAGGACCTAGAAGAACTAAAGAGCAAACAAACAATGATGAACAACACAACGAATGATATTAAAAATTCTCTAGAAGGAATCAATAGCAGAATAACTAAGGCAGAAGAACAGATAAATGACCCGGAAGATAAAATAGTGGAAATAACTACTGCAGTGCAGAATAAAGAAAAAAGAATGAAAAGAATTGAGGACAGTCTCAGGGACCTCTGGGATAACATTAAATGCACCAACATTCGAATTACAGGGGTCCCAGAAGAAGGAAAAGAAAAGTTCTGAGAAAATATTTGAAGAAATGATAGTTGAAAACTTCCCCAATATGAGAAAAGAAATAGTCAATCAAGTCCAGGAAGCGCAGAGAGTCCCATACAGGAAAAATCCAAGGGGAAACACACCACGATACATATTAATCAAACTATCAAAAATTAAATACAAAGAAAAAATATTAAAAGCAGCAAGGGAAAAGCAACAAATAACATACAAGAGAATCCCGATAAGGTTAACAGATGATCTTTCAGCAGAAACTCTGCAAGCCAGAAGGGAGTGGCAGGACATATTTAAAGTGATGAAAGGGAAAAACCTACAACAAAGATTACTCTACCCAGCAAGGATCTCATTCAGATTCGATGGAGAAATTAAAACCTTTACAGACAAGCAAAAGCTAAGAGAATTCAGCACCACCAAACCAGCTTTACAACAAATGCTAAAGGAACTTCTCTAGGCAGGAAACAAAAGAGAAGGAAAGACCTACAATAACAAACCCAAAACAATTAAGAAAACAGTAATAGGAACATACATATTGATAACTACCTTAAATGTAAATAGATTAAATGCTCCAACCAAAAGACATAGACTGGCTGCATAGATACAAAAACAAGACCCATATATATGCTGTCTACAAGAGAGCCACTTCAGACCTAGGGCCATGTACAGACTGAAAGTGAGGGGATGGAAAAAGATATTCTATGCATAATGGAAATCAAAAGAAAGCTGGAGTAGCAATTCTCATATCACACAGAATAGACTTTAAAATAAAGACTATTACAAGAGACAAAGAAGGACACTACATAATGATCAAGGGATCAATCCAAGAAGAAGATATAACAATTGTAAATATTTATGCACCCAACATAGGAGCAACTCAATACATAAGGCAAATGCTAACACCCATATAAGGGGAAACTGACAGTAACACAATGATAGTAGGGGACTTTAACATCCCACTTTCACCAATGGACAGATCATCCAAAATGAAAATAAATAAGGAAACACAAGCTTTAAATGACACATTAGACCAGATGGACTTGATTGATATTTATAGGACATTCCATCCAAAAGCAACAGAATACACTTTCTGCTTAAGTGCACATGGAACATTCTCCAGGATAGATCATATCTTGGGTCACAAATCAAGTGTTGGAAAATTTAAGGAAATTGAAATTGTATCAAGTATCTTTTCCAATGACAACACTATGAAGCTAGATACCAATTACAGGAAAAAAAACTGTAAAAAATACAAACACATGGAGGCTAAACAACACACTACTTAATAAGCAAAAGATCACTGAAGAAATCAAAGAGGAAATAAAAAAAATACATAGACACAAATGACAATGAAAACACGGTGACCCAAAACCTATGGGATGCAGCAAAAGCAGTTCTAAGAGGGAAGCTTATAGTAATACAATCCTACCTCAAGAAACAACAAAAATCTCAAATAAACAACCTAACCTTACACCTAAAGCTATTAGAGAAAGAAGAACAAAAAAGAACCCAAAGTTAGCAGATGGAAAGAAATCATAAAGATCAGATCAGAAATAAATGAAAAAGAAATGAAGGAAACAATAGCAAAGATCAATAAAACTAAAAGCTTTTTGAGAAGGTTCTTTGAGAAGATAAAATTGATAAACCATTAGCCAGGCTCATCAAGAAAAAAAGAGAGAAGACTCAAATCAACAGAATTAGAAATGAAAATGGAGAAGTGACAACTGACACTGCAGAAATACAAAGGATCATGAGCGATTACAAGCAACTCTATGCCAATAAAATGGACAACCTGGAAGAAATGGACAAATTTTTATAAAAGCACAACCTTCCAAGACTGAACCAGGAAGAAATAGAAAATATGAACAGACAAATCACAAGCACTGAAATTGAAACTGTGATTTAAAATCTCCCAACAAACAAAAGCCCAGGACCAGATGGCTTCACACGTGAATTCCATCACACATTTAGAGAAAAGCTAACACCCATCCTTCTCAAACTCTTCCAAAAGATAGCAGAGAGTGGAACACTCCCAAATTCATTCTATGAGGCCACCATCACCCTGATACCAAAACCAGACAAAGATGTTACAAAAAAAGAAAACTACAGACCAATATCACTGATGAACATAGATGCAAAAATCCTCAACAAAATACTAGCAAACAGCATCCAACAGCACATTAAAAAGATCATACACCATGATCAAGTGGGGTTTATCCCAAGAATGCAAGGATTCTTCAACATATGCAAATCAATCAATGTGATACACCACATTAACAAACTGAAGAATAAAAACCATATGATCATCTCAATAGATGCAGAAAAAGCTTTTGACAAAATTCAACACCCATTTATGATAAAAACCCTCCAGAAAGTAGGCATAGAGGGAACTTACCTCAACATAATAAAGGCCATATATGACAAACTCACAGCCAACATCATTTTCAGTGGTGAAAAATTGAAACCATTTCCACTAAGATCAGGAACAAAACATGGTTACCCACTCTCACCAGTATTATTCAACATAGTTTTGGAAGTTTTAGCCACAGCAATCAGAGAAGAAAAAGAAATAAAAGGAATCCATATCAGAAAAGAAGAAGTAAAACTGTCACTGCAGATTACATGATACTATAGATAGAGAATCCTAAAGATGCTACCAGAAAACTACTAGAGCTAATCAATAAATTTGGTAAAGTAGCAGGATACATAATTAATGCACAGAAATCTCTTGCATTCCTATATGTTAATGATGAAAAATCTGAAAGAGAAATTAAGGAAACACTCCCATTTACCATTGCAACAAAAAGAATGAAATACCTAGGAATAAACCTACCTAGGGAGACAAAAGACCTGTATGCAGAAAACTATAAGACACTGATGAAAGAAATTAAAGATGATACAAACAGATGGAGAGATATACTATGTTCTTGGATTGGAAGAATCAACATTGTGAAAATGACTCTACTACCCAAAGCAATCTACAGATTCAATACAATCCCTATCAAACTACCAATGGCATTTTTTACAGAACTAGAACAAAAAATTTCACAATTTGTATGGAAACACAAAAGACCGTGAATAGCCAAAACAATCTTGAGAAAGAAAAATGGAGCTGGAGGAATCAGGCTCCCTGACTTCAGACTACACTACAAAGCTACATTAATCAAGACAGTATGCTACTGGCACAAAAACAGAAATATAGATCAATGGAACAGGATCGAAAGCCCAGAGATAAACCCATGCACATATGGTCACCTTATTTTTGATAAAGGAGGCAAGAATATATAATGGAGAAAATACAGCCTCTTCAATAAGTAGTGCTGGGAAAACTGGACAGGTACATGTAAAAGTATGAAATTAGAACACTCCCTAACACCATACACAAAAATAAAGTCAAAATGGATTAAAGACCTAAATGTAAGGCCAGACACTATAAAAGTCTTAGAAGAAAACATAGGCAGAACACTCTATGACATAAATCACAGCAAGATCCTTTTTGACCCATCTCCTAGAGAAATGGAAATTAAAAACAATAAGAAACAAATGGGACCTAGTGAAACTTAAAAGCTTTTGCACAGCAAAGGAAACCATAAACAAGACGAAAAGTCAACCCTCAGAATGGGAGAAAATATTTGCAAACGAAGCAACTGACAAAGGATTAATCTCCAAACTTTACAAATGTATGGCTTTTAATTATACTTGCGTGACTTTGCTAAATTAACATTTGTTAAACGAGTTCCCAGCAATGGATGATGAGTCAGGGTTCAACAAAAGACCACTAGGGAAATTGAAGTAGATGAGTTTATTACTCACAGGTCCTGAAATAATTAATAGCAAGCCTTGAGGACCCACTCATGGAGGCCAAGGCAAGATGCAGGAAGACAAAGTAGCAGTACTTGGGGCACATGCCTTTATTAGAGAACATTGGTGAAGTGCTATGGGTTATCTGGACTAACTGTGGATTGTTCACTTCAAACTAAAGTGAGCAAGATTTGGGTGAGCTCTGAGAGGTCTCACTGAAGGGGTACATGAGAAGAAGAACCTGGAATTCAGGAAGGCAGTTGATCACAAGTGCTGCTGGAGAAGAATATCAGGAACTTATATTTTCTTGTGATTTTGAAAGCTGTTATCTAGTGTATGTGCTCACAGGAATGGCTAGTGCCAGTTCAAGGCACCTGCAGGCTGGCTGGCTACACAAAACTGATCTCAGGGCAGGAATATCATGGAATAGTTTAGGTAAACTCTCAACAATATTATATATAATCCTTATTATAATCATCACAATGTCCAAGTAGTTACAAAAAGGAGAAAACAATACAATATACAAATTTTGGTAAACACAATCTCAAATTATTTGAGGTTTAAGGCCAGTAGGAAAAGGGATTACTAGACATGTCATCTCACTGATAGTAACTTTACTGTTACTATCTTTTACCTACAACTTTAAATAATGTGGGAGAGGTTAATGTTGGTTGCAGGGTAACACTTGACTAATTACACAAAACTATTCAGTTTTATTAATTAACATATATTAAGTACACACATACTCTAAATAAAGCCTTTCAAAGTCCACTGTATGATCCTGAATCAAAATACAGATTACAAGCATTCAAAAACATCTTGTTCTTTTGATAAGGATCTGAGAATTGGGATGTCTATAATTAACAAAACTCAGGCTAATCATTAGTAATCATGGACATAAATTAATTTTATGACCTTTTAGTAAAGAGTTGCCTATACTTTTCTTGGATATCTGTGAAGATGTCTTTATTTCAACCATATCAACTAATATTCATGACTTCTGTTTATTGATATATTATGAAGATACTTCACAATTTTAATGAACTACAAGCTTTTTATCCTTAAAAAACAACTAATACAACTATTTAAAATTTAGAATGATCCTCTGTCTTACTTTAAGACAAGGAATGATTCCCTGAACGCTTACCTAATGGTGACATATAAGAATGTTTTAAATTAATGACAAGCATTATCTCCATTTAGATTTTCATTGTACATTTTAAATTTCAGCATCCTTAGTCTTCTATGGAAAAGTAGATATAAGTGATTCCCACCTAATATAGGAGGGTTTCTCTAATCTTTGAGGCAGCAATAATCAAAACCATGAGTTCACACTAGAAATAAAGGCATAGCATGTAGCAATTTGAGAGTTGAATTATATTAAATTTTATTTTCAAATAATGTCAATATAAATAAGGATACAGTGATAATAATTATACCTATCAAACAGCTCTCCCCTTGATCCTGTGATCCATACTAACAAATAATTTTTCTAAGTGTTTTAATTTTGGATTATTTTCTATAATATCTTGATTTAAAGTAATACCAGAAAAGAGTTATTGACTAGAAGGTATCTACTATGAATTCTCTGATATTTATTTAGATCTGATTTTTTAATTAAATACTTTCCTGCATTTTTTTACATCATCAAACATTCTTCCTAGTATGAACTCTCTGGCATTTTCTAATGTGTATATTTAGGACAAATGTCATTCATCACTTATTACATTTGTAGGGTCTCCCTCCACCATGCACTACCTGATATTGAGTGAGGTGACAGCTCACTTAAAGGCTTTGTCACATTATCTATATTTGTAAGGCTTCTCTGCAGTATGAATTATCTTATGTCGAATAAGGTTTGAGTGGCAATTAAAAGCTTTGCCACATTCTTTACATTTGTATGGTTTCTCCCCTGTATGAATTATCTCATGCTGGACAAGGTTTGAGTGCCAGTTAAAGGCTTTGCCGCATTCTTTACATTTGAAAGGTTTCTCTCCAGTGTGAGATCTCTGATGCTGAGTAAAATATGAACGCCTGTTAAAGGCTTTGCCACATTCTGTACATTTATATAGTTTCTTCTCAGTATGAATTCTCTCATGACGGGTAAGACTCGAGGGGCAGTTAAAGGCTTTGCCACATTCTTTCCATTTATAAGTTTTCTCTCCAGTATGAATTCGCTGATGCTGAGCAAGATATGAACGCTTGTTAAAGGCTTTGCCACATTCTGTACATTTGTAAGGCTTCTCTGCAGTATGAATTCTCTGATGTCGAGTAAGGCTTGAGTGTCGGTTAAAGACTTTGCCACATTCTTCACATCTGTAATGTTTCCCTACAGTATGGATTTCCCTATGTCTATTTAGATTTAATAATTGATTAAAGACTTTCCCACATGTACTACACTTGTAACGTTCCTCCCTAGCATGAATATTCGGATGCTGACTAACTCTTGAAGACTGGTTAAAAACTTTACCACATTCCTTAATTTGTAATTATTCTCTCCAATATGAATATTCTTATCTGTAATAAGATTTGAGCTTTGATAAAAGACATTTCTACATTCATTCCCTTTATAACGGTTCTCTGAAAATTGAGTTCTCTGATGTTTCATGAGTCTTGAGTCTTGGTCAAAGTTAGTCCCAGATTCAATGTATGGATAGATTCTCGCTCCATTATAAATACTGTTGTAATTACTGAAGATAGAGCTCTCACTTAAGGCCTCACTCATTTGATTACATGTGTTGCTCCATATTATCTATACTGTAATACCCATTGAATGACGATGGTTGGATAAAGACTCCCCCATTATTATCAACATTACAGATATTGGAATAGGGAGAAAATATTTGTTAGTTGAAAAATAATGAGCCCTTGCTAAAGGATCTCTCAAATTGGTCATAATGAGATTTTTTTCCTTCATTTTCAAATCTCTGACTTTCAGACATGTTTGAATGACTGTTTAATTCAAACCTATATTCATAATGGTTTGAATGATTATTTGTAGCATAGACTAGATGACTTTCCATATTTTCCAAATTTCATTTCAGAGAATATACATATATTTTTTTAAATCATGTGTGTCCTTGCTTACAAAAACATATTTTTCTGGCAAAGTTACAGACTTAAAATGGAATTTTTCCCAATTTGATTTGTATCCTCAATTTCTTTCAGCAATGATGTTTTCATTATGGGTAATTGTCCCAATTTGGTTACATCCATAATAACATCCTTTTTGCCCTTCATGTGCCTCCTTACATCCCCAGTCTTTCATTAAGTATAAATTTCCAAGGTGACAGCTCTCATAATTTCCCAGCACATTTACAAATAAATCTTCTATGCAAGGCTTCTTTGGCAACAAACCCTGGATGTCATGAGAAAATACAGCTGAAAGATAACAAATAACCAAGTATTCCACTTAGCACTTTGGGTAAATATACTTTACAATTTTATATAATATTAACAAACCCTTAGCTAGATTAAGAAGAGGTAAGATGCAAGTAAAATCAGAAGTAAAAGAGACATTATAAATGATACCAAAAAACAAAAAGTAATTATACAAGGCTACTATGAACAATACTACACCAAAAAATTGAACACCTCAAAAAAAAGAAACAGATCGAATTTCTAGAAACATAGAACCCCTTAGATTCTAGCATGAATGAATTTAAAAATCACGACAAACCTACAACTAGTAAGCAGACTAAAAAACTAATTTTAAAAAACCCTGGAGTAGGGGCTTCCCTGGTGGCGCAGCGGTTGAGAATCTGCCTGCTAATGCAGGGGACACGGGTTCGAGCCCTGGTCTGGGAAGATCACACATGCCACGGAGCAACTAGGCCCGTGAGCCACAACTACTGAGCCTGCGCATCTGGAGCCTGTGCTCCGCAACAAGAGAGGCCGTGATAGTGAGAGGCCCATGCACTGCAATGAAGAGTGGCCCCCGCTTGCCACAACTAGAGAAAGCCCTTGCACAGAAACAAAGACCCAACACAGCCATTAATTAATTAATTAATTAATTAATTAAAAACCCTGGAGTAGATGAATTAACTGGATAATTCCAGAAGCATTTCAAGAAAAATTAACATCAATTCTCCACAAATATTTCCAAAGTATGAAGAAAAGAGAAATTATCAAAACACTTTCTGGAACTTCCCTGGTGGCACAGTGGTTAAGAATCCACCTGCCAATGCAGGGGACATGGGTTCAATCTCTGGTCCAGGAAGATCCCACATGCCACGGAGCAACTAAGCCCATGTGCCACAACTACTGAGCCTGCGTGCCACAACTACTGAAGCCCTCATGTCCTAGAGCCCACATGCCTCAACTACTGAGCCCACATGCTGCAACTACTGAAGCCCATGTGCCTAGAGCCCGTGCTCCACAACAAGAGAAGCCACCACAATGAGAAGCCCACACACCACAATGAAAAGCAGCCCTCGCTCGCCACAACTAGAGAAAACCCACGTGCAGCAACAAAGACCCAACGCAGCCAAAAATAAATAAAATTTTAAAAAAAAGAAACACTTTCTACGAGGTCAGCATTACCCAATATCAAAACCAAAGACACTACCAATTTAGGAAAAAAAAAAAAACTACAAGCCAATATCTGTGGTGAATATTGCTGCAAAAGCTCTTAATAAAATACTAGCAAGCTGCATTACAAAGCACATTAAAATAATTATATGCCATGAAAAATTCAGGATTATTTGTAGAATTCAAGGGTGTTTCAGCAAATGGAAATTTTAAAAGTAAGACTAATACACAGAATGAATGTTATACCATATAATCATATCAAATGATGCAGAGAAATAAAGTGACAATATTCAACACACTTTCATCATAAGAACACTCATTCTAGGCATCGATGGAACTCACCTGAATATAATAAAGATCATATATGAAAAGCCCAGAGTTATCATTATACTCCATAGTGGAAGACTGAAAGCCTTTCCTCTACAATAAAGAAAGGCAAGAATGTACTCTCTCAACACTTTGACTCAACACAGTACTGGATTTCCTAGTCAAAACCATCTGGCAAAAAAAAAAAAAAAAGCATGCAATTCCAAAAAGAAGATGTAAAGTGATCTCTGTTCACATTTGACAAAATGTTATGTAGAAAACCCTAAAGAATCCACATGAAAAAACAAACACAGAACTCATGAACAAATTTAGCAGAATTCAAAATATAGAACATAAAAATTAGTTGTGTTTCTATAAACTAATGGGAAAAAATCTAAGCAAGATATTAAGAATATATGCACATTTATACTAGCATTAAAGAGAATAATATTCTGTAAGAGTTAACTTAATGAAGGAGGTTAAAGACTTGTATGAAAAAAATTATAAAATACAGTTGGAGGTAAATAGAGACTCTATAAATAAACAAAAATACATTCCATGTGCCGGGACTGGAACACTTAATATCATTAATTTGTCAATACTACCCAAGGTGATCTATAGATGCAAACTAATCTCTAACAAAATTCAAATTCAACTTTTGACAGAAACACTCCTTCTAAAATGTATATGAAATAACAAAACACGAAATATCCAAAATAATCTGGTAAAGAAAGTGTAAAGTTGGAGACATGACACTTATTGATTTTTAAAACATGCAACAAAGCTATAGCTATCAGGAACTTCCCTGGTGCTGCAGTGGTTAAGAATCCACCTGCCAATGCAGGGGACATGGGTTCGAGCCCTGGTCCGGGAAGATCCCACATGACGCGGAGCAACTAAGCCCGTGTGCCACAACTACTGAGCCTGCACTCTAGAGCCCAGGAGCCACAACTACTGAGCCCACGTGCCACAACTACTGAAGCCCACGCACCTAAAACCCTTGCTCCACAACAAGAGAAGCCACTGCAATGAGACGCCTGCGCACTGCAACGAAGAGTAGCCTCTGCTTGCCACAACTAGAGAAGACCCATGCACAGCAACAAAGACCCAATGCAGCCAAAAAGAAGAAAAAAGAAAAAAAAAAAGCTATAGTTATCAAAAAGGATACTACAAATATACAGACAGAAACAGAATAACAAATTAGCATAGAGAGCACAGATATAAGCTCTTATGTTTATGGTCAAATAATCTTCAACAAGGGGGCCTACAACACAAGATGGTGTTGGGAAATTTGGATGTTCATATGTAAAAGAATGAATTTGGACTCTTACCTAACACCACTTACAAAAATTATTTCAAAAGAGACTGAAGATTTAAATATAAACCTGTACCTGTATATTTCCTAAAAGAAAACAGAGGGGGAAAGTTCTAAGATGTGATTTAGCAATGATTTCTTGGATATGAAGCCAAAAACTCAGGCAATAAAAGCCAATATAGTCAAATGGAATTACATCACATGTAAAAACTGGTGCATATTTAAGGGAAAAAAAAAATCAATGCTGTGAAAAGGCACCAGGTAGAATGAGAGAACATTTTTGAGAAGCATGTATCTGATAAGGAATTAAGGTACAGAATATATAAAGAACTCCTACAACACAACAATGTTAAAAAACAAATAACACAGTATATGGACAAAGGATATAATAGACATTAACCTAAACAACATATACAACAAAAGTACAACAAAAATGTGAAAGAGGGGCTTCCCTGGTGGCGCAGTGGTTGAGAATCTGCCTGCCAATGCAGGGGACACGGGTTCGAGCCCTGGTCTGGGAAGATCCCACATGCCGCGGAGCAACTAGGCCCGTGAGCCACAATTACTGAGCCTGCATGTCTGGAGCCTATGCTCCGCAACAAGAGAGGCCGCAACAGTGAGAGGCCCGCGCACCACAATGAAGAGTGGCCCCCGCTCGCTGCAACTAGAGAAAGCCCTTGCACAGAAACAAAGACCCAACACACCCAAAAATAAATAAATAAATAAATAAATTTATTTTTTTTTTAATTTGAAAGATACACAAAATCAGTAATCATTAGAGGAAAAAAAACAAAACCACAATGAGGTATCACCTCACACCCATTAGGAAAAGAAAGAAAAAGAAAGAAAGAAAAGAAAGAAAGAAAGAAAGGAAAGAAAGAAAGAAAGGAAAGAAAGAAAGAAAGAAAGGAAGGAAGGAAGGAAGGAAGGAAGAAAAGAAAGGAAGAAAGGAAGAAAGGAAGAAAGACAGGATGTGGAGAAATTGGAATCCTTATGCACTGCTTAAAAATATATAAAATAGTGCAACCACTCTAAAAAATACAATATGGAGGTTTCTTTAAAAATTTAAAATAGAATTATGATCCAGTCATCCCACTTCTGGGTATATATTAAAAAGAATTCTAATCTCCAAAATTTACAAGCAGCTCATGCAGCTCAATATCAAAAAAACAAACAACCCAATCCAAAAATGGGCAGAAGACCTAAATAGACATTTCTCCAAAGAAGACATACAGATGGCCAAGAAGCACATGAAAATCTGCTCAACATCACTAATTATTAAAGAAATGCAAATCAAAACTATAATGAGGTATCACCTCACACCAATCAGAATGGTCATCATCAAAACATCTACAAATAATAAACATTGGAGAGGGTGTGGAAAAAACAGAACCCTCCTACACTGTTTGGTGGGAATGTAAATTGGTGCAGCCACTGTGGAAAACAGTATGGAGATTCCTTGAAAAACCAAATATAGAACTACCATATGATCCAGCAATCCCACTCCTGGGCATATATCCAGAGAAAACCATAATTCGAAAAGATACATGCACCCCAATGTTCACTGCAGCACTATTTACAATAGCCAAGATATGGAAGCAACATAAATGTCCATCAACAGATGAATGGATAAAGAAGAAGTGAATATATATATATATATATATATATATATATATATATACATACATACATACAGCAACATTGTTGAACCTAGAAATTAACACACTATGTGAAGTAAGTCAGACTGAGAAAGACAAATATCATATGATATCACTTATATGTGGAATCTAAAAAAATGATACAAACAGACTTCCCTGGCAGTCCAGTGGTTAAGACCCCTCACTCCCAATGCAGGGGGCACAGGTTCGACCCCCGGTGGGGGAAGATCCTGCATGACACGTGGTGTGGCAAAAAAATGGAATGGAATGAATTGGAATGAAATCTTATTTACAAAACAGAAACACACTCACAGACAGAGAAAACAAATTTATGGTTACCAAAGGGGAAAGGCAGGGGGAATGATAAATTAGGAATTTGGGAGTAACATATACACACTATTATATACAAAATAGATAAACAACAAGGACTTATTGTATAGCACAGGGAACTATACTCAATATTTTATAATTACCTATATGGGAAAATAATCTGAAAAAGAACATATATATCTGTCTCTGAATTACTTTGCTGTACACCTGAAACTAACACAACATTGTAAATTAACTATACTTCAATTTAAAAATTAAAATAAAAAATGATAATAATATAAATTCATCAATAAATAGATGTTAAATTAAGACTATTTCTATAACTTCTCACCAAGGCAGAATAAAACAAATATTGCTCATTAACCAAGAAGACAAATAAATTAAGTCATGAATGCAATAGAGGTAATAATTAAAAGACACAGACACACATAATTTTATTGGTAGGAGACACATGGGAGATTCAAATTTGAATTCAACACCACACTATCTTAAGTGTACTGAATTAAAAATTATCATTTACATTCATGAAATATAGGTAAAAACAAAACGCAATTAATTAACTTCAGGGAACCTATCATAGGAAAAAAAAAGAAAATTGTTATGAAATAGCTAAACAAGAATAAGACAAATTTTTTCTCCCCAATTCTGAATATAACATATATATACTATTAAAAAATAATCCTTCTAAATAAGTATATTTTCAACGGTGACTAAGCACCCCCTAAAGCCACCATTTTGAGTCACTGGTATGTGTTGCAAGGCAGGAGAATTTCACGGAAAATACATTACAATCATTTATTAAAAGTCTCTAATGAGGGGCTTCCCTGGTGGTGCAGTGGTTGAGAATCTGCCTGCTAATGCAGAGGACACAGGTTCGAGCCCTGGTCTGGGAAGATCACACATGCCACGGAGCAACTAGGCCCGTGAGCCACAACTACTGAGCCTGCGCATCTGGAGCCTGTGCTCCGCAACAAGAGAGGCCGCGATAGTGAGAGGCCCATGCACTGCAATGAAGAGTGGCCCCTGCTTGCCACAACTAGAGAAAGCCCTTGCACAGAAACGAAGACCCAACACAGCCATTAATTAATTAATTAATTAATTAATTAAAAACCCTGGAGTAGATGAATTAACTGGATAATTCCAGAAGCATTTCAAGAAAAATTAACATCAATTCTCCACAAATATTTCCAAAGTATGAAGAAAAGAGAAATTATCAAAACACTTTCTGGAACTTCCCTGGTGGCACAGTGGTTAAGAATCCACCTGCCAATGCAGGGGACACGGGTTCAATCTCTGGTCCAGGAAGATCCCACATGCCACGGAGCAACTAAGCCCATGTGCCACAACTACTGAGCCTGCGTGCCACAACTACTGAAGTCCTCATGTCCTAGAGCCCACATGCCTCAACTACTGAGCCCACATGCTGCAACTACTGAAGCCCATGTGCCTAGAGCCCATGCTCCACAACAAGAGAAGCCACCACAATGAGAAGCCCACGCACCACAATGAAAAAAGGAAAAAAAGAAATAAGCCTAGGCCTCTCAAAAATAATTCTAGGGCTTCCCTGGTGGCGCAGTGGTTGAGAGTCTGCCTGCCAATGCAGGGGACATGGGTTCAAGCCCTGGTCTGGGAAGATCCCACATGCCGCGGAGCGATTAGGCCCGTGAGCCACAACTGCTGAGCCTGTGCATCTGGAGTCTGTGCTCCGCAACAAGAGAGGCCGCGATAGTGAGAGGCCCGCGCACCGCGATGAAGAGTGGCCCCCGCTTGCCGCAACTAGAGAAAGCCCTCGCACAGAAACGAAGACCCAACACAGCCAAAAATAAATAAATAAATTTAAAAAAAAAGTCTCTAATGAAAAATTTGAATGAATTATTATTTAAATGACAGTAGAGAAATTTATCATATTATTGATATATTGTTGCTATACATACACAAAATATCAAGTCTGTAACCCATCCTTTAGAAAAAAAATAAAATCTTATTTATAAATAAAAGAACACGAAAGTTGTAAAATATGCAAAGAATCACTGATACAAAAAATAAACTGTTGTGATTAAATTATATCACGATTCTCACACATTGAGAAAAGTAAATGAAAAATCTGACTACTTTTTGCTTGAAGTGAACCAAACATTTTCATAAATATGGATACCTACTAATTATCTAACTCACTTCTTTCCAAACATGTTTTTATTTGAGCTTGTTATATTAAATCTTTTGAATGTAAAATCATATATGATTTTGACATGGAACTAATCAGAAAGGGAAAAAATAGGATACAGTACCCATAAGCTTCATACTAAATAAGAGAAACTTATTTAATTTCTTAATAACTATGATATGATAACAATTGAGACTTTAAAATATGGTGGGCAATGTTACAAGTGTCCCTATGGCATTAATATATTTAAGAGTTCTATAAGTTAATAGGTTTATTAAATTAATGAACTGGGGCAAATACACTTAAAATGTCTAATGTTCTTTCAAAGTAAAAGAAAATTGGGAAGAGCCAGACCATGCAGGTCCTCACAGGCCAGGAGGAAGATTTTGGCTTTCATTGTGAATGTGAGGGAAAAAATCACTGGAGCTGAAGAATACATGGAGGATTTAAGAGCACAAGGATGGGGCTGGACATGTCCCTCTTTTACAGCAACAGAAATAAACCTAGGGGCGGGAAAAGGCATTCCAGCTTTGCTACTGTAACTACACGTTTACAGAGCTCCAAAACAGAGATGGATAAAACTGCCCTGCCCCAGGGAACGTACGCACCGCCTGTCTGGGAAGACCCTGTGATGGGCAATATCTGGCAAGATCAAAGCTGCAGGAGAACAGACAGTGAGGTACAGAGAGATGGAAGGATCTTGGATTTGATTGACGATGCTAGGTGAGAAGACAAGCTGCCTTATGAGGATGTTGCAATACCACTGAATGAGCTTCCTGAACCTGAACAGGACAATGGCGGCACCACAGAATCTGTTAAAGAACAAGAAATGAAGTGGACTGGGACCTCCCTGGTGGCGCAGTGGTTAAGAATCCGCTTGCCAATGCAGGGGACACGGGTTCAATCCCTGGTCCGGGAAGATCCCACATGCCACGTACAAACTAAGCCTGTGCGCCACAACTACTGAGCCCGCATGCCACAACTACTGAAGCCAGCATGCCACGAGCCCACGCTCCGCAACAAGAGAAGCCACTGCAATGAGAAGCCCAAGCACCACAATGAAGAGCAGCCTCTGCTCGCTGCAACTAGGGAAAGCCTGCGTGCAGCAATGAAGATCCAATGCAGCCAAAAAATAAATAAATTAAATTTTTTTTAAAAAAGAAATGAAGTGGACTGACTTGGCCTTACAATACTCCATGAGAACGTTCACCCCATAGGAAACTGATGCCTGGCTCATTGTTCATCGACAGATTTTTTTAAGATACACAGATACAAAGTGTTTTCTTTCAGTCTCCTAATTTGAATCTTTTAGTGGTAGATCAATGCGCAAAAATGTACAACTAATTTTGTGGCCGCAAAATGCAATGTGAAAATACTCAACCAGAATGAGAAGCTGATTGTGATTTCTTGGTAATGCAGAATATCTGGCCCTTCGAACCTAAAGTTCTTCACTGACTAGCTTGTGTTTGAACATGATTCATTAAACATTTGCCTTTAACTCTGATTTTGCTTTACTGTCAGAGTTTAACACTTCCCAGCTACTTATATGTGTCCTGTGACACAGGTGATTGAAGATATGAGAGGGAAAGGCAAAGAACGATGAAGCCAGACATGAGAATTAACTTCCCATATACCCGCATTCTGAGAATCATCTGAGAGGGTGTGTGTGGAGTCTGTAGATGTAATGGACATACAGATAGCCCATTCACTGACTACTGAGATTCCTAAGATTCTCCATGATGTTTTCAAACTTTGGATAAATTTACACATTAAAAGCTGTCTTGGCAGTTAACCTCTGCTCTCCCTACAACTTCCTTTGGTGCCACTGGAAAGGCGAGATGGACCACTGATTTTACCCAGTAACAGGATTTCTTATTTTCTCAAAGCCCTTTCAGATAGAACTGAAGCACCATGGAGTCAGTATTTAGTTACACGTTTGTGAAAGAACTTGTATTTTGAAAAACGCATTGATGGACATTTATCTCCTAGAATTATTTGTCTCTTTTATGTGGTATCTCTCTTGTTCTCTCCCAAGATTGTAAACTCTGTGGGAAGAGGCCCTGGCTTTTACTCCTGTATCCCTCATTGAAAAACTGGAAACATTGAATAATTGAAATCTCTAAAAAAGAAGAAGAAGAAGAAAAGAAAAAGAAAAAAAAAGAAGCCTAGGCTTCTCAAAAATAATTCTAGTGAAGCAGATCTTTCCAAACCATATTATGAAGTCTGGCTTCCTCTGTGATCTTTGGACCTCTCACCTGCGTCATCTACTTCATTCAGTCACACCTAGCCCAGGGATTCTTCTTTTACTCCAAAAAGGGGGACTTTTCATTAGAAAAATAAACATAATTAGGAGTTTGGGCTTAACATATACACACTACTTATATATAAAATAGATAGCGGTGCTTCCCCAGTGGCACAGTGGTTAAGAATCCGCCTGCCAATGCAGGGAACTCGGGTTCGAGCCCTGGTCCGGGAAGATCCCACATGCCGCGGAGCAACTAAGCCCGTGTGCCACAACTACCGAGCCTGCGCTCTGCAGCCCGTGAGCCACAACTACTGAGCCCGCATGCCACAACTACTGAAGCCCGCACACCTAGAGCCCATGGTCCGCAACAAGAGAAGCCACTGCAAAGAGAAGCCCGTGCACTGCAATGAAGAGTAGCCCCCGCTCGCCGCAACTAGAGAAAAGCCCACGTGCAGCAATGAAGACCCAACGCAGCCAAAAAAATCAAATAAATTTTTTTTTAAAAAGATAAAATAGATAACCAACAAGGACATACTGCATAGGGCTGGGAACTATACTCAATATTTGTAATAACCTATAAGGGAAAACAATCTGAAAAAAATATATATGTATGTATAATTGAATCACTTTGGTGTACACCTGAAACAAACACAACATTGTAAATCAACTGTACTTCAATTAAAAGAAAAAGACATAAGTTTTGCTAGAGATCCTCCATATTCCAATCCAGTATTGTGCCCAGGTGAGAAAAGAAGGCATTGTAAAATTTTAAAATATTCTAGAAATTGATTCCCCAAATACTGTTTTTTGAAAGCACCTTTACTATACCAAGCAACAGTTAAAAATCATATTCTGAGATTCTGTCCAAGTACAAATAAATCAAAAATAAGGGATGAAACTCTGTTTTTAAGATGCAGACAGAAATATGTATCTATCTATTTATTTGCCGCACCGCGCTGCATGTGGGATCTTAGTTCCCCGAGCAGGGATTGAACCGTGCCCCCTGCAGTGGAAGTGCAGAGTCTTAACCACTGAACTGCCAGGGAAGTCCCGGGCAGCACTATTTTATACCACTGAACATTTATAGAATTACCATTAATCTAGAGCGAAGGATGCAGATTACCTCAAGAAAGAGGAAGGTTAGAATCACGATGAATCATCATGAAACCTTTCTGTCTATACCCACAAACTCCCATTTTTTCCTTGAAAGCAGGGATCTGAAACTCTACTGTAGGAAGCAGAAGATTCCAGGAGACATTCTACAAATGAAGGAACCAAAACCCTGTGGGTGAATAAAGAATTCTGGAAGGAAGCTATCCTCACCCAAGGAGACCAGGTTCCTATAGTTCTCTAACATCACATCCCTGTACAATTCCCCTGGAGGGAGTTCAGGCATTCTCACTCATCCTGAGAAAATTCTATGGTCACATCTCTGAATGTCAACAGGCCCTAAAATAAAAAGTACATTTGTTGAGTCACAACAGGAAGAGTTCATAATTTGGCCCAAGAGAGTATTAAAAGGAGTGGTTTGATTTAGGAGACTGTCTTGAATTATCTGATAAAATAATTTTTACACAGTAATATTCCCTACTGTATTTCTAACTCCAAGAAAAGAGGATGACATACGATCCACAAAACCACTATAGAGACTATAATTATCTGGAAGAGAAATTATAAAATGATGGCATCAACACAGGCATATGCATTTTTGAGTGTTGTACTTTTATTATACAGGATAAATTGTGTATATTTCTCAGTAAATATACATGATGAGTCAGAAGTAAAACTTTCCAATTTTAATGTGTAAACAAGCAAACTGGAGATACTGTTAAAATGCGGAATCTGATCCAGGAATTCTGGGGTGGGGCCTGAGTTCCACATTTTTAACAAGTTCATTTTTCACTAGTGGTGTCAGTGTCTCTGGTCCATGTACCACATATTTTGATAACATAAAGGTAGAACAGCAAGGTAAGAATTTATAGTTAATCTTGAACTGAAAGTGTTTTATGGATTTTACAGGTCTAATAGAATAGTAAGCACACCAACAACAATCCTTTTTGAATATTTACTGTATACTTTCTAGCTTGTTTTTTTTTTTTTTTTTACATAGCATTGAATGCACCACATAAATAATTTAAGAAACATGACATTACTGTTCCTCTTTTCTTGAGCATATTTGTCAACCATTCAGTAAATGATAGAGCCTGGGTTTTACTCCAGTTTACCTGAACTAGAATTTATCTACAAAGAACACAGACAAATACACAGAGACAATCCTAATGAATGTTTATATCAGTGTCTGTAATTAGGAAGAATAATAGAAATAAGAAAAAATGGATCAGATAATGTTAACACGATGTACACAGATATACATAAAAATGGCGACTTTGTACATATTGAAAGTTATATAGAAGAAAATATTCATAGCAATGAAATTATTATTTTTTACTGAGTAAATCTTATAAATCTATTTGTGGAAGATATCCTTTGTATTTCTAAAATACACCATGATGCAAACGTATACAATGATATAAAATAAATTAGAGTTATTGGTTCTGAATCTTTTATTTCTTTACAGATCTTTATAATTTGTGCTGGGCTATATTTATGAATATTGACACAGTTGAACATATATTAGTAATACTATCCTTGGAAACTTTTTGGAGAACACAAAGAAATGATAAAGAAGAATATGTCTGTAACGTGAGCATGGAGTATAATGGAAACTATCAAAACCTAGGCTTGACTGATGAAAACCTCTGCTTACAAAACTCAATATCTCTACTAAACACAGTTGAGTGTTCATATTTCAAAGCAAACTAGAAGCAAAGAGAAACTAAGAAGAAATGGAGTTGCCATATTAACTGGGACATCCCTCACTATATCTTTCCAAGAACTTTATTAAAGAAAAAAGGGAAAAAATAGGAACTTCATAGTACAGCAACCTGGCAGAAAACACCTGAATCAGTGAACATCAGGTATAATGGGATAAATTGGTATCAGGTGACTGAAACACTCAGGAGGACATTGTCAGTGCTTGGGTATTTTGGGCAAAAATAAGGAAATCTGAATCTATCTTGAAAAAAATGTCAGTTTTATGCAAATTTCAATCCATATATACCTCCCTTGTTTTGTATCCATAATAGTGCATTTAAATAATAAGTCTTTGTTACCAATGTAGAGAATAGTCTATAATTTTTTTCAGAACTTTCTAAGGAATTCTGGACCACTAAGATCATCCTGTTTATACGTGCATTTTCTTAATCCTGTTCTAAAGAACTGATGTTGCATCCAGATGTAAGGTAACCACTCCACTTTCCCCAAATTCACTTAGATACCAACACCCAACCCCATCCCAATGGGAATCTTGGGTACTAATGCCTTCCCATGTTGATCTCTCACAAAGGAAATATTTTCAATACTTGAAATTCATTAAATCTTATTGAGACTTCTTCATGCTCTACAGGGAGCTTGGATGCAAACAATAGAGAAAAGTCTCTGGGACATAAGGGAGAAGTAGTCTAAAGACATGATCTTGACTATCATAAGAATAAATGTTTAAAAATAAGTAGTTGAAAACAACCTCGCTAGGCAAGAACACCAAAAGTAGATAATTAAAGGTTTGCAGGTTCTCGATCCATGACATTTCAGGAGGAAAAGCAAACCCAGCCTCTGACCCAGGACAGGACACTTACCTGAGAAGCTGCCAATCCTCCTCTTCTTCCTCCTGCACTGGGTCCTTTTCTCATCAAGATTATATTGAGGAATCACATCAGCATCTTGAGAATATGCCTTCAACGGTGTCGGCACAGCTCCTTCTCCTGCTCCCAACACACCCACAGGCAGAAGGGCCTTGAAATGCTGAAAAGGCCAGTCTCTCCTGTCCTTTGTCTCAGGAGAGATTCAGGAACAATCAGCTCCTACATGGAGACCAATCTATGAGTTTTTCTTTGTTGTCTACAGTTCTTCTCTCTTCATATAACTGTCCAAAATTCTGCTAACATGGGGTATGTGGGCTTCACCGACTAGCCCCTTGAAAGCCGACGCAGAGCAAAACTTACTGCCTCTCCTTGGACTAAAGCTTGCTCTGAACTCTCACAAATATACCCAGAAGCCCACGTACTTAACCCTGGCCTCACCATAGAATCACCTGGAGCACTTAATTAAAATAACACTGATGATCTCACAGGACTAATAGATGAACTCTGTGGGGAGGACACAGGTGATGTTATTTCTTAATACTGGTCATCTGATCCTAATGGGAAACCAGATGGGAACCACTTAGCTAAACATTTTTTTCTGAACTTTGAAAATGAATACAAATCTCTTTGGGATCAGGACTCCATTCTAAGAAGTTGTGAATCTGCAAGTTTGAGGTGGTGCCCATGAAATGACATCTTTAACAAGTTTCCTGTTGGTGCTGACGTTGTTCCCCCAAGACCCATTTTCAGTAGCACTGACCTAGAGATACCACACAACACACCTGAGACCTCTGAGTAGTATGAGGATTTGGGGCTGGAACTTCTAGAAGCACAAGATCTGTCAGCCTGATTCTCTGAGAAGCTTTGAACATTGTAAGTTTGCTTAAATAGTCCCAATAAACCTTGATTGGTAAGCAGGACTCCCAATTTTGTTAAGTTTCAGGAGCTACTCTTACTGGCAGACATATGATAACACTTTTTGATAGAGATGTTGAGATCAAGCCATCTGAATTGCCAACAAATCACCTATAGGGTGAAAACGTGGGATGTAAAAGGATGGAGGTACTCAGGCTACATCCTATTCTATCACGCCCACGGTTGGCAGACAGTGAGGGAGTTGGTCTCACTAACACTCCTCTACCTGCACTTCTCTGTAATGAGGACACTCCCTCTAAAACACATAAATCAGGGAAATACATCATGGAACACATCAATTCCTGCTATAAATTCTGAAGCAGCAAAAAATAACAGGATGTTGAATTCATCTAAAAAGTTCTGTCTGCTTTGTTATGGTAGCTTCCTCCCCTGGTGTGAACCCTTTCCAAAAACAATAAGTTGAATATATTTTGGGTTTTCTTTTTCTTTTCTAAGTGGTCACCATGGATTTTAACATCTGAAAATGTCAGCTGCTCTAGCAATATTACAATCACCAAGTGTGTAAAAGGATTCAAAGGGCTAGTTACAGGAGGTTACCATGAAGGGCTGCTTAAGGGAACTGGGAGATTTCATTTTCCTTGGGCTCTTCACCCTGACATCTCTGTTGCCTGTTTCTCTTTGTAGCTACCACCATCTAGAGAGTGACCAGGATAAGAGGCTTCACTCTATCTGCCCATGAGTGCAACCATGCTTAACCCCACCATCCTTGTTGCTTCCAGACTCCCCTGTTCCTAGTATCCCCTCCATTCACGACATAGCATAAAATAGGATGGTAACATGTATAACTGTATAAAACAAGCTAAAATATTTCAGTTTTTCCCTTCCTCATAATTCCAATGAATAGATGTGGCTTTTTGATGAATACACCTGAAGTCGGTGTATACGTATAGCGAGGTATCAGAGTACACCAAGAAGACGGTAACTACACACAAATACCAGCAAGATACATTTCTGTTTAGTTTCAAGCACTCTATTGGCTAATTGCAGCTCAACCAATAAACTTGCAATATTTTTGAATCACCCAAAACTCTACATCAACGTTGGTAACTCATTGTCCTACTCCTTCCACCAGTAGGACAACAAACAAAAATTAAGTACATTTAGGCTGCTTGTTTCATCCTTACCTTATATAATCAGCTGTATTAACATATAGGACAATGGAAGGCACATATTCCCGACACACACACTACTTGGACTAGAGAATTTGCTACTTTTTACTGGGACTATTCTCCTAGTCCTCAACCAGCTCTATGAAGAGGCCTTATTTACTCTGTTTAAGGAAGTCACGTCTCTAGCTCCCCACCTCCACCATAAACCCCCAGAGGGCATAATTGTGTCTTCTATCCCCCACAGTCTGTGTGTCAGTGCCTCATAACAAGGTGCTCCATAAATATTCTTCACGTTGAACTGAACAAGGTGTGAGCAAACAGGAAGTGCCCTGGTGGCTATTGGAAGGGGAGTCTTCCACTGGTTCATTTAAAGGGGAAATATTACCTATTGCTGCAGGTGATAATTAGGGTTTATTAGAGTGAAGAAAAAGAGAAAAGAGAAGAAACATTATCCCCTCTAATTTGCATTTTTTTTAAATCTTGGAGAAAATGGAAAAAAAGAAAAAAGAAAGTCATGTCTCTCTGGGTATCCCATTATCACCAAAGAAAAGAAATTTGGAGAATCTGGAAAGAAATTTGAGGTGTCTTTGATTTTACCATATTTGCAAAGACAACATGTTAGCCTGATAATTTCATGGGTTTGGGCAAAAATAAATAATAGTTAAATGCCTTAATATGAGACAAAATGCTTTATCTTTCATGACATAACAGGAAGCTAGAGTTTCATGATTATCTATGTTCACCTTGTCCACCCCAAATTCCACAGGGTGATGCAAAGAGATCCAGGTGGATGCTGTGCATGGGAGAGGTTTGGATCACAGCTGAGGATTCCTTAGTTCAAGATACCCCAATCTCTTAAAATCAGTTGCAAGCAATCCTGCCCAATATTTGATCAGAGGGAGTCATTATCTTTATTATATTAGTTAGGCAATTATTCTGCCCTGTGCCCCAGTGAGAGACACTACTTACATCTTCCAATTCAGTGTGGTAAAAAATTCTTGAACAGAGAATGTAAGCAGACATTGTTTCTGTCAAGGACCCGAAACTTACTACATATGAGGAAAAGCAAAGCCTGGTATTGTCCCTCTGGACAGAATGTTTAATCCAAGTAGTCTAGTGTCTTTGCTTCTTTTTTAATATGTATATATAAAATAGTAGACTCTTGATTCTGCAAAGATTTACGTGCTAGGGAGCCCCTGTTGCTTTGAACCAAGGACATAATGAATGTAATTTTCCTTACCTGTGTATCTAATAACATGAGACCTACCTGTTACAGGTGACCAGTTGGCCATAGGTGCTAACAGAGGTACACAGAAGAAAGAACAGCAAATTACTAAATGTCCCAGAAGGTAACAAAAACCGTACTTCTTGACAAGTTTATTTAATCCAGTGTGGTAGAAAAACCACAGCTCAATAAATGTATCATTTAAATTAAAAAAAAAAAAAAGAAAATCAATAGGCAACAATGGCCTTAAATGACACAATATATCAGTTGGACTTAGTAGATATATTACAGGACATTACATCCAAAAACAGCAGAATATACATTATTTTCAAGTATATATGAAACATTCTCCAGAACAGATCACATGCTAAGCCACAGAAAATATAGGTCAATATCTGTAATGAATATAGATGTAAAAATCCTCAACAAAATATTAGCAAACTGGACTCCAACAATATATTAAAAGGATCATACACCATAACCCAGCTGAATTTCTTCCAGGGTCACAAGGATGGTTCAACTGTCACTATTTGCAGATGACATGATACTTTATATAGAAAACCCTAAAGTCTCCACCCACAACTATTAGAACTAATAAATGAATTCAGCAAGTTGCAGGATACAAGATTAATATACAGAAATCTATCGCTTTTCTATATACTAATAATGAACTATCAGAAAGCTAAAGTAAAAAAAAAAATCCCATTAAAAATCACAACAAAAAGAATAAAATATCTAGGAATAAACTTAACGAAGGACGTGAAAGACCTATATTCTAAAAACAATAAAACACTAGTGAAGGAAATTGAAAATGATACAAAGAAATGGAAAGATATACAGTATTCATGGATTGGAAGAATATTGTTAAAATAGCCATACAACCTAAAGCAATCTACATATTTAAGGCAGTTTCTATCAAAATACCCATTACATTTTTCACAGAACTAGAACAAATAATACTAAAATTTATGTGGAACCACAAAAGACCCTGAATAGCCAAAGCAATTCTGAGAAAATCGAACAAAGCTGGAGGTATCACACTACCTGACTTCAGACTATACTACAAAGCTGCAGTGATCAAAACAGTATGGTAGGGACGTCCCTGGTGGTGCAGTGGTTAAGAATCCACCTGCCAATGCAGGGGACATGGGTTCGAGCCCTGCTCCAGGAAGATCCCACATGCCACAGAGCAACTAAGCCCATGCACCAAAACTACTGAGCCTGCGCTCTAGAGCCCACAAGCCACAACTACTGAGCCCACATGCCACAACTACTGAAGCCCATGCGCCTAGAGCCCATGCTCCACAACAAGAGAAGCCACCACAATGAGAAGCGCACACACTGCAATGAAGAGTAGCCCCCACTCGCCACAACTAGAGAAAGCCTGCGCACGGCAACGAAGACCCAACGCAACCAAATAAATTTTAAAAAAACCAAAAAACAAAAAACAGTATGATACTGGCACAAAAACAGACACATAGATAAATGGAATAAAATAGAGAGCCCAGAAATAATCCCATGCATATATGGTCAATTAACCTATGACACAGGAGGCAACAATATACAATAGGGAAAAGACAGTCTCTTCAATAAGTGGTATTAGAAAAACTGGACATCTATATATGTAAAAGAATGAAATTAGAACATTTGATCACACCATATACAAAAATAAACTCAAAATGGATCAAAGACCTAAATGTAAGACCAGAAACCATAAAACTCCTGGAAGAAAAACATAGAACACTCTTTGACATAAGTCGTAGAAATATTTTTTGGGGGTCTGTCTCTTCCAGCAAAGGAAAGAAAAACAAAAATAAAGAAATGGGATCTAATTAAACTTAAAAGCTTTGCATAGCAAAGGAAACCATCAACAGAATGAAAAGACAACCTACTGAATGGGACAAAATATTTGCAAATGATATGTCTGAAAAGGGGTTAATATCCAAAATATATTAACAACTCATACAACTCAATATCAAAAACAACAACAACAAGAACTCAATTAAAAAATGGGCAGAAGGGCTTCCCTGGTGGCGCAGTGGTTGAGAATCTGCCTGCCAATGCAGGGGACATGGGTTCGAGCCCTGGTCTGGGAAGATCCCACATGCCGTGGAGCAGCTGGGCCCGTGAGCCACAATTACTGAGCCTGCGCATCTGGAGCCTGTGCTCAGCAACAAGAGAGGCCATGATAGTGAGAGGCCCGTGCACTCGATGAAGAGTGGCCCCCACTCGCCGCAACTGGAGAAAGCCCTCGCACAGAAACGAAAACCCAACACAACCAAAAATAAATAAATAAATAAGCCTACACCTTTAAAAAAAAAAAAAAATGGGCAGAAGACCTGAATAGACATTTTTCCAAAGAAGACCTACAGATGGCCAAAAGGCACATGAAAAGATGCTCAACATTGCCAATCATCAGGGAAATGCAAATCAAAACTACAATGAGATATCACCTTACACCTGTCAGAATGGCTATGGTCAAAAAGACCACAAATAGCAAATGTTGCCAAGGTATGGAGAACAGGGAACTCTAGTACACTGCTGATGTGAATGTAAACTGGTGTATGTAGGCATTATGGAAAACAGTATGGAGGTTCCCCAGAAAACTAAAAATAGAACTACCCTATGATCCAGCAATTCCACTCCTGGGTATATATCTAAAGAAAATAAAAACACTAATTCAAAAAGATACATGCACCCCGATATTCATAGCAGCATGATTTACAACAGCCAAGATATGGAAGCAACCCTATGTGTCTATCCACGGATAAATGGATAAACAAGATGTGGTTTATATATTCAATGGAATATTACTCAGCCATAAAAAAGATGAAATTTTAGCTACTTGCAACAACATGGATAGACCTGGAGGGTATTATGCTTAGTGAAATAGGTCAAACAGAGAAAGACAAACACTGTATGCTATCACTTACATGTGGACTCTAAATAAGAAAACAAATGAATAAATATAACAAAACGGAAACAGACACATATAGAAAGAACAAACTAGCGGTTATCAGTGGGAGGAGTACTGGGGGAGGGGCAAGATAAGGGTTGTGGATTAAGAGGTAGAAAGTACCATGTTTAAAACAAATAAGATACAAAGATATATTGTACAGCACAGGGAATATAGCCAATATTTTAATAACTTTAAATGGAGTATAACCTATAAAAATATTATATCACTATGTTGTACACCTGAAATTAATATAATATGTAAATCAACTAGAATAAAAAATAAAGAAAAGATTAGAATAATCTAGGGAAATGCCATCCCTACACAAAAATGCATAAACAATTGAGAGTACTGGTTTATGTATGTGTTTCACTTGGTCCCATTAGAAGATCAATAAAACCTGTTTGAAAAACAACAATAACAAAAACAATTTATGGGAGGCAGGTAAACCCCCAGGATAGAAACTGAGCTCTTTCATAGTAGAGGTGTTAATAAGATGGGGTGAGATCTTAGCACAAAATTCGTAGGCACCTTAGAAAGTAAATATGAGTATTACTGACTCACAGCAAATAAACCTAAATTAAACTAATACATAAACAGTATAAAACAGCATGATATACAAAAAGAGAACACTTACTGAAAGATCTCATGGCCTTCCTTACTGCAAGCAATGCCTGTATCATAATTGACGGAAACCAGGTATGTCAGCCTAAAATATGCCTCTTTGACATAAAAATTATTTTGAGCTGAAGGCAATTAAGAAGCGGTAAACATGCAGAAAGATCCCCCTTCTCTGTCCAAAGGCAGGAAATAAATTCTTCTTTTAATGGAGATAGACTCTTACCAGTCCACAGATGGCACCAGAGGAATCTGCAAACAAACCTCATTAAATGAAGATAAGGATTACCAGGCCCTAATCGGACTATCACTAGCCCATTGCACTGTCAGTACTTCACAAATTTATCCTTTCTTTGTCTAAAAGGTATAAAAGCTTCCTGCTCTGGTTACTTCTTCAGGGCTTCATTCTCTTCTGAAAGCTCCCATGTACATGTAAAAATTTAATAAAATTTGTATGCTTTTCTCCTGTTAAAATAATAATAATAATAATAATTTTAAAAAGAAAAGAAATCTGAACGGCTGGTAGGTCTCCCAGCATTTACAAATTCTGCGACTCTGAAACACGCTCCCTCCCAAGTCACAGCTCCTCTAGAGGCAGGGAGAGAAGCCTTCTGAAGGCCTGTGTATTACCTGAGATGCGAACTACATTTCCCAGAAATCTCTGAGGCACAGCTCTATTAGTGCCGTTGTGGAGTTGCATGCTGGGAAAGAGAGGCCGTGCGTTTTCAGCCCCGCGGATTCCCGGGTTTCCGGACTACGTTTCCCAGAGGGCTCTGGGGCACGGCCCCATTAGCAGCTCGGGGAGTTGCATGCTGGGAGGTGCGCTTTCTGCGAGAAGGATTTTTATTCAAGCTCTGGTTTCCTGGTGACCCTGTCCGGAGTTAACCTCAACGCCGGCGCGCCCTCCCGACGCCGTCGGTTGTTGGGCCCCAAACGGTGAGTAATTAGCATCCCAGGAGGAAAACAGAGCGGAATACGGCGGGCGATGGCGATGAGGGAGGAGAAGAGGCCCGAAACGGAGCCTCGGCCTCTGGCTTCGGGAGCGCTGCGGAGGAAGTGCGAGCGTGTGCGTGTGTGGGTCTCTGTGTGTGTGATCAGGGGCTCGGCCATGTCTACAGACTGAGATGTGCGCGTGGGCGTCGGTGAGGGAGACAGGCCAGGTCCCTGTGGTTGTGACGCACTTGCGCGTGAGTGTGTGTAGGGGGGGACGAGACGCGGCCCCCTCCCGGTTTGTGTGCCTCCCGTGCGTGTGAGCATATGTAGGGGTGACGCGGCCGGGCTGTGACTCCTCCACTGTGCTCTGTGTGAATTACATGCGTGTGGGCTCTGTGGGGGTGGCGGGGCCCAGATGTGTCCCCGAGGCTATGAGATGCGCCGTTGCATTTCTGTGGGGTTGGCGCAGCCGTGTACCATGTCTCTGGCGTGGGTGTCAGCCGGTGTGACAGAGCCGACGTGTATGCGATTGTTCAGCTGTGACAGGTGCAGGACTGTATTTGGGTGTGTGGCCCCGGATTGAGTGTGTGTAACCTGTAGCTCTGATGTCTCTGCTGCTTCCTCTCCCTTCACGTTCCAACCATGCTGGTACTTGTTTGGGCACAGTGGCCCCAAAGGAAAGTCACAGCCTGAACGCTGTAGTGAAAATGACAAGAATGGCACAGACATGGTCATGAGATGGCCGTTTTAGAGCTAGAGGTGCTCTCCATCTAAAATTCAGGCTACCTGAATGACAGAATGGAAGGGCCTCCGGAATAAGATTCTTTTCTGGAAACGAGAGGTCCCTGACCTAGGAGGTGGGGGTACCCCAATTACTAGAGTCTAGTTTCCACGAATCTCTGAAATACTCAGATGTGGGTGCCCTCTTATTTCTGATTGGTTTTAGATAAGACATGGGAACAGGTGTGGCCTCGGAGCGCATTTTCGGATGTAGTCTGTGCTCCAGAAAAGCCCTAGTGTCTCATTCTGACCTCTCTTTCCTCCAGGCCAGCTGTCCTCCAGAAAAAGCATCCCAAGGAGAAAGAATCATCATCACAGATCTTGAAATCAAGGTTCAGATGAGTTACCTTCTTGTTCAGTAAATGATTTGTGTTTATAGCACTTAAGAATATTTGCTTTCCTTGCCCCGAAACGTCCCCTTTAATAGTGACTTGACCCAGTAATTTCTTCCCAAAGGTGTGACAAGAGTCGTGAATGTGTATTCCCCATTGACCAACCCACTCCAATGAGTACTCACATATTCAATAAGCAAATTGTTCACATCCTCCTGTGTGGTCTTCTAAGACTCCGCTAGGATCGAGGAATACTACTGGGAGGTTAATGTGAGCACTTTTAGTGTGTGATTTGGTAAGGAGGATATTAATCTTTAGGTGGAATCAAAGGCTAGATATCTTTGGTCTTTTCCACAGGGCTGACTTTCAGAGCACAGTAAGAAAGGAGAAGGTTTGATTGTTTTAGTCAGTTAGTGACAAAGTTATCAGCTTTGTGAGGCTTTTAAGAGTGGGGTTTGAGCAAAGGTCTTTGTCATCAAAGGCAAGGCTTTTTTTTTTTTCAGTAATCAATAAATAGAAATTTGTTGTATTAGCCAGGTCTTATTTGAGGTCTGACAGTTTCAATGTTTCGGTTATATCTTTGTATGAACTGTGAAAAGCAGTATGGTTTGATGCTGATTATGAGTTCTGGATCTAGAGCAGAGATTGGCAAACTTTTTCTCTAAAGGGTCACATATTAAATACTTCATGCTTTGTGGGCTACATATGGTTGCATATTGTTCTTCTTTAATAGATTTTATTTTTTAGAATGGTCTTAGATTTAAAGAAAAATTGCAAAGATAATACAGAGAATTCCCAAGTACCCTGCACCCAGTGTCTTCTATTATCAACAACTCAATTCTGAACCATTATCATCAAGTGATGTCTTTGCTTTATTCAGATTTCCTTACTTTTTACATAATGGTTTTCATCTGTTCCAGGATCCCATCCAGGATACCACATTACATTTTGTTGTCATGTTTCCTTAAGGTCCTCTTGGCTGTGCCCATTTCTGACTTCCATTGTTTCTGATGACTGTGACATTTTTAAGTGGTACTGGTCAGGTATTTTGTAGGATGCCCCTCTATTGGAATGTGATGTTTTTCCTCATGATTAGACTGGGTTTATGGGTTTGGGGGTGGAAGATCACAGCAGTAAATTACCACTTTCATCACATCATAGCAAGAAGGCATACTATCAACAAGATTTATGATTGGTGAGGTTGAACTTGATCATCTGGCTTAGGTAGTGTTTGTCAGTTTCCTCCACTGTAAAGTTACTCGTTTTTTTCAAAGACTGTGTCACCCTGAGTGACGGCTACATATTTCAAAACCCCAAGTACTACAGCCTAGTCCCTCTGACTCTGCTTCTGTCCTCACATCTTTCTCTCCTCTTTCATCCCCCTTACTTACTTTTGAGGACCTTCGTGATTACACTGGGCCCACCTGGCATAATTCAGGATAATCTCCCTATTTTAAGGCCAGATGGTTCGGGACTTTAAGTCCCTCTGCAACCTAACTCCCTTTTGCTGTGTAATGTAACATATTCACAGGTTCCAGGATTAGGACATGGACATCTTTGGGAGACTGTTCTTTTGCCTACCACAGACCTATCTATTCAAAGTTCACTTAATGGCTGAAACATACCTGCCCCCTCATAACTGTAGTCCTTTTCTTTGTTAATTTTTTTTTTAAATTTGGTACTATCTTAAGGTATATTTCTTATAATGGGATTAATGCAGGCCTGCTGAAAAAAATTTCAATCCTCTAAAGCACTTATAAAGAAGAAACAGGGGGCTTCCCTGGTGGCACAGTGGTTGAGAATCTGCCTGCCAATGCAGGGGACACGGGTTCGAGCCCAGGTCTGGGAAGATCCCACATGCCACGGAGCAACTAGGCCCGTGAGCCACAATTACTGAGCCTGCGCGTCTGGAGCCTGTGCTCCGCAACAGGAGAGGCCGCGACAGTGAGAGGCCCGCGCACCGCGATGAAGAGTGGTCCCCACTTGCCGCAACTAGAGAAAGCCCTCGCACAGAAACGAAGACCCAACACAGCCATAAATAAATAAATAAATAAATAAATAAATAAATAAATAAATAAATAAAATTTAAAAAAAAAAAGAAGAAACAGAAAACTACCCATTACTGTACCTTCCAGAGATAATTACTGTTGATATTTTGGTAGATATGTTTCCAGTCCTCCCCTCCCCCTCTAAGCATATGTGTGTGTTTTATTTCTGGAACACTGAATCCTGCTAATTGGTCTGTAAGTGAGCCCAAGACTTTCCAAATCTTAGTTTGTAAAAGGAATCCAACTCAGCCAAGGGTCACATTATACCTTGGTGCATGTGGAGAGGGGAGAGGTGTGCCCAGTGATCCCCTTCTTGCTTTGAAAAGAATCTCTCACATATTTACACCTTAAAGGATTAGAGAGGCACCATTTGAAACTAATCCCATGGCAACAAGTTATCAAGAAAGATGATAACTTTTGGGACTTCCCTGGTGGCGCAGTGGTTAAGAATCCACCTGCCAATGCAGGGGACATGGGTTCAAGCCCTGGTCCGGGAGGATCCCACATGCCGTGGAGCAACTAAGCCCGTGTGCCACAACTACTGAGCCTGCGCTCTAGAGCCCGCGAGCCACGACTACTGAGCCCGCGTGCCACAACTACTGCAGCCCGCGTGCCTAGAGCCCGTGCTCCGCAACAGGAGAGGCCACCGCAATGGGAGGCCTGTGCACCGCAATGAAGAGTAGCCCCCGCTCACCACAACTAGAGAAAGCCCACGAGCAGCAACAAAGATCCAACGCAGCCAATAAATAAATAAATTAAAAAAAAAAAAAAGACAGACTTTCAAAATTAGATTTTCTAGGAGTTGAGTATTGCCTTCACAGAACAGGACAGTGATCACTGATACATAGTAAATGTGGCCTGCACAAGTAACATTTCCATGGGCAGATACGTGAACAAGAGATGACAAGTTTAAAGTGTTCACCTGAATCTCCCATGTCACATAGAAGACAAGATTCAACCACTTACTAATGTTCTCAGTTTGGCATCTTCTCAGTTTAGATTCTTTGAGCTGGAATTGGGTACAGAAATCGTGTCTGTCCCTCTCTTTGCTGGTGGCAAGGGAACATTTCCTCGTTATCTGTCTCAGAATCTTTTTTTGCTAATGCTGTTCATTGGAAAGAATTTCATTTTTAAGGGGATCTTGAAAGTTTTTAGTCAGCATTGATTATATAAAACAGCAGTTTTGAGGAATACATATTTTAGCATAAGAAAAACGGGAAACAGCAGGCTTGAGTTTGTTTTATAGGAACGAATTAAGGGATGTGTAATGTTATAGATCTTAAACCATAACAGCTAACTTGTATTAAATAATTGTTACATGTTTTTGTGTTTTATGTGGATTATCTTCTTAGTAGTCGAGAAAGTCATACCTGGTAGGCACGATTTTTATCCCTGTCTTAACCTGTCAGGAAATAGATACTGTGAAGTTAGTACCTGTCAGAGCAAAGATCCATATCCTGAAAGTCAGACCACGGAGCCTTGTTCTTAAATTCGTGAAGACCTCTTGTCCCAAATTACCTGTACCTTTTTTGTTTTTGTTTTTTTTTTATACTAATTGTAAAGTCTGCAGTGGGTATATAGGTGTTCAACTTTTTTCCAGATTTTATGTTTTTGGTTTTGTTTTAAATTTTTTAATTTATTATTTATTTATTATTTTTATTTTTGGCTGCGTTGGGTCTCCGTTTCTGCGCGAGGGCTCTCTCCAGTTGCAGCGAGCGGGGGCCACTCTTCATCGCGGTGCGCGGGCTTCTCACTATCGTGGCCTCTCTTGTTGCGGAGCACAGGCTCCAGACGCGCAGGCTCAGTAGTTGTGGCTCACGGGCCCAGCCGCTCCGCGGCATGTGGGATCCTCCCAGACCAGGGCTCGAACCCGTGTCCCCTGCACCGGCAGGCAGATTCTCAACCACTGTGCCACCAGGGAAGCCCCTACCTGTACCTTTTTAAACATGCCTTCTCCGCTGGGTAATTCATCTTAAATTTTTTTCTCAATTAATGTTAAGTCAATATCATTATTGGTAAATGTATAGTATGCCATTGTAACAGACTGCAATCTATTTAATCTATCCTCTACTGGGAGATATTTATATTTCTACTTTTTTCATTTGTTAAAATGATACTCTGGAAAATCTGAATAAAACTGATGGATTGTATCGACGTCAAGGTCCCGGCTGTGATATTGTACTATAGGTTTGCAGTTGGGGTATTGCCCTTGGGGTAAACTGGATAAAGGGAACACAGGATCCCTCTGTGTAATTTCTTACATCTGCACATTGAATGTACAGTTATCTCAATTTAAAAAAAAAGAACAAAAAACTATCCAATAAAAAAAATTCTCTGGGGTCTTCCCTGGTGGTCCAGTAATTAAGACTCCACGCTTCTACTGCAGCGGGCACGGGTTCGATCCCTGGTCGGGAAACTAAGATCCTGCATGCTGCACGGTGCGGCCAAAAAAAAAAAATTCTCTGAACATTCTTGTGCATTTATTTGTGTACTAGTATAGCTATTTCCTTGGGATAAATTCTAAAAAGTGGAATTTTTAGTCAAAATCATACTTCTGTTAAGTGCCTACAATAGTACTTAGAAGGACAGATGACTAAAAGGCATTGTTGCCTGTACATTGCTGGTAGTCCAGCAAGGAAGGGAAACTGAATAGAGAAGAAGTACAAGACGGCCTGTGGTCAAGGCCTGCGGAGAATTCCAGGTGATGTGGCCTGAGAAGTGCTGGGAAGGGGGTATCATTCTCACGATAGCTGCTGATGTCAGGTCACGACCAAGTGATTCTGAATGCACAGGCTCTACATAGGGATAAATGAAATTTATTTTCTAAGCTTTATGCCTTACATATTTTTTTTCTAATAGTGTTGGATGCAAAGTGAAGACTAGCGGGGTCAGGTGATTTAGCAGTTATCTACAAGACACTGGCTGAAAGGACAAGTTCAAAAGCAAAATTCACCCTTGCATCAAGACATAAAACTAAGCAGTGTCAAGATAACTGTCAGTATCTACAGGCCATCACTTGGCATTGTAGTCATTTTTTTCCAGTCAGTACTGCAGCACATGTGGGCATATTTAGACATCAAAGAGTTGGTTTAGGTATTAGGTAGTGAAAGGAAACCAAGAGAAGTTATTCAGTAAAATAATCCAAAGATAATATATTCTGAGCCTTTTCTGCAAGTTCCAGAGGAGTCTTTTTAAAAAAGAGAGTGGAACTTTATCTCTTGAGAATCTAACTGTCTCTTACTAACTTTAAAATAAATAAATGCACACACATTTATATACGTTAAGCCAATGCATGACTGTTGTTAAAACACCTAACAAGGTATACTTAAAAAGAAGAAAATCAAGATCAAAGGGTGTCCAGGGTTGCCAAGACCACCACCAGGCTCAGTCATTCTCTAGATAATGATTCAACATATCATCCTTCTCATGGCTAAGATTTGTTAGTGAAAGGATATACAGCAAAATCAGCAAAGGGAAAGACACGCAGGCAACATCGGAGGAAAGCAGGCCCAAGCTTCCGAGAGTCCTCTCCCGGTGCGGTCACACAGGACATGCTTAATTCCTCTAGCAACGAGATGTAACAACACATATGCAGTGTTGTCTACAGGAGCAACTCGCCTGAGCCTGGGAGTCCAGGGTTTTTATGGGGGAGTCACATAGGCACCCTCTGCCCAGCACATGCCCAGATTCCAGGCTCTCGGAGGAGGGCACGTGTTCAACATAAACCACGTGGCTTGTACAAAACAAATTTAAGAACAGCGAGCCACTCTTACCAGTCGGGGAATGGTTGGAACACACTGGAAAGCCAGCCAAGGGCCCAGTCTTGCAAGCGGGCCTAAGATTAGCGGTTTCAGAGCCACTTTGTGGCTCTTTTCTGCACATGGGATATATCTTTCCAGGCTTTTTCTGTTTCTCTCTTTCTGTTTTTTTTTTTTTTTTTTTTTTTTAATTTATTTATTTATTTTTATATTTATGGCTGTGTTGGGTCTTCGTTTCTGTGCGAGGGCTTTCTCTAGTTGCAGCAAGCGGGGGCCACTCCTCATCGCGGTGCGCGGGCCTCTCACTATCGCGGCCTCTCTTGCTGCGGAGCACAGGCTCCAGACGCGCAGGCTCAGCAATTGTGGCTCACGGGCCTAGTCGCTCCGCGGCATGTGGGATCTTCCCAGACCAGGGCTCGAACCCGTGTCCCCTGCATTGGCAGGCGAATTCTCAACCACTGCGCCACCTGGGAAGCCCTCTCTTTCTGTTTTTATCTCTCTCTTTCTGTTGCTGGCTCATGGGTTGTTTGTGTATGTGTGTGCCTCTGTGTGTATTCATATATCTTGTATGTGTGTATATATCTACATAGATATAGATATCTGTATCATGTTATACATATATATGAGTAGGTATATATATCTATATTTAGAATTTTACAAATGTATTATTGTAACATCTTTCCCACTGACAATATACCTAAAACATCTTTCATGTCTTTAAGTATTTCTTCCAACTTAGCATTTAATAGCCCACTAATACATTTTTTTTTTTTTTAATTTTTTGGCCACACCGTGTGGCATGCGGGATCCTAGTTCCCCGACCAGGGATCGAATCTGCACCCCCTGCGTTGGAAGTGCGGAGTCCCAACCACTGGACCTAATACATTTTTACACTGATATTCTGCGTGTATTTATGCAGCCAGCTTTCCTGGATTCAGAGTGCCAGACGCTACCTGGGCAGTTCCTTCTCCACACTGCCCACCTGCCCAGTCTTGACTGACGTCACACTGTCTAGAGGCCAGAAGGATGCAGCCTCTCCCCACCCTGGATGCTGTGACCAAAGAGAGCGCGATGTGCTCAGAGTGAGACTGAGCTCCCTAAACACACCCGGTCTCAATCCAGGTCACCGTCCCTCTGTCCCGAGTTAGCCAGCTTCACACAGTGAGGTTTGAGGGTGCAGTCTCCACACCAGAACCCCCCTCAGTTCTCACACCACCTGCAAGTTCAGGAGTTTCCCGAAACCACCCTCAGATTTCATAATTCAGGACCAGAAGGACTCCTAGAACTCACTGAGAGCCGTTCTACCCCCAGATACAGTTAATGACAGGGAAAGGATACAGATTAACCTCAGACAAGGAAACAGGTGCACAAGGCGAGGTCCAGGAGGGTTCCCGTCCTGGGTCTTACGGTGTCTCCTGCCCGTGAAGTCAGGACTCGTGATTCTGCCGACATCAATGTGTGACGGTATGCTCAGGGTATTGCCAACCAGGGAAGCATACCTGAGCTTCAGTGTCCAGAGTTTTCACTGGGGCTTCATCACATAGGCAAGATTGATTGATCACGTAGGCAAGATTGATTGATCACGTAGGCAAGATTGATCGATCACGTAGGCAAGATTGATCGATCACGTAGGCAAGATTGATCGATCACGTAGGCAAGATTGATTGATCACGTAGGCAAGATTGATCGATCACGTAGGCATGATTGATTGATTTGTTGTCCCGATGTTAATCTCAGTCTCCAAGTCAACTGATATCCCATGACCCAGAGTTCCCCCAACCCCACCCATCACCTGGTTGGTCTTTCTGGTGTGGCCAGCTTCCACCCTAAGATGCAGTGCGCCCTGCCCCTACCCAAAACAAAGACATTCCTGTCAGGTATGATGTAGGTTACCTCTCAGAAGCTGAGGGCAAAGGCCACACACCTCTCTTTGGTCAAGGCCAAATTCTTAATCCATATTCCCCCCAACAGGGAGCTGGCCAGGAATCCTCCCACTGAAGTGTCTGGATCTGACTTCAAGACAAAAAATAAAAGTTCCTCTGTCCTGTCTGTGCAGCTGGGTTTCCTGGGGTTTCAGGGAAAGCTTGTTTTGTTTTTTTCCAGAATCCTTTTAATCTTCTCCAGATGTGTTGTGTTTACGTGGGGGGCCTTGTGGCGGAAGAAGATGAGGGTTCTTTGGAAGAAAAGATGGAGGAGTGAAAAGGTTGTATTAAGTCATTTGGGGACCAAGGTGCACTTATTTTAATGCCTCTTTTTCCTTGTCTAGATCTGACTTCTCTGGATTTTGTGTCTTCAGTAAAGGAGACCCCAAGAGGACCGATCAGTTCTTGAATTCTAAAACCATGGCCCACGTAAGTATGTTTTTCTCTTTCCTTCTTGAATTGTGATATTTAGGTCCTGTGGATACTTCTCTGAAATATCATGAAGTCTCCTGCCCAAGTGAGTCCCATCCAAGTACCTACTTCCCAGCTCTTCCTGTTCCAGTGAATAATAGTGCCACATAGCCTGTTGCCCACCTCTGTGACTAATGCTCACTTAACCCTTGAGCTAGTTACTCAGTATCTCTTATGTACTCACTTTTTTGTCAGGAGTAATTGGAACAATGGAAGCAGAAACTACCTTGGGAGAAATATTTGAGTCAAGTCTACGATTTGATGAGTTGGAGACATTGGTCCCATTTGACCACATGAGAAAACTAGAATTCCTCACTCGTCTCCACTGATCTTTTTCCCAGGCAGATAAGAGGGAACATTCATATTCTGTGGTCTCAGTCTTAGTGTGTAGTGAAAGCTCACACTTTATGAAGCTTTTAGAATTGTGTAGAGCTGTGATTAGGGCCTGTGGACTCAGAGATCATGGTCCGACCAGGGAACCCGGGAGATAAATTTTGTTCTGCCCAGACCTGTCTGTATGCTCCTGAATCATTTGATACCAGTTTCCTCTAAATCAGGAACAAAGAAAAGGCAAGGCTAGCGGATGGTAACAGGTAAGAAGGTCATTTCGTACAAGAGTAATAAATGATCATATACTCCTGGAACTGGGGAAACTTTAGACATTTTGCTCAACCTAAGTGTGTAACTATCATAATTAAATCTAATCCTTCCATACGATGGAATAAAAAAAATGCTTTTGTCATTACAAAGGTGGACTGTTTAAAAGATAACCTGGCAAAATGATGAACCTGAGACTTGAAAACATTCAAACATGCAAACCCAATTTTCTAAGATAAAAGATCTTATATTACATTTGGGAAGCAAACCCCAGGCATTTTTTTTCTTTCTCCTTAAAGAGAAAAGGATGCTCTAGGAATCCATGCTTGCTGAGAATTCATGAGACAGGCCCATTAGCAGGCTCTGTGCTTGTGCAGCAGAGGAAAACTGGGATTGGTTTATCCATTTCCTGACAGGTTGGCATGATTAAGAATTCCCCAGGGTAGGGCTTGCCTGGTGGCGCAGTGGTTAAGAATCCGCCTGCCAATGCAGGGGATACCGGTTCGAGCCCTGGTCCGGGAAGATCCCACATGCCGCGGAGCAACTAAACCCCGTGCGCCACAACTACTGAGCCTGCACTCCATAGCCCACGAGCCACAACTACTGAAGCCCGCACACCTAGAGCCCATGCTCTGCAACGAGAAGCCACTGCACTGAGAAGCCTGCACACTGCAACGAACAGTAGCCCCCGCTCGCCGCAACTAGAGAAAGCCCGCGTGCAGCAACGAAGACCCAACACTGCCAAAAATAATAAATAAAATAAATAAATTTAGTAAAAAAAAAAAGAATTCCCCAGGGTGTAGGTGGTTTCCCCTGCAGCAGGAGGGGCTCGGCTTCAGCCACAGTCGTGTCCTCGCTGGCCCCTCCCCGTATCTCCTCGCTGGCCCCTCCCCGTATCACAGGTTTTTAATCTACTTGCTGTATCCACCCCTGCACGGGAGCGTAGCCCTTCCTCCCGCCTCCTCCATCTGGAAACTGTGTGCTTTCGTTTCATCAGGGACGTGTGGGTTTGTGTTTCCAGGGTTTGGTGACATTCTCCGATGTAGCCATAGACTTCTCTCAGGAGGAGTGGGCATGTCTCGACTCTACGCAGAGAGACCTGTACTGGGACGTGATGCTGGAGAACTACAGTAACTTGGTCTCGCTGGGTAAGTTGCCTGCCTCAGATAATCTGGACTCTGCTCCCTGCACAGTCAGCTCTCTCCTTTCAGGACCACCTTTCAAGATACTAGTTGAATTTCTTTCTTCCTGCACCCAAGGGACGTTTTGAGCTTTGTCCAGTTGGAAATGGGCGTTACGTAGGCACCTTCACCTCCTCATCCATCAGGGCTCTTCCCACCTCTGTCTGGCCCCTCCTGTAATTACCTCTCTTCCTTACTGGCCAAAGGACTGATTAGAGTTATTTAATTTATGAGAATAAATGTATTTATTTTATTTCATGACCATCTTCAAAGAAACCAAGCTTCATGCTGCGAGCCTATGTTTACACCCAAATTGCTGTCGATGGTACTTTGGGGACCCACCTTTAGGGGAAATGGCTCTACACAGTGACTTGATTTTCTCTAGCAAACCAGACCCTATGTTTGATGTAGAGGTGGGATGGATGAACAGAATCTGTGTAAAACCACACTGAGCATATTGCATTCCCTACACATTGTACCTGAAGTGAGGTTGAAAGTTATAATCTATGAATTCTGAGTTAAATATTGGATGATAATATCTTGTAAATATGTAAGGAAATTTCTTGTTTTTCTGTTAGCAAAATAACAGCCATAATATTAATGGCTAATAAATACTGTGCTTGCTCTGCACCAGAAAACATTCTGAGCCTGCTGTGTATGTATATGTACAAATACGTTTCATTCCATTCTCACAAGTTTATGAGCTAGGAAATTATTACGTCTAATTTGTAGATGAGTATACTGGGGCACAAAGTGACTTAATCAAGGAAGCAGAAGCAAACCTGGAACCTAAGAATTCTGGCCCCAGAATCCGTACTCTCAACTGCCAGGTTCTGCTTGCCTCCAGAAGTTTAAATAAAGACCTTTTTGGGAATTCCCTGGCAGTCCAGTGGTTAGGACTCGGCGCTTTCACTGCTGTGGGCCTGGGTTCAGTCCCTGGTCAGGGACCTAAGATCCTGCAAGCCTTGACACAAGACCAAAAATAAACAAATAAAAATAAAAATAAATAAAAATTTTAAAGTTTTTTTAAAAATAAAATAAATGTAAAATAGAATAGAATAGAATAGAATAAAGTAGTCCTTTTCCCTACCCATCTGGTTTCCTGTTTGTCCTTCAGGCCTTTCTCTTTTCCTGAAGTCATTTTTAGGCTGTTACAAATTTGACTAAAGCTCAATCAAAAAATCTTGAGCCAACAATTTTCTCCTAAGTTCTACATCATGTGGCATTTCTTTTTTTGAAAGCAAGACATCTCATTTCTAAGCCAGACACAATTGCCTTATGGAAGCAAGGGAGAGAGCTTTGATAGTTGAGGGGAAAAGACACTGAAGTGGTGCAGAGGAGAGTGACAGACAGCCCGGCTCGGGCAAACCATCATTACACAAGCGGCCTAGCTGGGCAGGGGGCAGCTGCACCCCTGAGGTGTTCGCAGAGCTCCCTACAAAGGTCTCAGGCCCAAGGCCTCTGAGGAAGAAGTCACTCCCTTGAACTTTATCTTCACCCCATTCCCTTCTCAATTTGTTTTCCTTTTCATGTTTCACCCCTACTGAGTAACAAGGGCATAGAAAACAGGACCCTGTGCCATTCGTAGTTTCTGAAAGTTGGTTGTTATCCTAGCTTCATGTGCTTTCTTCCTTTCTATCTATTTTTTGGTGATACTGCTTCCTGGGTTCTCTGTTCTTCCATCACGAAGCAATATCTGCTTATGTCTCTTTTGATGTTGTGTTAGCAGTCACTGACACTCAGTACCTAGATTCACTATTTCATTGGGGGTTCAAAATGGTGGTATTCTATCATTGCCTCTTCATTTATTCACTATAAATAATTCTTTAAAGAGAAACTGATCCACCTATCAGTTTTTAATAACAAAGGGCTGGTTTCCTAGCATGCTCCAAAGTTGGCCATTTAACATTTTTTTAGTATCTGTATGAACTCATGAATTTAAGCATGTTTGACGTTTTACAGTCCCTTGAGTTGGCATCCTTATTGATGTTCAGATTTTTCTAAACATTTCCTCCTAAGTGTTTCACTATTTTTATTATTAAATTTAATTCTACACATCATCTTTTGAATGTTGGATCTTTGTATCCAGAATTACTTTTAATGATATTACTTGTGTCTCTGTGTGTATACACAACTATCCAACTGTATCTTTTTATTTTCCTACAGTAGTGCTATATTTGATTTTCTTGGTTTTCCAGGTTTATCATCACATCTACAAATTGTACTCTTTTTCATCTTCATTTTTGAGATTTGTCCCTCTAATTTTTTTTGCTTAATTGTTTCAGCTGATAGGAAATAGTAGAGCTAATAGTAAATGCCTTTTTTGTTTGATTTTAGCAGGGATGTCTCCAGTGTTTCCTCATTAAGTATTGTGATGCTAGACGTGGAATCTAGATTTTAATAAGAGCCCTAGGTGATTCATATTTTTCCCACTGGAGAAGTTTTATTTCTGTTAGAGAAGGTTTTAGTTTGTGATTAGGTTTGTTTTTGTTTTCTTAAAAAGAAACAAAATATGTTGGGTTTTTTGGGTTTTTGTGTTCGTTTGTTTTGTTTTTTTCAGATTTGGAATCACCGTATGAGACCAAGAGTTTACCTACACGGAAGGGCACTTATGAGATAAATTTTTCCAAACAGAACTCAAATAGAAAAAGTAAATCCCTTGGCCTTGACTGGATGTGTGAAGGTGAATTTGAAGGACCACAGGTCCCTCAAGAGGGATATATCAATCAAATCAACTGTGGGAAAACGCCCACTTGCAGAGAAAATACCTCTGTCCGACCACATCAGAGACTTCATAACAGGGAAAATTCCTATGAATGTAAGGAATGTGGGAAGGCCTTTAGCCGAGGCTATCAACTTACTCAACATCAGAAAATTCACACCGGTGAGAAACCCTATGAATGTAAAGAATGTAAAAAGGCCTTCCGTTGGGGTAATCAGCTTACTCAACATCAAAAAATTCACACTGGTGAGAAACCTTATGAATGTAAGGACTGTGGGAAGGCGTTTCGATGGGGTTCAAGCCTCGTTATTCATAAGAGAATTCATACGGGTGAGAAGCCCTATGAATGTAAAGACTGTGGGAAGGCCTTCAGACGTGGTGATGAGCTCACTCAGCATCAGAGATTTCACACTGGTGAGAAAGACTATGAATGCAAAGACTGTGGGAAGACCTTTAGCCGAGTGTATAAACTAATTCAGCATAAGAGAATCCACAGTGGTGAGAAACCCTACGAATGTAAAGACTGTGGGAAGGCCTTTATTTGTGGTTCCAGCCTCGTTCAACATAAGAGAATTCACACCGGTGAGAAGCCCTATGAGTGCCAAGAATGTGGGAAGGCCTTTACTCGTGTCAATTATCTCACTCAGCATCAGAAAATTCACACTGGTGAGAAACCTCATGAGTGTAAGGAATGTGGGAAGGCCTTCCGTTGGGGTTCGAGTCTCGTGAAACACGAGAGAATCCATACAGGTGAGAAGCCATATAAATGTACAGAATGTGGGAAGGCCTTTAACTGTGGCTATCACCTTACTCAGCATGAGAGAATCCACACTGGCGAAACACCTTACAAATGTAAGGAATGTGGAAAGGCCTTTATTTATGGGTCAAGCCTTGTCAAACATGAGCGAATTCATACAGGGGAGAAACCCTATGAGTGTAAAGAATGTGGGAAGGCCTTCAGTCACGGCCATCAACTTACACAGCATCAGAAAATTCATACTGGTGAGAAACCCTCTGAGTGTAAGGAATGTGGAAAAGCATGTAAACATGTAAACCATCCTCTAGAACATCAGAGAATTCATGCTGTTGAGAAACCTTTTGGGTACAAAGAGCGTACAGAGGCCTCTATTCAACATTCATTTCTTCCACGACAAGAGGAAAATCCGTGATAAGACTTAACACAAGAAAGCCTTCACTGGTCACTCTTCTGCTTATAGAATGTCAGAAGTCATATGAGAGGTGAATTTGGAGAATTGGAGAAATCACTTTTTCTTATTGATCACAACATACTCAGTTGTAGACTATTTTCTACTGGATAGGTTAGTTTCCTGAATGCATAGAAACCTTCCAATACCATTTCATCTCTGTCGTATTTCAGATTTGTTCTGAGGTAAAACTCTGCTAATGCAGCATATGTGGGAGAGCTTTTCTCGTGGTACATACCCCTACCTGTTTCCATCACCGTCCCACCTCTTTACTCCCTGTGAGGCACTGAGAAAATTAGCTATTACTCCCTGTGCATTATCTGTGAAATGGGGATAATCACACCTACCTAATACTGCTGTTGTGGTGATTAAATGAGTTTGGTACATGTAAGCTCCTTGAACGTGTATCTGAAATATTGTGTAAGCTCAATAAATATTAGCTGTTGTTGTTGTTCTCATTACCATTAACGTTGCTATTAGTGAATTTTTACAAGACCCCCTGCGGGTGCAGTGAGCTGAGAAAAGACTATCAAACTTCTAGAAGAAAACATGGGGAATTCCCTGGTGGTCCAGTGGTTAAGATTCCATGCTTCCACCACAGGGGGGCACAGGTTCGATCCCTGGTCGGGGAACTAAGATCCCACAAGCCGTGCGGCGCAGCCAAAAAAAAACATAGAAGAAAATTTAGGAGATTGTTGTCACAGCATTGGGGTAGGCAGCATTTCTTAGTATACAGAAGACATTAAACAGAAAGTAGAAAGTTATTAAGTTGGACTTCATCAAAAGTACAAAGTTCTGATCATCAAATGACACCATGAAGGTGGTGAAAAAGCAAGAAGACTGGGAGAAGATATTTACATAAACCTGACAAAGGATTCACAAAGAAAGGATAAAAAGAATCCTTCAAGTCAATAATAAAACAACAAATCAATTAAAAGGTGGAGGGAGACTTACATAAGCACTTAAGATCACCAAATGGCAAATAAGTAAGTGCAGATATATTAAACGTCATCACTCCTCAAGGATATGCAAAGTAAAATCATCATGTGATGTCACTAGACACACACCAGAATGGCTGACGTTAAAACTGCTTATAAGCCAGTGTCTTTGTTGGATGTTCAAACATGGCCTGTTCAAGAAGGAACAGCGGCTTCCCTGGTGGCACAGTGGCTAAGAATCCTCCTGCCAATGCACGGGACATGGGTTCGAGCCCTGGTCCGGGAAGATCCCACATGCCGCGGAGCAACTAAGCCTGTGAGCCACAACTACTGAAGCCCGCGTGCCAGAACTACTGAAGCCCATGTGCCTAGAGCCCATGTTCCACAACAAGAGAAGCCACCGCAATGAGAAGCCCACGCATCACAATGAAGAGTAGCCCCCGCTCATCGCAACTAGAGAAAGCCCGCGCACAGCAACGAAGACCCAACACAGCCAAAAATAAATAAATTTATAAAAAAAAAAAAGAAGAAGGAATAGAACCAGCACACTGGACCTCTCCAAATCCTGGACGTCCCGCAACAGGGATGGGAAGGTGATGCTCAAGGGAGGCAAGTGGATTTTCCCTGGGGAGGGGGCCAGGGCCTAGCATCAAGTCCTTGAGAGAGCTGAGGGAGCAGTTAGACTCCGGAGGGACCTGAGCTGTCTTAAGAGGGTCAGTCCTAGAGTGAAGAAAGTGGGTTGTCTTGGAGAAAGGACTTGAGCCCATGGTGGGGAATCAAAGAGTATGGGTGGGAGAGGACTAGAGCCCATGGGAGTGAGTTTGAAAAGCTAGGGGTGGGGCTGATGGCCATGGGAGGGCCTGGTGCATTAGGAGGGAGAGGCTTGAGCTCAGACAGGTCCTGGGAGACTGGAGAAAAGGAGAGAGTCCAGGAGGGGAGCCTCTGAGAGCTGGAGAACTTGAATGCTATCCATGAATGTGGCCTGGGAGATCTAGGGTGGGTGCTACAGCCAGTGGGAGAACTGTGGCACAGGGGATGGCAGTGTGGTTAGAGCCCAGAGGAGTGCCTTATGAAGGCTGACAGAGGGTCCAGAATCAGGTTGATGTAGGCCTTATGTTTGGTTTATCTCAGGGTTGGGGTTACATTTCAATTCAAGTTACTTTGTCCTTGGATTACGTATACCTTAGTGTTAGGGTTAGGTTAAGGATTTGGATCCTCGGCAGGGAGGGAATGAGGGAACATGGAACATATTTGGGGGGAGGGATGCCAGACATATACAGACCATTCCACCAACAACATAACACATAGAACATTCTCCAGGATAGACCCTATGTTAGGCCACAAAATAATCTCAACAAATTGAAAAGATTAAAAGCACAGATTGAAACCTGACCACAATGTAATGAAACTAGAAATCAACAGAAGGAAAACAAGAATACTATATGAAAATTAAACCACACACTCTTAAGCAACAGATGGGTGAAAGAAGAAATCATAAGGGAAATTAGAAAATACATAGGAGTGAAAATCAAAACAAACCACAACTTACAGGATGCCGTGAAAGGCACGCTCAGAAGACAGTTTATGGCAGGAAATGCCTACTTTGAAAAAGAAGAAAGATCTCAAATCAATAAACTAACTCTACATGGTAAGACACTAAAAAAAAGAACAAACAAAACCAAAAGCAACAGAAGGCAGAAAATAATAGGGATTAGAGTGGAGAAAAATGAAATAGAGAATTGTTTTAATGATACAAAGAATCAACAGAACCAGAAGTTGGTTCTTTGAGAAGATGAACAAAATGAGCAAACCTTTAGCTAGATTGACCAAGGGGGGAAAAAAGCGATTATGCAAAGAGAAGTCAAAGATCACTAGAGATGCTTCCAGTCTCTTCTAGGTATGTGTGGCTAAAGTGAAACATCACAAAAGCAAAGAAACTTGAACGCATTGACATTGCAAATAAACAGAATAAACCTGAGTGCATTCAGTTACGCCAGACCAGGGTTCGCCAGAGTTTTTCTGTTGAGGGCCAAATAATGTTTTAGGTTTTGCAGGCCACATATGCTCTGGACCACATGTTCCTCTTTATTTTATTATTATTATTATTTTTACAACCTTTTAATAAAAACCACTCAGCCTCTAAATCAAACAGAATCAGAGCCACAATCAAGATTTGAGCTGTGGACCAGAGTTTACCTGACTGCTGCACTAAACCAATAGGTAAGCATGGGAAAAGATTCTAGGTCAGCATTATCCAATTTGGTAACAAACAGCCACATAAAATCTTGAGCACTTGAAATGTGGCCAGGTGGTAAAGTAAGTGTAAAATACACACTGAGATTTGAAGACTGTTCAGAAATAAAAAAGGTGAAATATCTCATTAGTGATTTTTACATTATATGTTTAAATGATAACATTTTGGATATTTTGAACTGAATAAAGTGTATTATTAAAATTAACTGTATCTTTCTTTTTCCTTTTTTAATGTGATACTAGGAAAATTTTAATTACATGTGTGGATGTCATATTTGTGTCTTCTGCAATTTGGCAACATTTGTCGAAAATTTTAAATGTGCATGTCTTTGACTCAACATTCCCACTTAAAAGAATATACTATTTTATAGCATTAATTAAACATTTTCAGGGCCTCTTTCACCTTCTGAGATGGCCCACACTCTGTCTGTGGACTGTGTTTCTCTCTATAAATAAATCCACTTCTTACTATCACTTTGTCTCTCACTGAATTCTTTCTGTGATGAGACATCAAGAAACTGAGCCTCATTAAGTCCTGAGACCAGGTGTGTGATCTCAGTTAAAAGACCTTGGGTTCAAGGCCCAGTCTGGGTTTTGGCTGGGTTCAGTTCCTGGTGCGTGGGTCCAAGTCCCAATCTGAGTTCCACGGTTTCAGCTGGCAAGCCACGAAGGGGCAGTGATAAGCTAGACCAACTCCCTCTCATCGTCAACACCACTGGCGACACATTCTGTGCCGTTTCTCTGAGACAACTTTTTGGGCACTCTAACACCTGGTTGGGAGACTGCCTTGGAAGGGACAGCATCTAAAATCTCTTGTCATTTATAGATAGTTATTTTTGTACTCTGATGCTGTTACAAAAAGTGCTTCATCATCAAGGAGATTCATAGAAAGGTTATGGAATCAGTTACAGCAGTTCCACACCAAGATGTATGGCTATGTGAGGATTCCAGCCCATACCGACTTAAAACAAGGAGCTGTCCTGTCCCTGGGCCCCTAGATCAGGCATCCAGAGATTTTTACTCCCTGACAGGCAGGGTCGATGTTCCTACTCAGCCTTGAAGCAGTTATAGATGACCATCACCCCTCTGCTTCCCATAAGAATATGGGAGTAAGATCTCTGAGAGGGGAATGAAATAGGAGGGAAAGGGGCAGGGCATAACCTTTGAAAGAATGACATAGCCCGAGGACATGACATAAACTGACTAGAGCCAAATCGCTCCAAGATAGTGGACAAGTCAACTTCCACTAGACCTTGAGCCTCAGTATACAGTATACCCTCACGGTAACACATCAGCAAGCTAAATGACACACCCACAGACACCGTGACAGCTCCAACACTGATAAGGATCAAAAAGTGGGCAGTGGCCCAATTCCTGGAAATCCCCACCCCTTCCCCAAAATAGCTGGAATACTCCTCCCACTCAGCCTATGAAATTACCCACCCCTATAAAAACCGACAACCCCGTACCCCTGATGCCTCTCTCACCTTCCAAGATGACCCATAGTCTGTCTGGGAAGTGTGTTTCTCTCTAAATAAATCCACTTCTTACCTAAAAAAAAAAAAAAAAATTTGGAATTCCCTGGCAGTCCAGTGCACTTTCACTGCCAAGGGCCCAGGTTCAATCCCTAGTCGGGAAACCATGATCCCACAAGCCGTGCAGCGCGCAGCGCGGCCAAAAACAAAATTTTTTTTAATCACTTAAAATTTTCCAATGACATCGACACATATCACCTTTCCCAAAGAACCTCCTCTTATTCTCAGGAGCTCCTTAGTGAAAATTACATTGTTGACTTGCTGTGGAGTTGTTTTGTTTTTCGTTTTCTTTTGGCAGGGTGTGGGGATTATTCCAGTATGCGTATGAAGCAAAACTCATGCACAAATCCATTGAAAACTTCCACATCTAGGTTATACGTGGTTATCCTGGAGGAACAGGCCATCTTTTGCTAGACAGAATTCATATTCTTTAAATTATTATGTAGGGAGTTCCCTGGTGGTCCAGTGGTTAAGAATCCACCTTCCAATCAGGGGCCTCGGGTTTGATCCCTGGTCGGGGAACTAAGATCCCACATGCCACAAGGCGACTTAGCCTGCATGCCACAACTACTGAGCCTGTGCACTCTAGAGCCCTTGCGCCACAACTAGAGAGCCTGCATGCCACAACTACTGAGCCCGCACACTCTGGACCCCATGCGCCAGAACTAGAGAGCCTACGCACTGCAACAAAGAGCCCACCCGCCACAACAAAAGATCCCACATGCCACAACTAAAACCCGATGCAGCCAAATAAATATTTTTTTTTAATTTTTTAAAATTATTATGTAATGAGTGACCTAGCCAACTGTGAAATGTCAAATAAGGGAAAAAATTAAGAGTATTTAAATACTTTGACAAAAGTCTTAGCTGGAATTAACCAGACTGGCCCATAGGCAGGACCTTTGTGGACATGGAAGACAAAGAGTGTACAGTTGTGCTTCAAGCCTGCAGGTAAACAGAAGAGATGAGGCACTGAAGATGGGAAGCGAATGTCTACTGAAGTTGGTGCAGCCGCTGTGGAAAACAGTATGGAGGTTTCCCAAAAAGTAAAAGAGTACTACTATATGACCCAGCAATTCCACTCCTGGTTATACATCTGAAAAAAGCAAAAAACACTAACTCAAAAAGATACATGCACCCCAGTGTTCACAGCATTATTTACAATAGACAAGATACAGAAGCAACCCAAGTGTCTGTCAACAGATGAATGGATAAAAAAAGGTGTGGTATATAAATACAATAGAATACTACTTGGCCATAAAAAAAGAATGAAGTTCTCCATTTGCAGCAGGATGGACCTGGAGGTTATTATACTTCGTGAAATAAGTCAGAGAAAAATACTGTGTAATATCACGTGTGGAATCTAAAAAATAAATGAATGTGTACAAAAGAGAAACAGATTCACAGATAAAGAGAACAAACTAGTGGTTACCAGTGGGGAGAGAGAAGGGTTAGGGCGAATAGGGGTGAGGGATTAAGAGATACAAACTACTATGTATAAAATAAGCTACAGGATATATTGTACAGCACAGGAAAATAAAGCCATTATATATAATTACTTTAAATGGAATATAATCTATAAAATATTATATCACTGTGTGGTACACCTGAAACTAATATTGTAAATCAACTATAGCTCAATTTTTAAAAAATGAATGAATGTGTGAAGACAGCAGATGTGTATTAAAATATCCCAGTGGAAATATGGAGGTATCAAAAATCCAATAAGTTTAAGAATCACTGTATGATGTTATCTTAAAAATGAATGATGAATGGGATAAAGTCATCCAATTTCCCTATTTGTATTCCAGCTTTACTGAGGTATGATTGTAAATTAAAAATTGTATATATTTAGTTTTTTAAAGAAAATTTTAAATAAACACACAAAATTGTTTTTCACTTCACCAGTAACAAAAAGAAGAGAAAAAATTATAATAGCATTGGGAGTTCCCTGGTGGCCTAATGGTTAGGATTTCGGGCTTTCACTCCTGTGGCCCGGGTTCCATCCCTGTTCTGGGAACTGAGATCCTGCAAGCTGTGTGGTGCAACCAAAAAAATAATAATAATACAACAGCCTCAAAATTTTAAAATATTTAGGAATAATTTCCGCTCAGCTCTTTGGCAATAATAACAAAGTTATTGAATGTCATTAAAGAAGATTAATAAAATGGAGAATCACACCACAAAAAAAGGAAATACAGTGCAACTCTTAACACAATATATATTTACCTATGTTTTCTTCCCATGTGGCCATCTATGTGTTTTTGCTGGAAAAAGGCACAAGAAGGCAATTCTTACCTGCAGGTTAATATTTTATTTTTTCTCTAGTTTCTGGTTACCTTGTACTTTCTTTGTGAAAATTCATCTTGCTGCACAGGTATGAAGCATGCACTTTTCTGAGTGTATATATATATGTATATATATATATATATATATATGTAATGCTTTGAAATGGTTACTTAAAAATTATACAACATAGAAGTCATTTTGTCCACTGGCATTAAATATAGGGCTGTAAGTTCATCCCACCTTCACACACCATAGAGCCTCAAAGTGCCCCCTTGAACCAGAAGATACCTCCAGTCATGGCGGGATTCCACACAGCATCTATGGCCTGTGGTTAAGATGATTCAGCACCAGGGATGTTTTTATCAAAAGTCTGGGAGTTGGAGGCTGGCGGCTGTCGATTATTCTCCTCCAAGCTGTGTCGGATCCCATATCCAAAGTATATGACAAATCCTAGTAGAGAAATAAGACAATGAGAAGGAAAAGCAGGTGCCCTCCCTGCTTACACGTGCCCAACAGTCCCGCTATTATGGCGTCTGACACAGTTTGCGGGGAGAGGTAGTAGAAAGAGGGTTGGGTTCAGTCACTCAAGAGGCCTTTTAATCCCAGAAAGCCACTTACCAATCACCATCCAGACACCAAATTGGGCCCAAGTCCCAGACGTCATCTGCATCATCAAGTAGACATTCACAAAGATGCTCATCAGTGGGAGAACAGGCAAAGCAGGGACCTGTGGGCAAAGTCAGTTATTCCCTGAACACACCACAGACGTCTGAGAGGCAGGCCTCTGCCCCACATGCTCGAGAAGGCTCCAGTCCTATTCAGGCTGTGCGTTCAGTGCCTACTGAGGTTGGGTACGTAAAGCACTGAGTGTGGATCAGGGAAGGGTCCATTAGTTTTAATGACTCCCCTCCTTCCCTGGTCCAGCAAAGGATGTTGAGATCTCAAAGCATGCAGACTTCACGCACTCAGCGTGGATAGTTGGGCGCATAAGGTCGCCTACCTTGAAGTGAAGAGGAGTGGGGCTCTGGGGCTGCCTCCAGATGATGACAGTGACCCCAGTGACGAACAGTAGCAGCAGCACAGCCGCTGTTGTGTACACGGGGTCTCCAGAGAACACACGGCTGGGCCACTGGGCCAGGATCAGGCTCAGGACCGTCAGCAGGAGAACTGCAGGGGTCAAGGCGGAGGAGAACAGGTTCAACTCCAGAAGCCAAACAGCTCACAACCTTGGGTCACACCCCTCCCCAAAACTGCCCGCGTCACGAAGGGCCGTCATATCTCCAAGACGCCTCAACCGCCAAAATACACACTCCCACCCTATCCTCTCAATTTCAGAATACCACCAAAGAGAACTCCCAATGCTCACCAAGCAGTGAGGCACATCCATAGATAATCTGGCCAGATTTCCGAGTGGGGATGGTGTTGATAGGGTCACACAGACTCTTTAGAATCTTTGAGGTTCCTGCTTCAGGAACAGATTCCAAAGGGCTTTCTTTAACTATGGGCTTCATCTCAGTTCCTTTCTCTGTTTTCTCAATCTTGCTTAAATTCTGGTCTGGTTGGTACCTGAATTAGAGGTATTAAGTCAATATTAACAGCAGCCCCTACTCATCCAACATCAAGCAGTCTAATCCATCTCTTTCCCAACTTAAGCCTAGCGGGACATTTAGAAGGCAGCATGAAGACAAATGACGATTATCTCCCCTTCAATCCCCAAGAGCCAAAGACCCCCAGCCAAGGTGTAGCGTAGTCTCACCTGAGGACAAGAACAGAAAAAGACACCAGGGAATAAGCAAGCAGGGTCCCGATTGACATGAGGTCCACGAGATCACTGAGCTCGAAAAGTAATGCCATGACCCCTAGAACGAGGGCACAAACAAGGTGGAGAGGGAGTGAAAAACCAGTAGAAATATCCAAGTTAAGAAAATTGATCAAAGAAGGAATGGGTGGGCTTCCCTGGTGGCGCAGTGGTTGAGAATCTGCCTGCTAATGCAGGGGACACGGGTTCGAGCCCTGGTCTGGGAAGATCCCACATGCTGCGGAGCAGCTGGGCCCGTGAGCCACAACTACTGAGCCTGCGCGTCTGGAGCCTGTGCTCCGCAACAAGAGAGGCCACGATAGTGAGAGGCCCGCGCACCGCGATGAAGAGTGGCCCCCGCTTGCCACAACTAGAGAAAGCCCTCACACAGAAACGAAGACCCAACACAGCCATAAATAAATAAATAAATAAATTTAAAAAAAAAAAAAAAAGAAGAAGGAATGGGTATTGTTTATTTACCTGCAAGAGTTCCAGAAGCCAAGGTGGCCATGATGGGGGTGCGTGTACGGGCATGGATCCGGGCAAGTCCCCGGAAAAGGAGCCCGTCATCTGCCATTGAGTAGATGACACGAGGCATAGGGAACATGGCACCCAGGAGGCTGGAAGAGAAAAGGGGAACATGTGTGAGGACGTGGAGAAGCAGAACAGACTGGGGTGTCTGCTCCGTAGTCTACGTGGGGTAAGGTGTCTTTCCCTCTTGTCTCTCAATCCCAAGGGCTGGGATACCTGAGCATCTGACAGTAGATGGGGAGAAAGCTTTGACACTGACCTGGACGTAAGAGCACAGAGGGTGCCGACAGCCACGACATATCTGGCAGGGGCCCAGCCGACATGCAGGAAAGCGTGTGGTAAGGGGCTGTCGGGATGAATCCGGTAGTAGGGCACCATGAGGGTGAGTGCCGCCGAGACCCCAGAATATGCCAGAAAGCAGATGCAGAGCGAGATCACAATGCTCAAGGGGATGGATCGCTGAGGATTCCGGGCTTCTTCCCCTGCAGGATGGGAGGAAGTATTGGGCCAGGAAAACACACTGTGATGAAATCACAAAATCCCCTTTTTGGACTTCCCTGGTGGTGCAGTGGTTAAGAATCCGCCTGCCAGTGCAGGGGACACGGGTTCGAGCCCTGGTCCGGGAAGATCCCACGTGCTGTGGAGCAGCTAAGCCCGTGTGCCACAACTACTGAGCCCGCGTGCCTAGAGCCCGTGCTCCCAACAAGAGAAGCCACCGCAATGAGAAGCCTGCGCACCGCAACGAAGAGTAGCCCCCGCTCACCACAACTAGAGAAAGCCTGCGCACAGCAACGAAGACCCAACGCAGCCATAAATAAATAAATAAATAAATAAAATTTTTTTTTTTTTTTTAAATCCCCTTTCCTCCTGAACCTCCAAAAGAAACCCTTATGCCCAAGGGCAGCCTCATCTGTGCCCAAACCCCTGATGGGACACACAATGACCATTTTACCTGTAGTGGCAATGGCATCAAAGCCAACAAATGCGTAGAAACATGTAGCTGCTCCTTGGAAAATCCCATTGAAGCCAAAAGGCACAAACCCTCCAGAACCCAGAGGGCCCAATCTATGGTGAAAGAAAGAGCAAGAAAGAATGTGGGTGAGCTGTGTTCAGCCATCTGTACTGGACTTTTTGGTTAATACCACAAGTTCTGGGCTCCAGGACCCTGTCACCTGGATCCATCACCTCAGATCTCTTTAGTTCCCACCATATTCCCAGCTCTGCACACGTGCCCCCACAAGCATTACTAGGGCCAAGGATACCCTCCTAACCTAGAGGTGTCATTGGATCCAGATGTGACCAGTTTGTAGTCCTGTTCTGTGAGCTGCCAATTGTGCAGATCTCCCTTGACGAAGCCAGAGATGATCATGAAGCTGAGAACCAAGAGGTTCAAGCCTGTGAACACTTTGTTAACCAGGGCCGACTCACGAGCTCCCAGAACCAGTACTCCTGAGGGCAAGACGAAATATGAAACATGCAAAATAACCAAATGCATAGACACAGAAAGCAGACACGTGGTTGCCAGGGGCTGGGGTACTGAGGAGTTGGACGGTGAGCGCTCAGCGGGTATGGGATTTCCTTCTGGGGTGATGAAAATGTTTGGAACTAGACAGAGGTGATAGTTACACAACATCGTGAATGTACTAAGGGCCACTTAATTGTACCCTTTCAGATGGTTAATTTCTTATTGTGACAATCGTCGCCCAGTAGACAGGTCTATCAAATCATCACATTGTACACCTTAAACTTATACAATGTATATCAATTATATCTCAATAAAGCTGGGGAAATAACAAAATGGTTAATTTTATGCTATACGAATTTCCTCTCAATTAAAAAAAAATCTTTGGGCTTCCCTGGTGGTGCAGTGGTTAAGAATCCGCCTTCCAGTGCAGGGGACACGGGTTCAAGCCCTGGTCCGGGAAGATCCCATGTGCTGCGGAGCAACTAAGCCCGTGCGCCACAACTACTGAGCCTGCACTCTAGAGCCCGCGAGCCACAACTACTGAGCCCGTGTGCCGCAACTACTGAAGCTCACGTGCCTAGAGCCCGTACTCCGCAACAAGAGAAGCCACCACAGTAAGAAGCCTGTGCACCGCAACAAAAGAGTAGCCCCCACTCACCGCAACTAGAGAAAGCTGCGCGCAGCAACAAAGACCCAATGCAGCCAAAAATAAATAATAAATAAATAAATTTTTTAAAAATATTTTTGATCTCAGTACAAAGGAAGAAACTCATTGGTCTAAGTAAATGATTCTCCCCTGGGGTGATTTTGCCCCCCAGGGGACTTTTAGCAATGTCTGGAGACACTGTGATTGACACAATTTGGAGGGTGGGCGTCCCTAGTATTTAGTACATAAAGGCCAGGGATGTTACTCAACATCCGACAGTGATTTAAAAAGCAAAACAACAACAACCAAAAAAAAATCTGGGACTTCCCTGGAGGTCCAGTGGTTAAGACTCCACGCTTCCACTGCAGGGGGCACAAGTTTGACCCCTGGTTGGGGAACTAAGATCCCGCATGCCACGCAGCGCGGCCAAAAAAAAACCCCTCAAATGCACAGAACAGCCCCACACACCAAAGAATGATCCAGCCCAAATTGTCAGTGGTGCCAACAGTGGGAAACGATGGTCTATGTCTTGCCTTCCTGTGTCTCATATCACAGACCCCTCTTTCCAGTCATAAGACCCCCACCATTCTTCCATCCCAAGCCTTTCCCACCCCAGCTCCCCCTCCACACCCCACTCTTCCCATCCTATCACTGAACCCTGTCTCACCCGTAAGCAGCAGTACCAAACCCAGAGCAAAAAAGTCTGGGTACTTGGCCAGGAAGTAGGGCACATGAAGAGAGAAAGTTCCCCGTAACACCTGAGAGATGTAGTTCCCAATCAGGCTGTCAAAAGCGGAGCTCCAGGCCCGGGCCACGCTGGCAGTGCCTGCAGCAACAGAAGAAGGAATATTTATAACAAACATTAATTGAACCCCTACCACGTGTCATGGGATGTATTTGGGAGAGGTGGGGGGACGCATACAAAATACCTAATCTCTAAGAGTTTCTTTTCATGGGCTGGGGACAGTAGACCCAGATGATCTACAAAATAGGTCAACTGTTTAATGTTAGGAGATCAATGTTATGCAAAAAAAAAAAGAAAAAGAAAACAGGTTAAGTGGGAGTGAAAAGTCTGGGAGATGAGGGTTGAAATTTTAAATCAAGTAGCAAAGGAAGCTCCCATGAAGGCAACAACTGAGGAGAGACTTCCACATAGTGAGGGGGTGAGCCTGAGGGACACGCCGCCCTCTCACCCACTCCCTACACTTTCCTTTCCTTCTTTGTTCTAAGCCCCATAATCTAAGGAAAATAGGATAGAGCAGAGTAGAATGAAGTTGTGGGGTTTTGCTGCCACTATTACCCACTTCACCCCACAAGGTGGAGAACAAATTCCTCACGAATGAGTCAAGACCTAAACGCCACCTCCTAGTTTCCTGCTCTTAAGCCTCACACCTTCCTCCCACCCCCATCATCTCACCGATGACATAGGACAGTATGAGGTTCCAGCCAGTAATGAAGGCACACAGTTGTCCCACTGTGACATAGCTGTAGAGATACGCAGAACCAGAGCACGGTACCCGGGCCCCAAACTCGGCATAGCAGAGCCCAGACAACACAGAAGACAGGGCGGCCACCAGGAAGCAGATGACAATCGCTGGCCCAGCTTTGTCCTTGGCCACTTCTCCAGCCAGGATGTACACACCAGCTCCCAGGGTGCTGCCCACGCCCAGGGCCACCAGGTCGAGGGTGTTCAGACAACGAGCCATGCGACTCTCAGACTCTTCCCTGGGCTCCAGAGGCCGCCTGCGGATCAGCTTCTGACCAAATTGGTAAACATCCTGACACAGCATCTTAGACATAGTTGAGGAGGCTACAATCTGCGGAGAAAGCAAGACACAAAGCCATCAAGAGCATCCATCCACCCCTGGCCCTGGGAGTTCAATTCCACAGAACAATGGAGTTATGGGGAGCAGGTGGTAAAAGTACACATTGGGCAAGTTCTCTGTCTCTGAGCTTTGGTTTCTTCAAACATAAAGAAGAATTTTAATGTATTTCAAAGGTATTGGAAGAGTTGCTTCAAGAGAAGTGAGGGGGAGCAGATTATGTATCCCCAAAATGTGCCATTTGGGGATGTGGACTGTCTTGAGTTGAAGGCAATTAAGACCCAGCAGACTGGACTTCCCTGGTGGCGCAGTGGTTAAGAATCCACCTGCCAATGCAGGAGACACGGGTTCGATCCCTGGACCAGGAAGATCCCACATGCCAGGGAGCAACGAAGCCCGTGTGCCACAACTACTGAGCCCACGTGCTGCATCTACTGAAGCCCGCGCGCCTAGAGCCCAAGCTCCACAACAAGAGAAGCCACCGCAATGAGAAGCCCGCGCACTGCAACGAAGAGCAGCCCCCGCTCGCCACAACTAGAGAAAGCCCACGCGCTGCAACGAAGACTCAACACAGCCAAAAATAAAAATAAATAAAATAAACTTAAAAAAAAAAAAAAAACCAGCAGACTCAGGAAAAGCTCCTTGCCTCTCCCTTAACTGCTCAAAATAATTTAGATTAGGAGGCTTATGCCAGGAAGAGAGATAACTTTTTTTTTAACCAGAGAGAACTTTTTATCTCAGAAAAACTTCCCTGCATGGAGTGGCAAACATTTGCTTACCAAGCATTTGCTTTTCCCATCTTTCTGTGAGTTGTCTTCCCCTTGAAGCCCCAGATCCATACCCCCTTCTCCTTAGCTCAGGGTAGCATATAAGCCTCAATTGCCTGTCTTTGAACCTCAGAGTTTTTATGGGGCTCCCGTACGTAGGAAATTATTTAATCTGTCGTATATCAATTTAATTATTAGACTCAGCAAAGAACCTAGAAAGAAAAGTTTTCCACCCCTATAGAAGCAAAAACTTCCAGCACAGTGCCTGGCACACAGTAGCTGCTTAAATACTATTAGGTCAATGGATAAGAATGTTGATTCTTAAAGTGAAATCAACCAGCTTGGGACTTCCCTGGTGGCTCAGTGGTTAAAAATCCGCCTGCCAATGCAGGGGACATGGGTTCGAGCCCTGGTCCGGGAAGATCCCACATGCCGCGGAGCAACTAAGCCTGTGCGCCACAACTACTGAGCCTGTGCTCTAGAGCCCGTGTGCCACAACTACCGAAGCCCACGCGCCTAGAGCCTGTGCTCTGCAGCAAGAGAAGCCACCGCAGTGAGAAGCCCGCGCACTGCAACAAAGAGTAGCCCCCGCTTGCCGCAACTAGAGAAAGGCTGCACACAGTAACTTAGACCCAACGCAGCCAAAAATTTTGTTTTAATAAATTAATTGCAAAAAAAGAAAAGAAAAGACATCAACCAGCTCTGCTGGTTCAAATCTAGCACTGTGGTGTGTAGCTTGTTTGATTTTGCATGAGCTATATGCCACTTTGTCCTCCTTTCTTCTATAAAACAGGGAAATTTATTATTATCATCTTTATTCCCTCTCTTCCTTGATGTGAGTGAAGTGACAGTTTAAGGGGCTCGGTGATCAGAGCAATGAAACCAAGTCCCTGTAAAACTGAATTCCCCTGCTGAGTTTATGATTCACCTCTCCATCCAAAACTTTATTCCCTTTCTTGTCCCAACCCTGTTCCCCTCAGGATTGAGGGGTATCAAAGAAAAGGGGGATTGAACTCAGGCAGGACACTGCAGGACCCTCCTCGTACAAAAGTTTTTCTGTGTCCCCTCATTGGTTTGTAAAGAAAGGATTTAGTCTCCTAGGTCTTCCCAAGTTCCAAAGAGCAGACTCAAGCGGTTACTAGTTAGGGAAGTGAGAGTATGCAGAAACAAAGGAAAAGCAGTACCAAATGGCCTTAAAGGAAAAAACAGCAGGGACCAACCTGCTTGACATTCTTAACTTGTCACGTAGGCTCTAAGTAAATAACAAAATGCCTCAACCATTGTTTTTGCTCTCTTCTAGAAAGAGGTTAAGGGATCACAAGACCTTGACGTACTAGTTTGCTTTGCAGGAACACGTAGATCAATCACAATCACCAATGACCCACTGAGTCACAAAAATGCTGTCAGGAAGTCTGCAACTGAGATCTTATCCAGAAACTAAAATCACAAAGATCACCTCCCCTTTACTCTTCTTTCCTTTAGAAACCTTGCAACCTGGCCAGCCAGCAAGGTGGATTTGAGATCAACCTATTTCTCCCAACTTCTCAAGAGGGTGGCACCCTCGCAATTGATAAACCTTTCCCTGCTCCAAACACCAATGTTTCAATTTGTTTGGCCTCACTGTGCGTCAGGCACATGAACTTGGATTTCACAACAATCTCACACTCCACACATTTATACACCAAGGATCCTGAAACCTGAAGCTTTCTCTTTCACGGCTTGCGGAGTGAAATTGAACTAGAACTCAGAGTTGGGGCAAAATGAGATGGAATTTGCAGGGAGGGACAGACTGTAGCCCAGCCCAGGGAAAGCATTAAACCAGAGTGACTCCCACCTGCCTGGAGGGAGGGAGGACTAATCTTCATTCTGAATCAGAAATGATGGAACTCTGTTTCCTGCTCCTCTGGGGCATGAAATGTCTCCTCACTACAAGGCTGTAGGGCTAGGCTGACCCAGTGAACAAAAGTTATCAACAAAAGTTGCTTCCGTACCTGATACTCCAAATTTGCATTTTGGTTAAGAGCAAGCATTCACACAGCCAAGAAACTCTGATTAGAATCTTGGCTCTGCCAACACCCCTGTGCCTTTGAACAAGTCATTTACTGCTCTGGACCTCTGTTTTCTTCTTTTTCAAATGCTGCTGATGAACCCTTGGACACTGTTAGTAGGAAAGTAAAATGGAGCAGCTGCTGGAGATAAAGTATGGTGGTTCCTCCAAAAACCAAAAAATGGATTTACCATATGATCCATCAATTCCCCCTATGCGTAACTACCCAAAAGAACTGAAAATAGGGTCTCAAAGAGATATCTGTACACCCGTGTTTATAGCAGCATTATTCACAGTAGCTGAAAGATGGAAGCAGCCCAAATGTCTATCCACAAAGGAATGGATAAATACAATGGGGTCTATACATACAGTGGAATGTCATTCAGCCTTAAAAAGACAGGAAAGGGAATTCTCTGCTGGTCCAGTTGTTAGGACTCCAAGGTATCCCTGCAGGGAACACAATTTCGATCCCTGGTCTGGGAATTAACATCCTGCATGCCGCTCGGCACGGCCAAAAAAAAACAGGAAATTCCGATACATGCTACAACATGGAAGAACCTTGAGGACATTATGCTAAGTGACATAAGCCAGTCACAAAAAGACAAAAAATGTGTGATTCCACTTCTATGAAGTACCTAGAGTAGTCAAATTCATTTGATTAGAGACAGAAAGTAGAATTGTGGTTTTCTAGGGTCTGGGGTGAGGGGGAAATGGGGAGTAATTGTGAAACGAGGACACAGTTTCAGTTTTACAAGATAATAAGAGCTGTGGAGATTGGTTGTGCAACAATGTGAATATACTTAACATCACTGAACTGTACACTTAAAAATGGTTAAGGTGGCAAATTTTATGTTATGTGTATTTTACCACCATTTTTTAAAAGTTCAGCCAAGGACTTCCCTGGTGGCGCAGTGGTTAAGAACCCGCCTGCCAATGCAGGGGACACGGGTTTGAGTCCTGGTCCAGGAAGATCCCATACGCCATACAGCAACTAAGCCCCGTGCGCCACAACTACTGAGCCTGTGCTCTGGAGCCCGCAAGCCACAACTGCTGAGCCCGAGTGCCACAACTACCGAAGCCCACGCGCCTAGAGCCCGTGCTCTGCAACAAGAGAAGCCACCGCAATGAGAAGCCCGTGCACCGCAACGAAGCGTAGCCCCCGCTCGCCGCAACTAGAGAAAGCCCGCGTGCAGCAACGAAGACCCAGCGCAGCCAAAAATAAAATTAATTAATTAATATTAAAAAAAAAAAAAAGTTCAGCCAATGATAAATAGTAGAGCCAGCTTCACAGAGTTGCTGGGTGTAACGAACCCAAAAGCGATTTAATGTAAATCACCATACAGTCCTCCTCCTCGGCGCAAAATCCGCAATGCTCAAGTTTCTTACAGTCTCCCCTTGTACCCCCAGAGGAGGAATCCACAGATACGGAGGGCCAACAGTATACAGGAGACTGACATCAGTGGTCCACATGTCATAAACGCTATATAAGGGTAAGCTTTAATATTGTTTGAACACCAATCAAGAAAACCTGAGTCAGAGCCTCCAGACACTGATGCAACCTCCCCCTACCCCACCTCTTCTTACACAACCACACACAGCTCCCAGCTCCTTCTGCTTTCATCTGGAACATGGGTCTTGCCACCCTCAGGCTGGAGCCAGACCGACCCAACTGCACACTTGGAATGCAGAGGTCTCTTTAGGAGGATCTGAACTCAGCGCCCAGTCTCCTGCAGAAGAGGGGTTGCCCAAGACTTACCAAATTCTTGGAGCAGGAACCGAAGCACTGGATCAGAGTCAGTGAGGTTCCGTTTAAGCTGTGTAGGGCTGGAGCGGATACATCTCTTAACAACCAAATCTGGGAACGCTTCCACAATAAAAGACAACTCAGTCCCTGGGTGGGGACGGGTGGGGACGCTCGGGGATGGGCGGGGCAAGCTTGCAGGGATACAATCAGCCAGTTGAGCGTGTGTGGTTACCCTCAGGCAACCGTTCTGAGACGTGGAGTCTGTGTGTGGTAAAATACACACAACAGAAAATTTACCGTCTTAACCATTTTTAAGCATGCAGTTCAGTAGTGTTAAGTACATTCACATTTTGTGCAACCAAACAAGTTTTTCATCTTGCAAAACTGAAACTCTGTACCCATTAAACTACAATTTCCTCTTGCTCCTCCACCGGTTCCTGGCGATCACCATTCTACTTTCTGTCTCTATGAATCTGATGACTCTAGGTACTTCATTTAAGTGGAATCAAACAATATTTGTCCTTTCCTGTCACGCTTATTTCACTTAGCAGAATGTCCATAAGGTTCATCCATGTTGTAGCATGTGTTAGAATTCCCTTCATTTTAAAATAGATAGCTAGTGGGAAGCAGCCGCATAGCACAGGGAGATCAGCTCGGTGCTTTGTGACCACCTAGAGGGGTGGGATAGGGAGTGTGGGAGGGAGATGCAAGAGGGAGGGGATATGGGGATATAGGTATGCGTATAGCTGATTCACTTTGTTGTACAGCAGAAACTAACACAGCAGTGTGAAGCAATTATACTCCAATAAAAACGTTTAAAAAAATAAAACGCATTAAACATCATAACACACATTTTTCTTTATATGTGCGTTTACCTGGAAGTGAAATTGCTGGGTCATCAGGTATCTATAGGTCTGTTTTACTAAACATTGCCACCTTGCTCTCCAACGTTTGTGTGCCAGTTTACACTCTATATTCTGCAGGATATATGAATTCCTATCTTGTCAAATCTTGTCAAATCCATTTAGTATTCTCAGACTTTTACAAATTTTGCCAATCTGATGGGTGAGAAACATCATTAAAATTTTAAATTGCATCTCTGGGCTTCCCTGGTGGCGCAGTGGTTAAGAATCCGCCTGCCAATGCAGGGGACACGGGTTCGAGACCTGGTCCGGGAAGATCCCACATGCCAGGGAGCAACTAAGCTCGTGTGCCACAACTACTGAGCCTGTGTGCCACAACTACTGAAGACTGCGTGCCTAGAGCCTGTGCTCCACAACAAGAGAAGCCACTGCAATGAGAAGCCCGCGCACCACAACGAAGAGTAGCCCCCACTCACTGCAGCTAGAGAAAGCCCACGTGCAGCAAGGAAGACCCAACACAGCCATAAATAAATACATAAAGAAATAAATTTATAAAAATAAAATAAATTAAATAAACTGCATTCCTCTGATTAATGAAGTTGGGCATATTTTCATCTTTACTGGCAATTCCAGCAACTCTTCTATGAATAACATGTTCACATCTTTGCTTGCTGGTCAGCTGAATTATTTTTCTTTTGCGGGGGGAGGGACACAATTCTACATAGTGGTTAGCGGCAGACATGCTGAACTGCATTAGTTTCGATTCCAAATGTGTCATTAACCGTTGTTTGTACTTGGATGTTACCTAAACTCTCTGTGGCTCAGTTTCTTCATCTGTAAGACAAAGATAAAAATAGTATCTCATAGGATTACTCTGGTGGTTAAGGGAGTTAATACATACTAACCACTTAGAACAGATCCTGGCATATAGTAACTACTTAATAAATGTTAGCTACTCTCATTATCCTACTGGTGGTAAAGTGTTCTTTATATATTTTGGAGAGATTCTTTGTCTGTTATGTATGTTGCAAAAAATCTTTGTCGTTTGGCTTTGTTACCTTTTGTCATGCAGGCATTTTAAATTTTAATGTAAATGAATCAATTTTCTTCACAATTTGTGCTTTTTTTCCATGTATCTAAACATATTTTTCTTCACAGGATCATAAAATTGTCCTCTTGTATTTTAAAACTATTTTTTAACAAATTTAAGCCTTTAATCTACCTGGAATTTATTTTTTTTGTATAGAGGCAATGATCTAATTCTCTTTCTTGCCATACAGATAGCCAATTATTCCAGTAAGTTTCCATTTTTGAGGCCACTTTTCTCATAAACCAAATACACATATAAGCCAGAGTCTATTTCTAAGCTCTCGAGTTTGTCTAATTAATCTATTTTTAACCCTACAAAATTCCATACTGTTTTAATTACTATAGCTTTAAAATAATTCTTGATATCTAGAAGAGCAAATTCTCTTAGTTCTTCTCATAGCTGCCCTGCCTATTCATGAACATCGTCTCATACACAGGAATTTTAAAATAAGTTCACCAAATTTCATGAAAAAATCTATTGAGATTTTTATTGGAATTACATTAACTTTGTAGGTCAATTTGGGTAATAATTTATAGTACATGTCCCTGATATTGAGCTTGTATATGCATTAACAAAATGTTTTTATCTTGTTCGTTTTTATCATTTTCTTCCATAAAAGTATTAAATACTATTTTCTAAATTTTTTTCCTTGGGTACCATGTAAATTTGAATGTAATTGTGAATGGAATTTTTAATAACATTTTCTATTTTCCAATAACTTAAATAAAATCTTACATTATAATCAAAAAAACAAAAAAGGAAAAGGAAATGTAGTGTGTATATATAGACAATGGAATATTATTCAGCCATTAAAAGAAGGAAACCTTGCTTGTGTTCTCAACACACAGACACACACAAATAGAAGCTATGGGAGGTGACAGTTAATTAACTTGATTGTGGTAATCATTCACAGTGTCTATGTGTATTAAATCATCATTTTGGACATCTTAAAGAAATCTTCACTTTGTACAGTCTAAATATATGCAGTTTTGTGAATCATACTTCAGTAAACTGGAAAAAAGGAAAACCAATGAAGTGGTATTATCAGCCTACTACAGAATAGATTCCAAACAAGAAAGAGTGGCCTCACACATTACATTTACTGAGAATGTACTGGGTTGAAACAAATAACCCTCTATTAAACATATTTGACTGTTTTTTAAAAAAAATTTTTATTGGGGTGTGGTTGATTTGTGTAGGTTTCAGGTATACAGCAAAGTGAATCTGTTATACATATACATATATACACTCTTTTTTACATTCTTTTCCCATATAGGCCATTACAGGGTATTGAGTAGAGTTACCTGTGCTATACAGTAGGTCCTTGAATTTTGTTACTGTTTAATCTTTGACAGATGCTCTGTACACTAACGCCATCATCGTAGTCACCAATGCTGTATGATGATGTGCATTCAACTAAACCACACTTGACTGAAATTCGAAGGCCACCAAAGCCAACGTTATAAAGTATATGCTCAATGACTTTTAAAACACAACCCTGATATTTGAGTAATCACTTATTTCATGAAAGAGGGAAGACCGAAAAACCAAAGAATGATACAACTCTGAAGATCACATAAAAATGTTTTCGGATTATGAACATTCATCTTTAAATTAGAATCTAGATGACACAGTCCTGCGTTTCAGAGAGTGTTTGTAAATATTCTAAATGAAAGAAATGTTTAGAATTGTATTTGAATAAAATATTGTTTATATAAAAAAAAGAATTTCCTTCATTTTTAATGCTGTATAATACTCTACTATTTGTACACACCACATCTCGCTTATCCATTCGTTGGTCAATGGGCACTTGGGCTGCTTTCATGTTTTAGCTATTGTGAATAGTGCTGCTATCAACAAGAGTCTATAAATATCTCTTCCAGAGTGTGCTTTCAATTCTTCTGGGTATATCCTCAGAAGTAGAATTGCTGGATCCTATGGTTTTAAAATTTTTGTCTGCTTGTGATGGAGAAAATGAACACATATTGAGGTATGGGGAAGTCATTTTGGCTTATACGTGGTTCAGCCTGAACCCTGTGTGAACTAAAACAGCCTGTCCAACCCTCGCAGCACATCTGCTTTAACCATTGAGGCAAAGAACGTCTGTTTTGAAGATAAGGAGGAGCAACTCCCTTCTCATGGCGTCCATGTTAACAGTCCCTGGAAGATAAGGTTCCCCTCCCAGACTCCAGGGTCCTGTTGCCTCACTGTCTATGTACTAAGTCTGTCTCTTTTGAACCTTGATGGAATATACCCTGTCATTTTTGATGTATGTTCTCTGTTCAGATAAGGTATAAAACTGTGCTGAAAACCATGCTTCAACAGAGCAGTTCCAGGAATTCCCAGGAGGTACCCCGAGCTTCCACTGCAGGGGGCACGGGTTTGATACCTGGATCCCTGATCAGGGAACTAAGACCTAAGACCCCCGCATGCCGAGCAGCGCAGCCAAAAAAGCAAAAACAAAAACAAACAAACAAAAAAAACCCAGAGCATTTCCTCAGACGTACGTAAGAGGCTATACTACTGGGCTATAGTGCCCAGTTTGGCTCAAATAAAACTCTTTTCTATTCCTATTATAGATTGTTTATTGATTATTTCCATGGACGCTTGAACTCATTTGATCATTAAGGACCCTGAGAAGTAGGGGCTGTAAGACTGGGGACCCCACTCCCAACCCTGCTGTCTCCGGTACTCTTACACTACTCGACTTTGCACAGCCCGCCCATGGCCTGAGACACTCAAATGCGGGGAACCCCCAAGCCCACCTGGGCCCCAACCAGGAGGAGGGGAGCTTAAAATCTCTGATGTTAACTCAAGCAACAAAAACATTTAATAAGCATGGTGCCTGCATCCAGCCTTGCACAAAGGGATGGAAGAAGATAAAGGGGAGTGCGACTTAGTCCTCTTCTTCAAGGGCCCCTTCTGCAGGGAGAGCTGAGAACCCAGGCAGGGAAGGGAAATAGGATGTAAGAGGTAAGGAAGGAAAAACCTGGGAGTGAGAGGGGAACGTTGCAGCTGGGTGGCTGCTGGTGGAGGCTTGACAGGATTATGACATGCATCAAATAACACACATGCTAAAACACTGGGCACACACCACCAACCTGGGATTTAACTGTCATGATTGACTGTTACATTAACTTTCTTTTCTTTTTTTTTTTTTTTTAATTTTTGGCTGCGTTGGGTCTTCATTGCTGCGCGCAGGCTTTCTCTAGTTGAGGTGAGCGGGGGCTACTCTTCGTTGCGGTGCGCGGGCTTCTCATTGCAGTGGCTTTTCTTGTTGCGGAGCATGGGCTCTAGGCACGTGGGCTCAGTAGTTGTGGCGCACGGGCTTCGTTGCTCCGTGGCATGTGGGATCTTCCCGGACCAGGGCTCGAACCCGTGTCCCCTGCATTGGCAGGCGGATTCTTAACCACTGTGCCACCAGGGAAGCCCTATGTTAACTTTTGAAGGGCCAACCACATAAGATGGAATGAACTGGCTTAAGCTGTTGAGCGTTTTAGCTGGTTGTGTTGGGGACCCGCTCAAAACCCAAGAGCTGGTAGAAAGATGATTTCAGAGGGAAGACATTGAGATGCAACAGATGCAGAAAGACTTCTCAGAGCTTCCCTTGTCTGACTCAAAGCAGAAAATTCTGGTAAGTAAGGCTGCCAGAAACTCCCACTTGGGGAGAGGCCACTCCCAAAGAGGCAAAGGTGAGTAAACCTATTACTGTAATTCTCTTCTCCCAGAGTCTTATAGCCTGAAGAAGGAGGAAAGACCACTCACATCTGCACAAACATTACTGCAAACTATCTCATCTCCGGTTTCTTCTCTTGATTTATTTGTCTTTCCCAAAGAAACCCATTTGTTCTTCCAATAGAAGTCTTTTCTCCCTACCCCCTCCCCCTACTAAGTTGAGTATATAAGCCTGTAACTTTAATCATTTAGCAAGTTATACTTTTGTTAGGTCCTGTATGTAATCCTTTCTCCTGGTAATTTGCCTTTGGTCTGTCTTTTTTGTAAGCTCCAGTCAAAGACCCTAAGAGGATAGAGGGGGAAAGTTTTTCTGCTCCAACAGTGGCAAAGTTTAAATGCTTCAACAGTGCGATGCTGCTACTGAATAAGATGTGTGGCCAAGGGCTTCCCTGGTGGCGCAGTGGTTAAGAATCCGCCTGCCAATGCAGGGGACATGGGTTCAATCCCTGGTCTGGGAAGATCTCACATGCCACAGAGCAACTAAGCCCGTGCGCCACAACTACCGAGCCTGCGCTCTAGAGCCCATGAGACACAACTACGGAGCCCACGTGCCACAACTACTGAAGCCCACGCGCCTAGAGCCTGTGCTCCACAACAAAGAGTAGCCCCCACTCGCCACAACTAGAGAATGCCCGCACACAGCAATGAAGACCCAACACAGCTGTAAATAAATAAATAAATAAATTTTATTTTTAAAAAAAAGATGTGTGGCCAAGTAAAATAAGTAGAGTATAGAGTTCATTCATCTAACATTGCCAAAGGGCCCACTGTGTGCCAGGCACTAAAATAGGCATCAGGGACTTAGAAGTAAAGGGCACTCCCCTCTTTAACAACAGCGGGACATTTGGAGACAGTTTATATGGAATCCATTCCACACACCTTATACTGAAATAAACTTCATATGCTTAAAGGAGTCTAACTTTTCAAAACAACCATAACATAATAGGAGAAACCATGCAAAGAGTTTAAAATAATATTAGGACAGAGATTTAAGCCTTGAGGATGTTTACCTCCAATATCACATTGTATAGAATTTAAAAGACCCCAATTGTCAGCCATTATCTTCCTGTTATGATTCATGAGAATGTAACTCACTTCCACCTCTGCTTCTTTCTCCTCACCCTCTCATATGTCCAATATAATTTACCATTATATTTAGTTCATCTCACAGTGACTTTGGTCAATATAAGAGATATGCTTACATTGTTTTCCTTTTTTCCTTTTTCATTCAACCATTACCCTGTGTTTCAAGGTGAGAGTGTCATGACCATCACCCCTCATGACACCCTAATTTCCCAGCCTCTCTTCTTCACATCTGAAGGGTTACATTGCCAGATGGAATATTCTTGGCCAGGAATCTTTTCCTTTCAACACTTTGAATATGTCATTCCAGTCTCCTGGGCTTCTTCTGAGAAATCCACTGATAGCCTAATGGGGGTTCCTTTGTAGGTTACAATTTTCCTTTCCCTAGCTGCCTTGAGGATTCTTTCTTTGTCCTTGATTTTTTTTTTAAATTATTTATTTATTTATTTATTTTTTGGCTGTGTTGGGTCTTAGTTTCTGTGCGAGGGCTTCCTCTAGTTGCGGCAAACGGGGGCCACTCTTCATCGCGGTGTGCGGGCCTCTCACTATCGCGGCCTCTCTTGTTGCGGAGCACAGGCACCAGACGCGCAGGCTCAGTAGTTGTGGCGCACGGGCTTAGTTGCTCCGCGGCATGTGGGATCTTCCCAGACCAGGGCTCGAACCCGTGTGCCCTGCATTGGTAGGCAGATTCTCAACCACTGCGCCACCAGGGAAGCCCTGTCCTTGATTTTTGACAGTTTCATTGTACTGTTTCTCTGAGAAGACCTTTTGCATTGAGATAATAGGGTGACCTATGAGCTTCATGTATTTGCATATCCAATTCTCTCTTCAGGTTTGAGAAGTTCTCAGCTAATATTTCTTTTTATTTATTTATATTTTTTTATACAGCAGATTCTTATTAGTTATCCATTTTATACATATTAGTGTATATATGTCAATCCCAATCTCCCAATTCATCACACCAAGCTAATATTTCTTTAAATAAATATTTGTTCCCTTCTCCCTCCCTTCTCCATCTGGTTCCCAATTATTCTACTATTAGTACTTTTGATGGAACTCCGTAGATCACATAGGCTTTCTTTGCTCTTTTTCATTCCTTCTTCTTTGCTAACCTCTATTCAAAATTCCTATCCTCTAACTCACTTATTCTATTTTCCGTTTTCTCTACTCTCCCGCAGATGTTTTCTGCTGCATTTTTTTCATTTCATCCACTGAGTTCTTCAGCTCCAGAAATTGTTTGGTTCTTTTTTATGGTTTCTATCTCATTGGTAAAACTCCCACTTTGATACTGTGTGTTTTGGTGTTTTTTTTTTTTTAGATTTCATTGAATTTTCTTTCTGAGTTTTCTTGTAGCTCACTGAGTTTCTTCAAAACAGCAGTTTTGAATTCTTTAACTGCTAAATCACAAAATGTCGTGGCTTTGAGCTCAACTGTTGGAAAAGTATTATTCTTGTAATGACATTTTTATTTTCTATTTTCCTTGGAGTTTTGCATTAGTGCTTTCACAGCTGGGGTATTGTGTTCCATGGTGGTGTCCTTCGTTATCTGCGGTTTTCTCTTTGTATCAGTACACCTGTTCCACTCTTCTTGCTCCCTCTTGTGGAGAATTCTCAAGCTTTTACATCTTCTCTGGTCTTACAACTCGGCAGACGGCCTCCTGGAAGCCTCGTTTTGGTTTTCCAGAAGGTGGCGCTATAGCTCAAATTTGTGGGCACCCTTGCCCATCGCAGGTGGCCAGTTTTCTGAGCATGCGCCCTGTCTACCAGAGCTCCCTTGGGTGCTGCTGGTGGAAGCTCAAACAAGGAGCCCCCGAAGAGTGGCAGGAGGTGTGGGTTTAGCAATCAGGGCTTTTGAGGGTGCTGGTGGACCCAGTAGGGAGATTCCCAGGTGTAGTACTCCCAGAGGTTTGTAAGAGGACCCCCTGTTCAAAGCAATTGCTTTAGTGCCCTTTGAAATGCTTATCTGCCTCTTTCCCAATATGCTTCCTCTCCCTTGTCACGGATGTCCAGCCTCAGTACTCTGGGTCTCCAGCTGTGTCCTGCCTAACTAGGGTAGCTAAGCACTCACTCACCACTTTCCTTCTCTGTGGTGGGAGAGGTGGCCTCTGGATAGATCAGCCCCACGAGATGTTTCCTTGGAGAGGGAAGGGGAAAGTTTATCTTACTGCTGCATTTGCTTTGACCAGACTGGTTTTATTGGCGGTTGCAATCTCCGCTGAAGAAGACTGGACTTTTGCACATTCTCTCTCCTGCTTGGGAATCTGCCCAGGTCAGTACTCTCTAGGTTCCCCCCACCTTCTCACCACCAGAGGAGGGATCTACGCAGGTTCCCTGGCTCTGCAGTTTCCGTAGCCCACATAGACATCTTTCTGGTGTTTCCCAGATCCACAGATAGACAGGACTTCTCCAGCATTCTTTGGGCATATGGTGCTAGATCCCACAACACCCACAAAGGTGCTTTTCTTCCTGAATGGATTTGTTTGTTTGTTTATTTATTTATTTATAAATATAGTTGGTTGGTTTACAATATTACATTAGTTTCAGGTGTACAGCATAGTGACTCAGTATTTTTACATATACTATGTGATATCACTTATATGTGGAATCTAAAAAAAAAATTACAAATGAATGTATATAGCAAAACAGAAAGAGACTCACAGATTCAGAAAACAAACAGGTGGTTACCAGTGGAGAGAGGGAAGGGAGAGTGGCAAGTTAAGGGTTTGGGATTAACAGACACTAAGCACTATATATAAAATAGATAAGCAACAAGGAGATATCTTAGAGCACAAGGAATTATAACCATTACCTTGTAATAACTTTTAATCGAATATAATCTGTAAAAATACTGCAACACTAGGCTGTACATCTGAAACTGATATAATATTGTAAATAAACTATACTTCAATTTTAAAAATGCTAGCATAGGGGCTTCCCTGGTGGCGCAGTGGTTGAGAATCTGCCTGCCAATGCAGGGGACACGGGTTCGAGCCCTGGTCTGGGAAGATCCCACATGCCGCGGAGCACCTGGGCCCGTGAGCCACAACTACTGAGCCTGCGCGTCTGGAGCCTGTGCTCCGCAACAAGAGAGGCCGCGATAGTGAGAGGCCCGCGCACCGCGATGAAGAGTGGCCCCCACTCGCCGCAACTGGAGAAAGCCCTCACACAGAAACGAAGACCCAACACAGCCAAAAATAAACATCATAAATAAATAATAAATTTTAAAAAATTTTTTAAAAAAATGCTAGCATAACAAGTAGTTCACAATTGCTCATTTCTTAGTTTTTACTAGAAATTAACTTTTCTAAGGGTTAAGATTCTGGTTAATATATGTAATTAAGAAGGAAAACATCTTTGTGTGCAAGGAAGTTTCTAAAAAGTTATAAGGAATGGACATGCATTTTGCTAAAGGAAATTAATTTGTCCCAAAGCTAGGTTAAAGTGAGGAGGGTGGGAGAAGCACAGGATAAAATCTGAATGTAGAGAAGGAAGTTACAGAAAGTTTGTGAAAACGGAACTCTGGGAAAAGGGTTCTGTTCATGACCAGGTCTGGCAAAGCTGAGAATGAATTTAATTGAGTGAATAAATTTTAATATTAAAAGTAAGTCGCTGCATGGGACTTCTCTGGCGGTCCAGTGGTTAGGATTCCACCCTTCCACTGCAGGGGGCACGGGCCTGACCTCTGGTCAAGGAACTAAGATCCTATAGCCCACAAGCCGCACAGCAAGGCCAAAGAAACCAAAAACCAAAAAAACAAAAACAGACAAAATACCTAATCTCAAAGAGTTCCTTTTCATTGAGTGGTGAGAGTAGACCCAGACGGTCCAAAACAATGGGTCAATTTTATTTAATATGTTAGGAGATCAATGTTATTCAAGAAAAGAAAACAGGTTAAGTGGGAGTGGGAGGTCTGGGAGATGAGGGTTGAAATTTTAAACTGAGGTGTAAGGGAAAATTCCAAGAAAGCAACAGCTGAGCCAAAACTTCAAAATGGTGAGGGAATGAGCCTGTGGGACATGCCCCCCTCCCACCCCTTCCCTACAGCTCCCTTTCCTTCTAGGTTCTTGGTCCACCATTTAAGGAAAGCAGGATAGAGCTCAGTAGAATGAAGTTGTGTGGTTTTCCTGCCACCGTTACATATTACATCACACGAGGTGGATAACAGAGTTCTCAGGAATGACTGAAGACCCCCCTCCTGGTTTCCCATAATAAGTCCTTTGCTGCCCCCACCCCTGCCATCTCACCAATGACACTGGAGAGTATGAGGTTCCAGCCAATGATGAAGGCATACCGTTGTCCCATTGTGACATAGCTGTAGAGATACACAGACCTGGTACCCAGGTCCAAAACTCAGCATAGCGGAGCCCAGACAACACAGAAGACAGGGTGGCCACCAAGAAGCAGATGACCATTGCAGGTCCAGCCATGAACTTGGCCGCTCCACCAACCACGATGTGCATGCCAGCTGCCATGGTACTGCTCACACCCAAGGCCACCAGGTCGAGGGTGTTCAGACAGGGAGCCGTGGAGCTCTCAGAACATTCCCTGGGCTCCAGCAGTCATCTGCGGACCAGCTTTGGAACAAATTGTCAGATGTTCTGACACAGCATCTTAGACGCAGTTGGGAAGGCTAAAAAGATCTGCTGAGAGGGACTTCTCTGGTAGTCCAGTGGCTAAGACTCAGTGCTCCCAATGCAGGGGGCCGGGGTTCGACCCCTGGTCAGGGAACTAAGATCCCAAATGCTGCAACGAAGATCCCGCAAGCAGCAACGAAGATCCTACATGCCGCAACTAAGACCTGGCACAGGGCTTCCCTGGTGGCGCAGTGGTTGAGAATCTGCCTGCCAATGCAGGGGACACGGGTTCGAGCCCTGGTCTGGGAAGATCCCACATGCTGCGGAGCAACTAGGCCCGTGAGCCACAACTACTGAGCCTGCGTGTCTGGAGCCTGTGCTCCGCAACAAGAGAGGCCGCGATAGTGAGAGGCCCGCGCACCGCGATGAAGAGTGGCCCCCGCTCGCCACAACTAGAGAAAGCCCTCGCACAGAAACGAAGACCCAACATAGCAATCAATCAATCAATCAATCAATCTAAAAAAAAATTTTTTTAATTAAAAAATAAAAATAAAGACCTGGCACAGCCTAGTTAATTAATTAATTATTTTTTTAAAAAATGTCCATCCACCCTTGGCCCTGGGAGTCCAATTCCATGGAGCAAGAGTTATGGGGAACAGTCGGTAAAAGGACACATTGGGCAAGTTCTCCATCTCTGAGCTTTGGTTTCTTAAACATAAACAAGACTTTTAATATGTTTCTAAGTCACTGGAAGGATTGCTTGAAGAGAAGTGAGGGGGAGTGGAATCTGTCTCCCCCAAATTTGCCACTTTGTCATGTGGATGTGTTGAGCTGAAAGCAATTCAGACCCTGCAGACTCAGGGAAAGCTCTTTGCGGCTCCCTTAATTGCTCAAAATAATTTAGATTAGGAGGCCTATGGCAGGAAGAGAGCTATTACCAGAGATAACTTTTTATCTCAGAAAGACTTACCTGTATACTCCAATAAAGATGTTAAAAAAAAGAAAGACTCACCTGCAAGGAGTGGCAAACATTTGTTTACCAAGCCTTTGCCCTTCCCATCTTCCTGTGGGATGTCTTCCTTCGCTTTGAAGCCCCAGATCCCTACCCAGTTCTCCTTAGGTCGGGGGAGCATATAAGCTTCAATTGCCTGAATGTCTTTGAGCTTCAGAGTTTATACGGGGCTCCCACACATACCAAATTAAATTTGTTAATCTGCCTTATGTCAATTTAATTATTAGACCAGCCAAAGAACATGGAAAGCCAAGTTTTCCACCCCTACAGAAGCAAAAGCTTCCAGCAAAGTGCCTGGCACACAGTAGCTGCTTAATTGGTATGAGTTGAGTGGATAAGAATGCTGATTTTTAAATTGAGATCACCAGCTCAAGAAAGCTATGGGAACGCTGTGGAGGGAAGCAGGCTTGTTTAACTATAAAGCCATAAATACAAGCACGAGATAGGCCCCAGGTCATTAGGTGGAAGAAAAATGTTACCACCCTTCTACTGATTTGAATAAGTGCTATGACAGCCCTAGGTAGACCTCATAGGGTCAGACACCCTCCTGTCGAACACGAAGGTGGAGCTAGTGATGTAAGCCTGGTGACTACTGCAAGAAGGTGGTCTTTTTCCCTCCCCCACCTTCCTTTGATTACAGAATTGTAGCCCACTTAATCCTCGGGGCAGAGCCTCCTTGCCTGCCTGCTTGCATCTCTCACAAGCGTCCTATATTAATAAATCTACTTCTTGCCTATCACTTTGCCTCTCCCTGAATTCCCTCTGCGCTGAGACACAAAGAACCTGAGCCTCAGTGAGTCCAGAGACCTGTGATTCTAATTAGTGATTCTAATTAGACCAGTGATTCTAATTAAAAGACAGTGGGTTCAAGTCCCTGTCAGGGTTTTGGCCGGGTTCGAGTTCCAATCTGATGTGCACGGTTTCACCAGCAATTCCACTTCTGGGTGTACATCCAAAAGAACTGAAAATAAGGTCTCAAGGAGATATCTGTACACCCATGTTCATAGCAGCATTATTCACAATAGCTGAAAGAGGAAGCCAACCCAAATGGCCATCCACGAAGAAATGAATAAACACAATGTGGTCTATACACACAGCGGAATATTATTCAGCCATGAAAAGACAGGAAATTCTGACGCATGCTACGACATGGGTGCAACTTGAGGACAACATGCTAAGGGACATAACCCAGTCACAGAAAGACAAATATTGTATGATTCCACTTCTAGGAAGTACTGAGAGTAGTCAAATTCATAGAAACGTAAAGGAGAACGATGGCTTGCCAGGGGCTGGGGTGCGGGAGAAATGGGGAGTTATTGTTACGTGAGGACACAGTTTCAGTTTTATAAGATGAAAAGAGCTCTGGAGATTGGTTGCACAGCAATGTAGATCTACCTAACATTACTGAACTGTACACTTAAAAATGGTTAAAATGGTAAATTTTATGTTATGTGTATTTTACCACCATTTTTTAAATTGCTACCAATGGTAAATAACAGAGCCAGCTTCTCGGAGTTGCTGGGTGGAGCAAACCCAAAAGTGATTTAATATAAATCACTATACACTCACCCCTCATGAATACCAAAATCCAAGGATGCTTAAGTTCCTTACAGTCACCCCCATATCTGCAGATGAGGAACGCACAGACACAGAGGGCAGACAGAAGACTGAAATCAGTGGTCCACGTGTCACATTCACTGTATAAGGGTAATTACTAATATTGTTGGACACGAGTCAAAAAAATAGTCTTAGATCATCAGGACACTGATCCAATCACCCCCCCACACACACACACAAACACACCTCTTTTCACACACACCCACAGTTCCCAGCTCCTGTTTTTCATGTAGAAAATGGGTCAGAAGCCAGGCCGACCCAACTGCACACTTGGATTGCAGAGGTCTCTTTAGGAAGATCTGAACTCAGTGCCCAGTTTTCTACAGAAGAGGGGGTTACCCCAGACTTACTGGATCGTTGGAGTAGAGCCTGGAGCCCTGGATCAAAGCCAGAGAGGTTGAGTTTAAGCTGTGTAGGGCTGGAGCTGATACATCTCTAAAAACCAAAGCAGGGATTCCCTGTGCACAGAAGACAACCCTTAAGCCCTGGGTTGCTGGGGGTGGAGATGTGTTGGGCAAACTAGTAAAATAGTCTTGTTCGGGCTTCAGAGGCAGAAGCAGGCCTCTGACCCACTTGTGACCCTGCCTGGACTGCCTGCTTGCTTGCTAACAACTGTTATAAGTCAGGCAGCAGGGACGATAAGAAAGGAGAATGGGTCTTAGAATTTCTTGAGCCCTGGAGACCTGGCCAGTCCCCTGGGGTCTGGAAAATCTTGTGACTCGCATGGTGAAATTAGCAGCATTGTTATAATTGAACCAGAGCTGCATTTTTGCCGGCAAACTGATAATATCAGTTTGAGGCCTGGAATTATAAACAGAAGCCCTGCGAACTCCCATCGGAAATGTAAACAGTGGGATGGACGCACCACCTGGGACCCTTCCCAACTGGGGCTCCAGATTGCTGTTACTCAGAACTTCCCAGCTGCTGTTTGGATCTGGAAGTAGGTGTCGGCCCAATTCGGTGATGTATATATACCCTGTTACGTTTTTTTCTAATATTCTTATTCTTTTCCTTCTAATGATTGTATATTAAAATTAAGTGAAATCACCTTTCATTAAAGAATTGATTAAAGCTTATTTATTTGTGTGAGACGAGTGGTTATTTTGCCAGCGAATCCAACAAACCTTAAAACCGAAAGCAGGTTTTCGGTAAAACAGGACGGGTTTGGGTGGGCGGGGAGCAAGTCCTGTGTTGCTATGAGCCCTTGACTCTTCTGTGGTTGCCCTCGGGGGATGGTTCTGAGATGCTTTTTACTGTGGTAAAGTACACATGACATAAAATGTACCATTTTAACCATCTTTAAGTGTGCACTTCAGTCATGTTACGTACATTCGCATTTTGTGCAACGAAACTCCACAACTTTTTTCATCTTGCAAAATTGAAACTCTGTACCCATTCAACAATTGCCCCTTTCTCCCCTCAGTTCCTGGCAATCACCATTCTACTTTCTGTCTCTATGAATCTGATGACTCTAGGTACTTCATTTAAGTGGAGTCATATAATATTTGTCCTTTCCTGTCAGGCTTATTTCTGTTGCAGCAAAAATAGAAATAAGGTTTTTTTTCCCTCTCCTGATAACCAGGAAAATAAAGGGAGCGGTGAACAGGCTAGAGAAGAAACATAAACTGGCCTGAGTTAATCAATCCTAGTTTTGTTTTAACTGTTACTAATCTGTAAATAAATCTGTTACTAAACTAAATAAATCTGTTAACTAAACTGTAATGTCTGTAGTTCGATTTGTCCTTTACAAAGCTAACCTCTCACCCTTAATCCTGTGTAATTTAGGTAATTAACATCCTGCACCTGGTATTTATTCTTTATTAAACTCTTGTAGCAAATCACCCTTTGTAGCTGTTTGCCTTTCAGAAAGGAGGTCGCAGACTGATAAGCCAGAGACTAACGGACCCAATTACCGGGTTGCCTGACTCCAGCGATGGCTGTTTTGAAATAATGCAAGAAGAAGAAGAATGCAAGACCTTCACCATTTTGATCCTTACCACTCACTTCGGACGGCGAACTCCCCTATAAGAATCCCTGCAATTCCCCAGGAAGTGGGGGGCACAGTTCTTGAGGCGCTAGCCTACTGTGTCTTCCCTTTGCCTAGCAAAGAAAATAAAACGCCTATTTCTTATCTTCCAATTCTCTGTCTCCATATTTTTATTTGGCATCGGTGGACAGAGAGCCAGACTTTGGCAACATTTCCCTTAGTAGAATGTCCACAAGGTTCATCCATGAGGTAGCATGTGTTAAAATTCTCTTCCTTTTTTTTTAATATAAATTTATTTATTTTTGGCTGCGTTGGGTCTTCGTTGCTGTGCGCGGGCTTTCTCTAGTTGTGGCGACCAGGAGCTAGTCTTTGTTGCGGTTCGCGGGCTTCTCATTGTAGTGGCTTCTCTTGTGGAGCACGGGCTCTAGGCACGCAGGCTCAGTAGTTGTGGCTCGCGGGCTCTAGAGCGCAGGCTCAGTAGTTGTGCACAGGCTTAGTTGCTCCATGGCATGTGGGATCCTCCCAGACCAGGGCTCGAACCCGTGTCCCCTGCATTGGAAGCGCAGAGTCTTAACCACTAGACCGCCAGGGAAGTCACTTTAGACCTCTTTTCAATCTTGCAAAACTCAAACTCTGCACCCCTTAAACAAAAACTCTCATTCCCCCTGTTCTTAGCAACCATCGATCTACTTCGTGTCTCTATGAATTTGATTATTTCGGGGACTTTATATAAATGGAATCCTACAGTATTTGCCCTTTTGTGATTGGCTTATTTCACTGAGCATAATGTCCTCCAGGCTCATCCAGGTTGTAGCATGTGTCAGAATTTCCCTACTGTTTAAGGCTGAATAATATTCTATTGTGTATATATATATACAATATTACACAGCACATTCTGTTTATCTGTTCATCCCTTGATGCCCTTTTGGGTTGCTTCCACTTTCGGCTGCTGTGAATAATGATGCTCCGAAGATTGGCATACAAGTGTCTCTTCTGAGTATAGCTGCCTTTGTCATTAAAATCCTTTGGTGTAGACAGCTCTTCCACCTTGTTCATAGGACTGAAAAGAAAATTGTGAGATTCTTGCTGCATGATTTAGATCTCCCTGCACCTTTTGCTTTTTCCTTCACCTTCTCTTTCCTTGGTGCTGTTCCACCCTCCAGCCTTTGCTAAAATGGAGAGTCCTGGAAAAAGAAGGGAATGGTACAGACAACCAAGTGTCTCTCACGTGTTGGCCAGAGAAAAATTCACCAAAATGATGATTAGGTGAGATCTTGTCAGGAAAAGGAGATGGATTATGTGAGTAAAAAAATTTACATATACCCACTCTAGCTGATATTTAATAAATGATCATGATTATGGTGATTATTTCAGGGCGAATCTTGGGGATTCCAAGGAAGAAAGTCATCAACTGCATGAACCCAGTGGCAGTGACTCTTGCTACTGTGCTGAAAAGGAAGAGGAAGAATAGAAGATGAACTGAATCCAGCCTCCTCATATTCCACTCTTGGGGAAAAGTAAACAAAAACAGAAAAAGAAACTTCCACCAACACTTTACCCATAAACAATTCCCTTGAGCAAAGCTTGAAAGAAATTGAGTTAATCAGTCCCTTAAGAATGATTAGAAGTTTTCAAAAGTTTTCTGGGTCCGTGAAGCCTGAACCATCAACCTCCTGGGTAAAAGGAATTGAGGAGGGGAAAGGATCTCTCACCTTTCCATTTGGGGTGTGACCTAGTATCGGAAATCATAGTGACCTCTGGGGACCAGGAGAGTTCCATTCTTACAAACGATCTCAAAGAACCTTTTAATTTTTAAAAATCTTGTTCATGATTTCTCTCTGATCCCTAATTTACTGTTTGTTTTTTTTCTTTTGTCTCTCTTGTTTTTCTTTATCTATCTTTCTTCTCCTGTTTCTTTCCTTTGTCTCTAGCTCACTGACTCTGTCTTACTTAGTCTGTCTTCATCTGCCTCTCTTCCCCAATCTGTACCCTCTTTCTCCCTGCATTTCTCCTTCCTTCTGTATCTGTTCACGTTTAATATGTTTCTCTCTTTTCCTCTCCAGGGCCTCTCCTTGTCTCTGTCACTTTTGTTGATTTTGTTAATTACCTTCTCCTGTGTCTCTGTTTCATGCCATATGCCTCTCTGAAAAAAATTCCAGAATCAGAACTTGGACCCTTTTGGATAGAGACGACTGTAAAAATGCCAGGTAAAATTGTCATTACCTGTTGTCTGGATGCCATTCACACCGTCCTCTAAGAGGCTGGGGACAGAGCAGGAGGAAATACTGAAGATGTAGAAGAAGGAATTGAGTCGGGGGAGCTCTTTCTGATTTAAAAGGAAACAGAATTAGACGGTACACTGAAGGAGAAAGGGTGGGGTCTAAACCACAGCAGTCTGATATGGTAGCCATGAGCCACACGTGGATATTGAGAACTTGAAATGTGGATGGTCTGCAATGAGATGTGCTATGAGTATGAAACATCCGCCAGATTTTGAAGACTTAGTCCCCCCCGCCCCCCAAAAAAGAATATAAAGCAATTCATGAATAAATTTTTCATATTGATTGCATATTGAAATGATAATGTTTTGGATATTTGGGGTTAGATAAAATACATTGCTAACATTCATTTCTTTTATATATATATATTTATTTTTATTTTTGGCTGCGTTGGGTCTTCGTTGCCACACACAGGCTTTCTCTAGTTGTGGCGAGCGGGGGCTACTCTTCGTTGCGGTGCGCGGGCTTCTCATTGCAATGGCTTCTCTTGTTGCGGAGCACGGGCTCTAGGTGTGAGGGCTTCAGTAGTTGTAGCTTGCGGGCTTAGTTGCTCTGCAGCATGTGGGATCTTCCCGGACCAGGGCTCGAACCTGTGTCCCCTGCATTGGCAGGCGGATTCTTAACCACTGCACCACCAGGGAAGTCCCATCGTTCATTTTTTTAGTGAACTAACTGAGAAAAATATTTGGGGGCAGTACTCCATGCCAAACGCTGTACTGCTGTTTGGATGGGTGAACTCGAGAATAACTTCTGTCCTCAAGGATCTTACGTTCCCAGTAAGATACAGAAATACATCACTAAATAAGAGACTGATGAAACACCATAATAAAGTCACAGAAATAATTTTCCCTTCTCTTCCGATGCTTCCCCATCACCCAGACCCTTCTCCGGAATATTATATTCCCTTTGTTATAATCTATGTTGTAGAACCTGAGCCATTTGACCTGTAAGGATGCCCCACAGTCTGGATTTTTCCGGTTGCACCTTCCTGGTGCAATGATCCTATGTCTTTATTTCCTGCCAGTTGACAGCAAGATCGGGTACTGGTTCAGACCGGCATACCCAGTATCCTTCTCGTTCATTTTGTAACATTTGATTTCCTATTTTTTAAAATTTCCTCTCTTTAAAAGAAAAAAAAGCATAGCTATAATAGAAGCTTCTGAGTATGACTCCAAAAAATGTGGTCTGTTTTGCAAAAAAAAGAGGGAAATCTGGTCTTGTCAGGAACATATTTTCTGAGGAAATGGCATTTACGTTTAAAAGGATAATCAGGCTGGTGATTAGCTAGCAAAAAGCATTCCAGGCAGAGAGAATCATGCTGACAGCCCTCGTCAGAAAAGAAATAAGGGATAATCAGCGTGGCTGAAATCTAATGAGGCAGAGAGAGACTAATTACGATGCAGAACTAAAAGAGACAAGGTTATTTAGGTCCCTGTAAGCGCTGGTAAGAATTTGGCTTTACAAGGACACTGGGGTCCATTAAGTTCTTTTGACCTGGGTTTATGTCAGGATAATTATTTGCGTTTTGAAAAGAACATTCTGGTCTAGCTTCAGAACATATGCCAGAGAGGCCAGAGTGTATGCAAGGCAAGCGCATAGGACGGCGATTCCTCATCCGGGTGAGACGTGACCACCCAGGGGGAGCCAGTGGGGGGAAGGGACTTGTTTGCAGGGTGGATGTTTTAGCAGGTGGAATCAAGAACTGTGAGTTTAAATAGACTTGGAGTGGTGGGGGAGATGGAGTGGTCTACCAGGAGTGGGAGTGTATACAAAAGATTATGGATGCAGATCAACAAGCCAAATTTGACCTAAATCCAAATTGACTTCTCTCCGACATGATGCGCAAACACAATAAATGGCAGTCATCAGAGTCGCGCTTTCCCACCTCGGCCACCAGGGGGCGCTCCGAGCAAAGCCATTTCAACCAAAGCTGAGACGTCGTCCCTGAAAACATTACCTTTTCTGGCCTGGTACGTGGACAAGATAAAGGAAACCAGAATTCTAAAGGCTGTATCACGTGACAGATGGGACCGCTTAAGTGCCAGAGTCCTGGGTTCAAAACCCAGCACCACCACTTGTCCTGCTACAGCATACCTTTAATGTCAGTCTTCATCTTCTCCTTTTATAAAATAGGGCCAATGAAACGCTGGCAAGTGATGGGTAAATATTAGCATTTTGTTATTATGCAATGACCTTAAAACAGCCCTGTGTCCTGGCCCCCAGATGACCTGTGCTAACTGCCTTTCACGGAACTCTTCTCACCAGACTGATGTCTGTAGGATGTGAAATAGCCCGCAAAGAAAGCAAAAAAAACCCAAAGTATTATTGAAAAGAATTTGGAAAATGAAGAGTCACACAAGTTTGATTTTTTAAATTTCTTTCCTCAGACCCTACAGGACACTAAGATACAACACTGTGACTTTCCAAAAGGCAGTCTATAGGATATAACTTTTCTCCAATTTCTTTTCTTATATTCTACATTTTAACAAGTAAGAGAATATATTTAATTAAACTTACCTGGTTCCAAAATTTTTAAATAATTTTTAAAAGATAAAAGTTGACAGTTCTAGGGAATTCCCTGGCGGTGCAGTGGTTAGGGCTCCATGCTTTCACTGCTGAGGGAGCAAGGTTCCATCCCTGGTTGGGGAACTAAGATCCCAGGAGCCGAGCAGCACGGCCAAAGGAAAAAAAAAAAAGTTGACAGGTCTCACTCCACCCTTGTTTCTTTCACCCCCAATCATGTTTCCTCACCACCCATAGAAATGGAGGTCCTGTAGGTGTAACCTATTCGCTGTCTGTGTTTCTTGGATTGGTAACATGAATTTCTCCCATACTATATGCACTCTCCTGCATCTTGGTTTTTGTTTTTGTTTTTGTTTTTGTTTTTTTTCCAACAGTGAATCCTGGAGATATCTCCAAATGAAAAAGAGCTTCCTGGGATTCCCCTGGTGCCGCAGTAGTTAGGAATCTGCCTGCCAATGAAGGGGGACATGGGTTCGAGCCCTGGTCCAGGAAGATCCCACATGGCACATAGCAACTAAACCCGTGTGCCACAACTACTGAGCCTGCGCTCTAGAGCCCGTGAGCCACAACTACTGAAGCCCACATGCCTAGAGCCTATGCTCCACGAAAAGAGAAGCCATGGCAATGAGAAGCCTGCCTGCACACCGCAACGAAGAGTAGCCCCCGCTCACCAGAACTAGAGAAAAGCCCACCCACAGCAATGAAGACCCAACGCAGCCAAAAATAAATAAATAAATTTATTTTTTAAAAATTTATTTTATATTGGAGTATAGGTGATTTACAATATTGTGTTAGTTTCAGGTATACAGCAAAGTGATTCAGTTATACATATATTTATTCTTTTTCAGATTCTTTTCCCGTATAGGTTATTACAGAGTATTGAATAGAGTTCCCTGTGCTGTACAGTAGGTCCTTGTTGATTATTTTATATATATTAGTGTGTATATGTTAATCCCAACCTTCTCATTTATCCCTCCCCCAACCCCAAAATTGGGATTTTTAATATCCCCATTTAAGAGATGAGCAAAATGAGGGTTGGCATAGGGGGAAATCATCTATGTAAAGTGATTGACATCATGTCTTACTTGTGATAAGATCTCATTAATTGGGAAACTACCATTATATCATTGTAGTGATAAGTAATACTATTGTTGTTTATTATTGTTTTCATAGTAATGTGTTACCATTATTATCACTATTTTTTGTTAGTACCTATAAGAATTACCACTATTATAAATATTGCTATTATAGTAATAAGCATTACTATTAGTAATATAATAAGCATTACTTATAGTAATTAGTATTACTATAAATATTACTATAAGTATTACTATTATCACTATTAGTAGTGCTTAAAATGACTATATATTACTTACAATAAGTATTGCTATTTTTCTTGTAATAAGTGTTAGTTATTATCACTATTACTTTATTATTTAGAATAATAAATACTATTATTATTTGAATCCCAGGCCTTCGAGGACTCTGCTATAACCACTCTCTACCCTGAGTGCCTTCTCTAACTGAAGGCGAATCCCCAAGCAAACACTCCATGGCCCTTAGCTCTGATCTTGGCAGGAAGGGAGCTTTTCTGGATTTTTTTGATCACACCGAGATACAAGGCCTGCCTTTGTATCTAAGAATTAGACTAAGAATTACCAGGAGATTTCCCTGGCAGTCCAGTGGTTAGGACTCCACGCTTCCACTGCAGGGGGCACAGGTTCAATTCTTGGTCGGGGGACTAAGATCCCCAAGCCAAGGCCAAAAAAAATAAAATAAAATAAAATAAAATCACCGGAAGCCTCCAGCAGGTGGAGCTAAGAACACAAATAAGATCTCGAGTCTTACTCCGACTGTCTGAGCGTGAATCCTGGCTTGTACCAACCAAGCTCTGTGATTTTGAGCAAGTGACTTGACATCTCTGGGTTCTCAAGTCACAATGAGACCCGCGTTAGCCATTGCACTTACTCGTGTCCGGGGTAAATAAATGAAAGCATGCTTGTTAAGCACTTGGCGTGCTGATTTGCTAAATGGAGCCATAATTAATTGAGCTACTCAACAAGATTTCTGCAGGCCAGCACCCAAACTGAATGATACCAGAGACGTGTCTGCCTAACGCTTTGCCCTTGAGGTGCTCCTACGCTGATGCAGAAGGTGGTCACAGCCCAGGTGGCCCAAGCAAGGGACTTCATGTGTGGAGTCACAGATCTCACCCAGTAAACAGGAGTCCTCACTCCAAAAGAAAGTCCTGGGTAACTGCAGACATTCGTCTTCTTGGGGGTTTACACCACTTCCTCAAAGTTTATTTCTCGTCTACGCAACCCCTCTTCTTTCTCCATGTTCACCCAAAATGTGCTCTCCAGTCCAGTTACCTGAGTTGGCAGCTGGGACCACACTCTGCCGGGGTCTCAGTGTGCCCATCTGTGAAATGGGTACAGTGGCAGCCTGTATAGAAGAACATTTTATTGACTTCCAATCGCCCACGTTAAAAAATCAAACTTAAGACACTATTTATAACTGACTCAAATATCGAGCACAGATGCAACTGCCCTGGAAAGACACCAGTTGCTTCATTCGGACCTGTTCTCTGCTCTCATGAAGCTTCTATTTCAGAGATCAGGTTCCTTACTATTTGTGAAGCTTCAACTTTACTCATGGGCACCACCATTCCACCCTCCAGCCTCATAAGAGTTCCTCGAAAAGCATTCAGGAGGGAATTCCCTGGTGGTCCAGTGGTTAGGACTCCTGCGCTTTCACTGCCTAGGGCCCAGGAAGCTGCAGGCGTGGCCAAAAAAAAAAAGCATTCAAGAGCCTTTCAGATTAAACTCTTTATCCTATGAATTAGGGTTCTTATCCTGTCTTCTTACATACCTCCCCACCCTACTATGCTTGCCTGTCTTACCTCCTTTTGAAATGGGGGCCCACATGGACCCCCAGAGTTTGGATAAAATAATCTTTCATGCCCAAATTATCTTTTTTGGGGGGGGCGGCGGGGGCTGCACTGTGAGGCATGCGGGATCTTAGTCCTCCGCAATGGAAGCGTGGAGTCTTAACCACTGGACCGCCAGGGAAGTCCCTTTTATCCCCAAGTTATCTTCATCCCAAAGTGAAAACATTTCAGCTGCTGAAGATGCAGAAAGAAATCTTTAGATAAGCTTCCTTCATCTGCCTCCCCCCAAAACAGCTGCCCTTAACCATTCCCTCCAAGGGAAGTTTCCTGCAAATTCCGCTGCCAAGACAGACTGCCCATTCTCTTAGCATCAAAAAGCCGGAAAGAAATTTCCATACCCTCCCACTGAAAGCCCAATGCCCCCTCCTCCAGTTAAATGGATATATAAAAGTTTCTCATTACTGGGAGGTCCTTCATGTACTTGTTACTAAACCTCTTTTCTCCTGCTATTAATTTTCAGGCCTCCAACTACTAGACCTGATTTGGAAGACGAAAAGTTTTTCCTCCTGATACTTTCTTTAGAATTTCTTTCCTAGGATCCCAAATCACAGGGAGTTGCCCTTGAACTGAACCCCTCTACCCAACCACTATAACTCTTGGCCTTCTCAAGTTCTGAGCCCTTGACATGGACTCCAAGTACCAAGGAATTACATCTCCCTTTCTTACCAATGAATTAGGACCTGGAAAATAGATTTCAACTAATACCTAATGAACAAATAAATTGTTCACAAGAATCTAAAGGAAAGGACTTCCCTGGTGACACAGTGGTTAAGAATCCGCCTGCCAATGCAGGGGACATGGGTTCGAGCCCTGGTCCGGGAAGATCCCACATGCCGCGGAGCAACTAAGCCTGTGTGCCACAACTACTGAGCCTGCGCTCTAGAGCCCACGAGCCACAACTACTGAGCCTGCGGGCCTAGAGCCCGTGCTCCGCAACAAGAGAAGCCACCGCAATGAGAAGCCCACGCACCACAACGAAGAGTAGCCCCCGCTGGCCACAACTAGAGAAAGCCCACGCGCAGCAACGAAGACCCAACGCAGCCAAAAATAAATAAATAAATAAATAAATTTTAAAAAATAAAAGAATCTTCAGGAATATTCAGTGGAACTGGATTTTGGAAACTAAAAGACTGTCCTAACAAATCCTAAACAGATAGAGAAAATGAGATTATGCCCCACCCCAATCCTCTTCAGGATTCTACAGTAATCCAAGAGGAATTCCCTAAGGGAGCGATCATTGCTCTATGTGTCAAAAATATGTTTTTGCAGCAAGCTCATGAGAACCCATTCTTTGAAATGACCTGGACACCTGAAATCTCTTTTCCAGAAGCTGCAATGCCTTGGAATCTAATCATATTTTCTAGACCTCTCCCCTAATTTCTAGACCTCTCCTCTGATTTTTTTTAACAAAAAATTAATCAGTCGATCTAAGAAAGAAATGGAAATTTCCAAATTAGAGGATCATAACCTGGGAAGAGCATCTCAGAAAGCTCTGAGAACTGTTCCGCCTCTTAGAAGACAAGGCACAGTTATATGAGTTTTTAGATACAGAGGGCTGTACATTAAATGACGTATTATTGACAGTCTACATAATCCAGATCTAAGCAACATCGATACAATGCACAGTGGGGGGAGAGGGGAGGCCAAGAGGCAGAGAAGAATTTTTTTATGTTTAAATGTTTCTTGTCTTGCCATAAAATATGAATTTTATTTCACACCCCTATGCTTGTCCCTGACTGCAATTTCCATTCCCTCTTTGATGTCCTTCCCGATGTCCCAGACCTGACTCTTTCCATAAAAGCCATTTTATAGATCAGCACTGTCCAGTAAAACTTTCTGAGAGGATGCAGATATATAATATAATATCTGTGCTGTCCAATATTGTAGCCACGGGTCCAGCATCTGCTGTGAGCACTTGAAATGCGGTTCCTGCAGCTGAGGGAGAGTTGCCAGATTTAGGACGAAAAAGATAGTCCAGGATACTCTGTTAAATGTGCATTTCAGATAAACACGCACTCTTTGGGACATACTTATACTTGTTACCGAGTCCAAGCTCGCTCTGTTCGCCAAACGACAGGCCAATAAACCGGGAGATGAAGTGTTGAGGCGAGAAAAGCCAGCAGACCGAGAAAATGGCACACTGAAGTCTCAACATAACCATCTTATCCGGGTTTGGATGCCATTTTTTTAAAATAGAACAGAGAGGGGGAGGAGATGAGGAAGTAAAGTAAAAAGGCCATAAGGTTTGCAAATATCTCCTGGAATGGCCAGCCTCCGGGAGGGGATGTGTTAATTTCTTCTTTCTTGCAGCCATCCACAGGTGGACAGGGTCAGGATACTTCCCTGAACAAAGGCACTTCGGTTTAACCTTCAGGCAGCGGGGCAGGGTTCCCGGAGGCCGGCCATTATGTATAGATAGTATCCTTTTAATGAACAAAAGCAACGGGAAGCACAGTTGAAAGTAAAAGATACAGCTGCAACGTGTAGTCAGATTTAGCTCTTCCCTGTTACATACTGAAAAATTATACTCAAAAGTCACTCATTGTTCACCGGCTTTTCACATTTAACTGGGCATCCTGTATTTTGCCTGGCAACTCTAGACTGAGGAGCTGAATTCTTTTTTTTCTTTTTTTCTACCTTTTTAAAAAATATTTTTATTTTTTTATTAAATAAAATAATAAAAAATATATATAATATTAAATAAATTATTTTTAAATTAAAGTATAGTTGATTTACAATGCTGTGTTAATTGCTATACAGCAAAGTGACTCAGTTATACATATAGATACATTCTTTATTTTTTTTTTTTTTTGCCACACTGCGAAGCCTGTGGGACCCTAGTTCCCTGACCAGGGATCGAGCCTGGGCCCTTGGTGGTGAAAGCATGGAGTCCTAACTACCGGACCACCAGGGAATTCCTTATACATTCTTTTTTATATCCTTGTCCGTATGGTTTAATCTCAGGATATTGAATATAGTTCCCTGTGCTATACAGTAGGACCTTGTTGTGAAGAGCTGAATTCTTAATTTAATTAATTTAATTTTAAAGAGCTACACATGGCTATTGTATTGGACAGCACAGAGTAGCTGGTAAAAATGAGTCCAGAGGGCGAATAACAGGACCCAATTATTGAGAGGTTAGTTTCCCAATGCTGACCAGAGAGGTCCTTCATGGCCCATCTCTCCCCTCTCCTGTCTCCAACCCTTCATCACTTTGGCATGTACTCTCTTTTTTAAACAAGTACACCATCAGTAAAACCCATCTGAGCATGGAATCCTAGAATAAATGGTATGGCTCCGAGTGTTTGACAGTGCAGTTTCTGGAACAAGTGTTAAAACAAAATTTTCCACTGGACTCTTGTTAAAATCGGTAAAGACTTGTGAATTCCCTGGCGGTCCAGTGGTTAAGACTCCACGCTTCTACTGCCGAGGGTCCAGGTTCAATCCCAGGTTAGGGGACTAAGATCCCACAAGTGGCATGGCGTGGGCAAAAAAAAGAAAAAAAAAATGGTAAAGGCTTAAAACAGAGACAGACTCACAGACTTAGAGAATGAATTTATGGTTGGGGAGGACAGGCAGGCAGTGGTGTGTGGGGGAAGGGACAGATTGGGAGTTTGGAACTGACATGTTCACACCGCTATATCTCAAATAGATAACGAACAAAGACCTACAGTATAGCACAGGGAACTCTGCTCAATATTCTGGAATAACCTAAATGGGAAAAGAATTTGAAAAAGAATAGATACTAGTATATGTATAACTGAATCACTTTGCTGTACGCCTGAAACTAACACAACATTGTTAATCAATTATACTGCAATATAAAATAAAATAAAATAAATTTTAAGAACTGGTAAAGACTTTATTTCAGACAAATAAATAAGAGTTGTGACCATTGCCATAGGGGATTGAGATTGGGCTAAAATCCAGGGACTCATAGCCAACAGCAGAGGAACGGTGGGTCAGTGGATGGAAAATTACAAAGAGGAGACATCAAGGTAGGGCGATTCTTTCTAACTGGATTAACAGGATTCTTGCTAAAGGCAGACCAAGGACTTAAACATCAAGGGTGTAGGATGAGGAACTTGATCAGATATCAGGAGTTATCAGATATCAAGGATGGGGGTGGAGGCAGCCAGATTCTTTGCTAAGACTGGACTGGGCAGGCCACAGACAGGTCAAAGGCCAAGGTCAAGGCCTAGTTAAGAGGCTTCAGGGGAGCCTGAATGAAGTTCGGTCAAAGAGAGAGTCTTGGGGGACTTCCCTGGTGGCGCAGTGGTTGAGAATCTGCAGGGGACACGGGTTCGAGCCCTGGTCTGGGAAGATCCCACATGCCGCGGAGCAACTGGGCCCGTGAGCCACAATTACTGAGCCTGCGTGTCTGGAGCTTGTGCTCCGCAACAAGAGAGGCCGCGATAGTGAGAGGCCCCAGGGCACGTGGGTTTGAGCCCTGGTCAGGTGAACTAGGTCCCACATGCATGCCGCAACTAAAAGTTTGCGGGCCGCAACTAAGACCCGGCACAACCAAAAATAAGTGAATGAATAAAATTCTTTAAAAAAGAGAGAGAGAGTCTTGGTCAGTATTGTCCAGGAGGAAGAAATGTGCTTCTACTCTTCTAGGTTCTTCTGACTGATCTAAGAGTTAAATTGACATGAGACAGATTAACAGGAGAAAATGAAACAAACGTTTAATAGCATGGATACGTGAGAGAGTCCCAGGAAAACTGGGTAACTTGCCAAAATGGCCAACACTGTCATCTTAAATGCCACCTTCAGCTAAAGACGAGAGAGGATGTTGGGGCTGGTGGTTTGGGACCTGAAAGGGGAGGAAGGCAATTCACATGGAGTTGGAAAAGCAAATCCTTGGTAGACAAAGATTTGCTGGGCCGGGCAGGGACAATGGGACAAAGAAGACTCTGATCTCCAGGTCCTGCCGAGTTTCCCCCACTGTTAGCTCATATTCTTTGCAGACATCTCTGGTTGTAGCTCTATTCTGGGAACAGACCCACCATTTAAATTCTTTAAGCGGTTAGGGGGAAGGTCAAATGTTCTTCCTGAGTCTTTTGGGCCTTGATTATTTTCGGCTCCAAATAACCCGCGTGCCAAAGAGACGCATATCGGGGTGGCCAGTTGTGTTCCCCTACAGGCCGTAGGGGAGCCTGACTGAAGTTTGGTCAAGGAGAGAGTCTTGATCAGTATGTATTCTTAAGGGAACTCCCTGGCGGCCCAGTGGTTAGGACTCCAAGCTTTCAATGCCGAGGGCCTAGGTTCAGTCCCTGGTCATAGAACTAAGATCCCACAAGCCTTGGGGCGAGGCCAAAAAACAAAAAAAAAGAATGTACCCTTGAAATGTGATCAAAAGGCACTGAAATGTATGGTCTTCCTTCCCAAAACCCATGATTCCAGTCTAATCATAAGAAAAACAAGAGACCAATCCCAACTGAAGCGCACATTCTACAAAATACCTGACCAGAATGTCTCAAAACTGTCCAGGTTGTCAAAATTAAGGAAAGTCTGAGAAACCCTCACAGCCAAGTGGAGCCCAAGAAAACATGACAACTGTATATAGTATGATGTCCTGGATGGGATCCTGGAACAGAAAAAAGGACATTAGGTTAAAAAAAAAAAAAGAAAAAGAAAAAAACTAAGGAAATCTGAGTAAACTATGAACTGCAGCTAATAATACTAATAATAATATTGGTGACAATTGTAACAAATTTGCCATACTAATGTACTCATCATGTATTTTTAAATTTATTCTTTAAAATATTTTTATTTTATATTGGAGAATAGTTGATTAACAATGTTGTGTTAGTTTCAGGTATACAGCATTTTCAGCAGTTTCAGGTATTATGCATTTACATGTATCTATTCTTTTTCAAATTCTTTTCCCATTTAGGCTATTACAGAGTATTGAGCAGAGTTCCCTGTGCTATAGAGTAGGTCCTTGTTGGACCAATAATGTATTAATGTACAGGGGAAACTGGTCGCAGGTATAATGGGAACTCTGTACTCTTTCCAGTTTTTCTGTAGATCTAAACTTGTTCTAAAATTAAAAGTGTCTTAAAAAAAAAAAAAGTTTATTTAAAAAAACTACTGCAAACGTACGGACACCAAGGGGGGAAAGCGGTGGGGGTTGGGGGGGAGGGGTGGGATGAATTGGGAGATTGGGATTGACATATATACACTAATATGTATAAAATAGATAACTAATAAGAACCTGCTGTATAAATAAATAAATAAAATTCAATTTAAAAATTAAAAAACAAAACCCTACTGTTCTGGCTCGGTAATTTCTTAGAAATCCGAAGAATGAGAGTATGTCCCATCCCCCCAACTCCCCACCCCTGGGGCTTTCATAGTAAATAGAATTAAGTTTGTTTGCCATTATTAACAGATGTATACCTACTCTTTGTGTTCTGGTGATATTCAAAATACTCTCTAAAACAGCTGTCAAATCCCATTCTTTGCACTGAATGAGGGTGTGAATGTCTTTCCCACGGAGAAGGGAGGAATTCTTGCCTCCAAGTCCTCGTTTCCCTTTCAGATCCCCACCCCCACTCCCGCCTCCATTGCCCTTTGCTTTTGCATCAATTTCCCCAGCTCTGACCTCCCATTCTTTCCGTTCACCCCCCAGATCTCATTAGTAATTCAGGAAATAATGACCTTGACCTTGGCCTTGGGCCTGTCTTCCACATGCCCAAGCCCAGTCTTACCAAAGAATTCGACTAAATCATTTCCCCCACCCTTGATATCTGATCACCTCTGATATCTGATCAAGTTCCTCATCCCTTCATTTAATGTCTAAGTCCTTGACCTGCTTTAGTGAGAATCCTATTAGACTCATTAAGTCAGAGTTCCACCTTTGGAACTGTTCTCAGTGATTTTCCATCCACTGACCCCCCTCACTCTACACTCTGGCTGCAAATCCCCATTTCTCCTTGTTACAATTGGAGATGCGCTCCGTCCATCTCCCCTATTGAGAAAGTCTTCACCCTGAAGGAGTTTGCTACAGGCCACCCCCAAACTATGCAGCTCTGGCATACTGACTTTTTTGAGTGAAAGGCACCTGAAACCACAAATACAGGAAAAACACTCTGACCTTCCTTCTTTTTCCTAAAAGAGAAAGGTGAAATTCCCAGATGACAGATGCCATTCTTATTCAGAAGGAAGTCACATTCTTGTCATTAAGGATGAAAAGCTGAGCAAGAACCATGCAAATTTATTTAATACAAGTTGTAAATAGAGTTCTAGACACCTCTCTTATATAACCCAATGTAAAAGCAAGTCGGCTTTATCATATGATATCTCTTGTATGTGGAATCTAAAAAAAATGACACAAATGAACTTATTTACAAAACAAATAGACTCAGACGTAGAAAACAAACTTAGGAGGAAAGGGGGGTAGGGATGGATTGGGAGTTTGGGATTAGCAGATACAAACTACAATATATAAAACAGACAAACAACAAGTTCCTACTGTATAGCACAGGGAACTATATTTGATATTTTGTAATAAACCATAATGAAAAAGAATCTGAAAAAGAATATATAGATATTGGATTGGCCAAAACGTTCGTTTGGTTAGTGAATACAGTGTTCAATAAAATTCTTGGTGAAACTGAAAAATGTGTCTTTTATGTTTCCTTGAAACCAAACGAACTTTTTGGCCAACCCTATATATATAATCACTTTGCTGTACACCTGAAAGTAACACAACATTGTAAATCAACTATACTTTCCAATTTTTAAAAAAGCGATTGTTGATTTAAAAAACAAAAAAAAAAGCAAGTAAGTTTTGCCATCTCCTTGTGTCTTGAGTCCTCGTGAAGGCTCCCGTGTCATGTAAAACGTGTATTAAATAAATTTGCATGGAGCTTGATTCCACAGCATGGGTAATAAAATCGGAACAGAATGATACAGAGTAAATTAGCCTTGGCCTTGTGCAAAGATGACACGCAACATTATGAAGCATTCTGTATTTTTTTTAATGTGTATGTTTTCCTCCTGCTGGTCAAACTTATGTCAATTTAACTCTCAGGAACCGCCAGCAAGAACCTTAAAAGCAGAAAAGTTTGCTTCCCTTACAATCCCTACTGCAATTCCTTACTTTCTTTTTTCTTTCTCACATGGAAATGTTTTTTTTTTTTTTTAACCATCCGTCAATAAAGTAGTGATTTGTAAGGCTGAATTGCTCTTTTGGATAAAAGGAAATAGAGAAGGACAGTCTCTGACATAAAGACAGTGGTACCCAGATATAGAAATAAACCCCTTTCTTCAACCTTCCGAGGGATTTGTTGGATGGGAAAACTGAGGCTGGAGTAGTAAACAGGATGTGAGTGGCATGATTAAAACATATATGTACTGAATGATTTATATGTGTGTCCTCAGAGCCCAAGTAGACCCTGGAGCTTGACAGACAATCGGGAAAGTGTATTGAATAATTCAATTAGTTAAGTGGTTCCAAGATTTTACAAGGTGCCTTCAGAAACTCAAAATTAAAACTCATGATTCCGCTCCCACCTAAAGCTGAGGCACATCCATGTTTCCTCATCCATGTGAATCAACAGCCCTTCCAAACACATATTTGCACACTCCTGACACTTGGAATCTCATCTTTCATACCTTCCTCTCTCTTATCTATCATGTACGTTCCATCACCAATATTATTAAGAATGGCCATCCTGGACTTCCCTGGTGGCGCAGTGGTTAAAAATCCACCTGCCAATGCCGGGGACACTGGTTCGTGCCGTGGTCCAGGAAGATCCCACATACCACGGAGCAACTAAGCCCTTGCACCACAACTACTGAGCCTGCGCTCCAGAGTGCACGAGCCACAACACAACTACTGAGCCCACGTGCCACAACTACTGAAGCCTGCGCGCCTAGAGCCCATGCTCTGCAACAAGAGAAGCCACTGCAATGAGAAGCCCATGCACCGCAATGAAGAGTAGCCCCCGCTGGCCACAACTAGAGAAAGGCTGTGCGCAGCAACGAAGACCCAATGCAGCCAAAAATAAATAAATAAATTTATTTAAAAGAAGGAATGGCCATCCTCGAAAAGCTTGAATGCAGGTGGTAGGTCAGGCAAAAAAACCACAAACTCGCATTTTTTAACTGGATTTCTTATCCACACAATGTACCAAACCCTGAAGGAGATACAAGATAACCAAGGAGAAAACCAGGACAGAGCTCACAAAGATGCCTGAGAAAATATTCCCAAAGAGAGCTGTGTCACTCCAAGGCCACTCTACCCCAAACACTCTGCAACTGTGATCAACCTCTGAAATGCCTCCCAAAGGCTTCTGCTTGGTTCACAATGGGTGTTACTAAAAGTAGAGGTTTGCTTTTGTTTTTCTTTCTTTCCTTTTTTTAAAAAATTCATCTTTTTATAAACTAATTTATTTACTGATTTATTTTTGGCTGCGCTGGCTCTTTGTTGCTGCGCGCGGGCTTCCTCTAGTTGTGGCGAGCAAGGGTTATTCTTCGTTGCGGTGCGCGGGCTTCTCATTGCGGTGGCTTCTCTTGTTGCGGAGCACGGGCTCTAGGCGTGTGGGCTTGCATAGTTGTGGCCCTGAGCCACCAGGGAAGTCCTGCTTTTGTTTTTCAAATGTAAAATTATCATAACACAGATACACATTCACGGGGATTCTCTCTAGGTTTCTAGTGTTCTCCCAGACTTGAAAATTTTTTTTTTCACTTGACAGATTCATTTATTGTGTGAACATCTGATTCATTTATTGTGTGAATGTCTGTGATGGACCAGGCACTGGCACACACAGCCCTGAACAAAACAGAAAATGTCGTTTCTTCACCAAGCTTGCATTCTAGTTGTGGAGACAGATGATAAAGAAATAAGCAAATGAGCTTATAATGTCAGCTTGCTGTACATATTAAGTATAAAGACACAGCTTGGAGGTAAATATCATGAATTGCTATTTTAGAAAAGCTGGTTGGAGGAGGTGTCCATGAGGAGGCATGATTTGATCGACAGCCTTGCATGAAATCAGGGAAGTAAGCAATTAAATAGCTGGAAAATTCCGGACAAGTAGACCCACTGCATCATCGCAACATTCACAATCTTGCTCTATGTCTTTTCCATAGCCTGTGATGTTCTAACATAACTGCTTACTTTATTGGTTTATTAAGTTCATTGTCAACTCTCTTCGCTGTTAGAATGTAAACTCCACGTGGGTCAGGATTTTCTTTCTTTTTTAGATACCATTTTATCCCCAGCACTTAGGACTGAGGATTTAGGACTAAGGATTTAGGACTAAGGACAGCACATTTTAGGTGCTCAAAGTATATTAAATGATGCCTATTAAATCTCAGAGGTGTCAGACACACACGTAAGCAAAGTAGGCACCCAAGAGAAGCATTGCATCTAGTCTGGAAACAGTCCTTCTTCCATCCCCCCACTTTTTCTCCTTAACCCCATCACAAAGCAGTAACTTTAGATTAAATGGTAGGAATCCTTTTCATAAATAGGATTATCACCCATTCACCTCCAGGCTGTAGATCAATGTTGAGGAAAGAATGCTGTGGGTAAAAGGATTTTAAAAACTGTTGAGGGTCTTAAAAAACAACAACAAAAAAACCCGTATTCTGATTGGTATGGAGACCAGACAGATAAAGCTAAGAATTGGGTGGGGAGGGTGTAGAGTCCAGGTGATTGTAATGACAACGAGGTCTAGTGATTTGCAGATGAAGACCTTCCAATTCAGCAGGAAGAATTTCTGATTTAGTCCCAACCTCCATTTAGTCCCAACTTCCCCTAGCCACATCAGGCTATCAAATCTCAGTTCTTAAGTCTTTGGAATTTCTGAATCCAAAAAAATAAAAAAATTAAAAAAAAAAAAGCAGCTCATTAAAGAGGAAAGATATTAATTTGATAATTAATGTTAATTAATAGTTAACAAATCAATTATACATCAATAAAGCTGGGGGAAAATTGTAAAAAGCACCTAATAAAGATTAAAACTTGAGGTTTTAATTGGCATATTAAATTACCAAAATTGCAAAGGCTATTGGACCAAGCAAATATGTAATTGTCAACTCAGAGGAATAAAAGTCATCTTACAACCATCTCACCACAAATGTTAGGAATCACTAGGAAAATATCAAATAGGGTCTTTTACATTAAATTTACTTAAAATCAACTTTGAATGTAAGTCTTTGTTTAATGTTCCTTAAATTCAATTGCATTAAAAGAGTTTTTTACCCTTAAAAACAAATGCTCCATGCACCTTTACTAATGTGCCAGTTCCGGGGCTGGTTTGGGGGTGGGGGACCAGGTGAATAAGACAAACCATTGTCCCCCGGGAGCTGAGCTCAAAAGACAAATAACTGTGACAAATAATTGAACTGGTAGGTTAGTTATTAGACTAACAGAAATGTTAAGCCCATGAAACGTGAAAGACACGTAGGGGTCAGTCCTGAATGTACTCCATGAGGGTGAAGGGCAAGAAGAGAAAGCTGCCCATGGCTGACAAAATGGCATACACACAAAATAAGGTGACGGGTAGGAACTTGCTGGGGATGTATGAGAGGTCCAGGTGGGATGGGAGAGGAGTGGACAGGTTAGATCTGACTCTGAATGGGCTCAGCAGATGCCAGGTCAGAAGTAGTGGTCACCCCCAGCAACCTTGACCAGGACCAAAGCAAGAACTTCTAAACCTGGGTTCAATTCCATTTACTTCTGGCCATGTTTTCTTGGGCAAATCACTTCATTTCAGTACTTCCAAATGCAGAGAATATTTGGAGGGTTAACACGGATTTGTAGAAGACATCAGAAACAAATGTCTCCACTCCTATCAAAGTTGCTCTCAAAAATGCTCATTTTAGAGAATTCCCTGTCGGTCCAGTGGTTAGGAATGGGTACTTTCACCGCCTTGGGCCCAGGTTTAATCCCTGGTCGGGGAACTAAGATCCCGCAAGCCAAGCTGCGTGGCCAAAAAAAAATGCTCATTGCAAAAGAAAAAACGAAAATTTAAAAGAGAAAAAAAGGAAAATTAAAAAAATGCTCATTCTAACACAGCATTGTAAATCAACTATACTCCAATAAAAATTTTTTAAAATAAAAAATAAAAAACCAAAAAACTTTAAATAATAAAAAATGCTCATTATAGCACTATTGATAAATTATTCTAAATCTATAAAAATTGAAAATATCTAAAATTACGGAATTAATGAAATTACGGCAAAAGCATACTCTGTATTGCCATTCAAGCATTAAAGCACATTTATTTATTTTTCTACTATTTTATTTATACATTTTCTGTAGTTCATCCAACCATCCTTAGCAAGTCCCATGGACTTGTTACTCCTTATCCAAGATTTGTTACAGGGAGAATAATAATAAGACCTCGAAAATATGCATCAGTTTAGTAAAATTGTGCACATTTTTAAAAGATACTGAAAACATTTTGAGAAATTTTATTCCAATATTCATGGTTGCTAAAACCTATTTTAAATACTTTTTAATAGGCTATTGGATTTAAAGAGCACAGAAGTGATCCCCACGTCAATGTTTATATGAATATGCAGAGATTCAGATGAAATAATATGAACAGCAATTAGATGTGTGCTTGTTTGTTGTTTTTTTTCTGTCCATCACCCTACCTCTACCTAGATCATAGTTTCTCAGCTTCAGCGCTATTCACATCTTGGGCGGGGACAATTCTTTATTATGAGGGCCTGTACACTGTAGGATGTTTGCCAAGATCCCTGGTATTACCCACTATAGGCTGGCCGTACTCCACTCCTCACCCCAGTTGTGACAACCAAAAATGTCTCCAGACATTGCCAAATGTCCCCTGGGGAGGAAAAAAGTCACCCTCAGTTGAAAACCACTGTTCTAGACTATAAAATCCATGGTCTTATTCACCTCAATCACCCCCAAAACTAGCAAAAGGCCTGGTGTATTTTATCTGCTCAATAAATATGACAAATCAATATTCTATGTAAATAGTTGTTGAATGAATAACTGAGACCCCAGGAGGTAGAATGTCATTCTCCTGGGTACTTCTATCCTTTTTTTTTCGCCAGTTTGTTTACAACAATAGTTTGTTCTGGTGCGATAAACAATAAAGGAGTCAACAGTTTAACAAAAAAAAAAAAAAAAAAAAAAAAAGAGGGTGGGTCTGACCCAGAAGGAGGCTGGGTGGGTGTGGGTGGAGACCGGTGGAGGGGAGTGGTCTTCCCCTCAAAGTCTGGGTCGTTGGCTTATATAAGAGCCCAGGAGCGCCCAGCTCTCACCTGAAGAGAAAAGCAGCGTGACTCAGCGTCTTGTAAGTATCGCCTGCACTTTATTTCACCTTTACTTCTCCATCCTCCCCTCCGTCCAGGAAGCCATTTTCTTTAACTTTTTATCCTTTGGGGACTTGCCTTCCCTTGTGCATTCTGAAATTCGATTGGGATGCTCGTCCCCTCCTTTCACCCTAAGTTCCCTTTCCTCTCAAGCCTGAACCCTATGTGTGCCCTTCCCTCCTTCGGCCTTTGGGTCCAGAAGGTATATGTGTGGGCGTAGTGTGGTCTATGACTTGGGATATCTACACTGGAGAGGTTCGGTCTTAACTCATTGCGGAGCAATATAAGGCAGGTTCTGTAAGTCTCTCGTCTTTTTTACCTGTGGCTTGGGGTGTGTGTATTCGGTGTGTTAAGTAACAACACTTGGTTAACAGGCTCAAAATGGAGCCCCTTAAGGTAAGCCCATCTCACCAACCCGAAACTGTTGCATGCGCTGAATGCTCATTAATTGAATTTTGACTTGTGTTAATTGCGTGCGGAGGGGATGCAATGAGCTTGATCTCCAAGGTCAGATTTTCTTATCTTAACTTTACCTCTTTTCATTTTCCAGATCTGGGGATCAAGGTGGGGTTCATCTTAGTCCTTTGCAGGCGTTCCCTGTCTGGTAAGTCCTTCAGTTGGTGATGTCCCTTATGGAACTTCTCGGCCTGTGGTACTCAAACTGTGGGGGCACTTTCTGTTCTACGAAGGGAAGTGCCGCCATCTTTTGAGTGTTACCGATTGAGAAAGTAGCTTCCGGGACTTCCTTGGGGGTCCAGTGGTTAAGGCGGCGCTTCCACTGCAGGGGGCGTGGCGCTTCCACTGCAGGGGGCGTGGCTTCCACCCCTGGTTGGGAAATAGGTTCCCGCATGCCACGCGGCGGGACTAAAGGTAGCTTCCATTTGACATAGTACGGTGGTCCTTGACAAGCCTTTTGAACTCCTGGACTGGGTTTATTGGGCTGAGCAGACTTCAGGCTACCTCTGGCCAAAGGTTTTTTTGGGATTGCTCGGCTCAAGACCAGTCTGTCCTGTTCTGGGTATGGTCAGACTGTCTTCTGCTGGTAACTCCTATGGGAAGGGTATTAACCGCTGGGATTCTGGTGTCCATTGGGAAATTAGTGTCTTAGAATACAGTAAATGCCTTATTACTCTTTCAGGTACCCATCTGAATTTAGGTAACACTTCGGGAATGGTCACCCCACCGGTATGTGCTTGCTAGTGGCGGAGGGGGAATAAAAATTAGCAGCGAAATACCAATACCACCTAGAAACATAATCATTCTCCAAGTAATGGTATGCAGGTAATAGTTCCTAGGCTTTTAACATCTTGAGACCAGTGACCTTTAAGGCATGTGTAAAAGTCTAGGCGCTTTCTAGAACCAGGTTCATAGGGTCAAGAGATTCTTCGGTGTTTTCTCCAGGAACAAGTGCCAACAACTCAGACCGTGATACTCAAAATGGGGGTGCTTGCCGTTTTGTACGACTGGAAAGTGCTCCCATTTCGAGTGTCCCTGTTTGGGAAATGCATCTTAGAAACTTTTGCGTAGAAATCAGCGATTTTTAGAAGATGGCTGCTCTCATCTGCCGATGCTGGCCTTCAGCTGCAACATTTCCAGCCTCCAGCCAACCCTGCTCACCTCAGACTGGCCCCCAATCTGAATTGGCTCTGGCCAGGCCATCCTGTCAATGAAGGCAGTGGTTTTTGTATACTGACAGACTCCCTCGGTTTGTCTCAAGTCTGAAGTCAAGGGGAGACTCTGTCAGCAACCAAAGACCTCTGTTCAGTCTTGAATGGCGGGGCGGGTTTGTCCTCCAGTTCCAGGGCTTGTTCTATACTTGGTGCTCCTAAGGGTATAGTCATACCCCTTCGATTGTGTAGTTGGTGAATATATTGTGCAGTGTTCAATAACATCCGCAGCCTTAAAGCTGTTTGCCCATTTTGTCTTTAAAGATCTGAACAAACGGCTAGCGAACTCTTGGTGAAATTTAAATGTTAATAAAACTGTATACCCATATTGTGTGTGCATTTGCCTATTTTTCCAGTAATTCCAAATCCCCCAGTTTCTGCAAGTTAGGGGGTCCTTGGGGGTGGTGGTGAAGTGGGTGGGCCCAGTGGTGTGCCTCGTGAACATTGCTTGCCCTTTAAGCAGCAAAAGAGGAAAAGCTTGTTTCCCTTAGGGTTTTAGTGCCCTTTATCAGAATTAGCCAAATGGAGAGGGTTTGGGCTTAGTAAATTAAGGCCTAGAGGGAATTCCCTCGTTAGGCCTTCATTGCGGGAGGGTGTGGTTTCAATCCATGGGTGGGGAATTAATCCCACAGGCCCTTCAGGTGCAGCAAAAAAATGAAGGCCTTGAGTTCCCTACCTTTATGGAGACACCTGCCATATTCTCCATATTCCTAAGTTTTTTCCAAGTTTTGGTTAATAGCACTTAGGACATAAAATACCCTTCAGAATACTAAAAAGGGAATTTGTAGCTTTCTCATCAGCTCTACACAGGTTGTCAAGAGAAAAGCTATGAAAGGTGTAAGTTGGCCAACATCGGGTTGGCCAAAAAGTTCGGGTTCTTGTAACAAAAGCCCAAACTTTGGCCAACCCAATATTAAGAGTTGATTGTATTAAATGCAAATTAAGAAATTGCTCAAGTTCAAATGGCTGAACTAGGGTCTCAGAATCAATGGGCTAGCAGTCTGCCAAGACCCTTAAACTACAGGTAAATATGAAGTCCTGTTCAAGGAGGACTGTCCTTAGAATTTGAGGATGCAGCTTCGTGTTTTGCTTGGTGATTGGGTAATTCTAAAACTCTTGAAATATAGTTGATAGAATTACAGGTGTACAGAAATAAGTGATTCATAATTTATATAGGTTATACTCCCATTTATAGTTAAAAATTCCAGCTATTGCAATTGGGACATCCCACCTCTTGACAGGCTGTTTCCCAGTAGCCCTCCCCAAACCATTCCAGCTACTGGACCTTGAGTGACCAGTAATTAAACACATGTCCTGGGAGTTCTGTGTTGCTAGTTGAATACTATGAACATAAAACCAGAAAGCCCATACCTTGAGGTCAAGGCGTACTCAACGTTCACACCCACAGATTACATTAGCCTTCAGCTTTATGACACAGCCTAGGGATTGGGTTAAAGTGGGACGGGTTACCCTTAGTTCAGTCAGCCTTAAAAGTCTGGTCATGATCGAATAGAGCTTGTTTCAGAAGCTGCTTTTAAGGGAGATCTGAGGCCAGGCTAAGCTAAGGATTTAATAATTTAAGGGTTTATAGGGTTCAGCAGCTTAATGAGTATTTCAAGGGACAGTTTTATGTGAGTGGCCAGAACATTTATTGATGGCCACAGGAATGTCGCCTTCAGAGTCTGGGTTTTTCAACCTTTCCTAGGTTACAAAGTCACTAAGTCTTATGTACAAATTTCCTCTGCTTCCTAGTAAATTCTGGTCTTTCCAGACATCTTCAGCATGGCATGCTCATGGCATCCTGGTGAAGTTTGCCAATGATCATTGGCATAGTCTGAAGTTTCCTAGCTCAAGTCCCCAATAATGAAATTGTGGCTGATTTCATGTTTTCATCCAAAGCCTGGTGTAGGTCATTGGCCAGCCTGCAGGTGTCCAACCATAGTTCTGTTAGCTCCAGTCAGGACAGAATCATGGTGCAAACCAAGATTGCAAGGGTTGTTGGCATGACAATCTAAGATACACCATCCTCCCAAACTGCCTGATATCTTCACTGCACCAATCCTCTCTGAGAATAAGGCTTCTCAACTTTGGCATAGTTGACATTGAAGCCAAGTACTGTTGTTGCAGGAAGGGGGACCCTTTCCAGGGCCCGAGAGCGGGCTCTTGTCTAACACTCGGTGACGAGTTGTCCCAGGAGACACGGGCTGACAAAGCAAAAGACTTGGGAAGGGGCGCCCAAGCAGAGAGCAGCAGGGTGAGGTGACCCAGGAGAACTGCTCTGCCACGTGGCTTGCAGTCTCAGGGTTTATGGTAATGAAGTCACTTTACGGCTTGTCTCTGGCCAATCATCTTGCTTGGCCCATAGTCTGACTCAGGGTCCTCCCTGGTCGTGCGTGCATCTCTCAGCCAAGATGGATTCAGTGAGAAGTCTCTGGAAGGCTGGTCATCTCCTCCCTCTTTTGTTTTTGTTTTTCTTTTTAATTTATTTTATTTATTTTTGGCTGCATTGGGTCTTCGTTGCTGCGCGGGCTTTCTCTAGTTGCAGTGAGCGGGGGCTACTCTTCGTTGCTGTGCGCAGGCTTCTCACTGCGGTGGCTTCTCTTGTTGCGGAGCACGGGCTCTAGGCGCGCGGGCTTGGTTGCTCTGCGGCATGTGGGATCTTCCCGGAGCAGGGCTCGAACCCGTGTCCTCTGCATTGGCAGGCGGATTCTTAACCACTGAGCCACCAGGGAAGGCCCTCCTCCCTCTTTTGGCCCCTCCCGAATTCTCCTGCTTAGTTTACCAGATTCCTTACCGGGACCTCCTGTTGTGAGAAAACTCAGGCAAGCAGGCCTGGCCAAGGCGGAGGCGGCGGTGGGGGGGGTTTCGGTCAACAGTTCCCTAACGCTTTGCTATGGGAGGCTGTCTTGTGTATTATAGGATGTTTAGCAGGACCCCTGGCCTCTACCCACAAGACGCCAGTAGCTCCCCAACCCCAGTATCCTCTGACACTGCCAGGTATTCTGCGGGGCGGGGGGTGGGGGTGGGGGGCGGCGGAGGTTGGAGAGGAAACATCACCTTCAGTTTAGAGTTTCTGCTCTAGAATGATTTGGGCCCTGCCCTAAATTCTCTCCAAAGCACCAACTCCCAAAACTACAATTCCAAGCTCTGTCCCACGATGATTACATAGACCCCAAGCAGCAAGGATTATCCTGCAGAGGAGTTTGTCTCTTGAGGAAGTAAAGAACCGGCTCGTTGTTGATTCTCGGGTTCTGGGATGATCCTCTTCTGTCCTGACTTCAAGAGAAGAACCAGCAGCTGGAACCATTCAGCAGCCAATGTCCAAGTAAGGTTTCGTTAGGCGAAGAGCTGCCAAACTTCTGCGGGTCATTTTATTCAGGTCCATTCCAAATAGCCTGAGGACACAGAGTGGGAAATAGTCCAGGCCACTATTGTGGCATTCAGATGATATATCAAACCTATCATGCATGCATCCTGCCCTGTTAAAATACATAATTCCATTAACTAGTTCTTCATTTGAAACCAAATCCTATTGGGAAATAGGCTTACTCTGAGCTACACACCATTTTAAATCCCAAACCTGTGTTAACTCATTTAATTTGTACTAATCTTATGAAGAAGCAGCTATTTTCATTTTACAGACAGGGATACTGAGGTGCCAAGAGGTGGACTAATTTACAAAAATACATCACAAAACTGGTAAGTGATGGAATTAGAATTTGAGGCCAGGCAGAGTAATTCCAGATTCTCATTAAGGTACAATGGCCTCACTTGTCAGATTAGGTAATTACCCAAGGTTAAATTACCCAAGGTCACACCACCAGTAAAAGGTATGAGTGTCTCCCAAGAGGCAAAGTAAGGCCTCTGTATTTTGCACAAATTGCATACACAAGTGGACAAATGAACTATTTGCAAATTTTCCAGATTATTTGTTTATCCAAAGGGAGGGTTTCAGTGATTGACTTTTACTTCTAACTCCAAGCCCTGTATCCTGTCTCCTCCAGAACCAGGGACCATCTCTCACCAGAGGACTCGAAGTTTGCAGCCCCGATGACTCAGCCTCTTGCATAGCAGCCTGACACCTGTGTTCCCCAGGGCGTTGTTGGTAAGATAAAGCTCTGTTAGGGTCTGGTTGACCCCCAGGGTGGAAGAGATATCCTCACAAGCTTTGGCTGTGACGCCACAGCTGTCCAGCCTGTGGAAGATAGGAAGTGGTTGAAGCCACGTCGGCAGTTATGTTGGAAAGTCTCATCTTCATAGGGAATCAGGATGATGTTTTTAGGGATCAGTTTAAGAAAAAGGAGAGGGACTTCCCTGGTGGCGCAGTGGTTAAGAATCCGCCTGCTAATGCAGGGGACACGGGTTCGAGCCCCAGTCCAGGAAGATCCCACATGCCGCGGAGCAACTAAGCCCGTGCGCCACAACTGCCAAGCCTGTGCTCTAGAGCCCGCGAGCCACAACTACTGAACCCGCGTGCCACAACTACTGAAGCCTGTGTGCCTAGAGCCCGTGCTCCACAAGAGGAGCCACCGTAATGAGAAGCCCACACACTGCAACGAAGAGTAGCCCCCGCTCTCCGCAACTAGAGAAAGCCCGTGCACAGCAATGAAGACCCAATGCAGCCAAAAATAAATAAATAAGAATATACGTCACAACACTGCACACAATTATAGGGACAGAGTTCCTGGATGAATCAATAACATTTGATTTATGCAAATGATGGCGTATAGGTCAGTTTGAAGGACTCAATTAGATATGCTTATACCAATATGAACAGATATTCAGTGTATGAAGGTAAGTGGGAAAAAACCAGAAGCTGATGAGATGCATTATTTAGATAAAATGAAGACAAGAGTGTCTACGGATGAGATCTGGGGAGGGCAAGGAAGGAGGCAAAAATAAAACAAAGGCACATGTGGGTCCATAGTGATATGGTGGTACCAGGTGAGGATTATGAACCTTCTAATTACGTGTATCTGCAGCTCAAAAAGGAAATGTTTAAAGGATGCAGTAGAGAGAAAGGTGTGAAGATGGGGCACAGATTTATCCTAATTCTCTAAACACAATAGAAGCCAAGGTATGACTCAATGTCTCAAAAGAAAAAAAAAAAAAAAAAAAATATATATATATATATATATATATATATATATATTCCAAAGCAAATGACATCAGATAATCAATGATGCTACCATAGGACCAAAAAAAAAAATTTAAAAAGCACTCTCCCTTGGGACTACAAAGAAAAAGAATTTTCTGGGAATTGACAGCCTTGCTGCATTTTCTTTTCTTTCTTTTTTTTGTATAATTTTATTTTGTTTATTTGTTTTTGGCTGTGTTGGGTCTTCACTGCTGCACGTAGGCTTTCTCTAGTAGCGAGCGGGGGCTACTCTTCGTTGAGGTGCGCAGGCTTCTCATTGCAGTGGCTTCTCTTGCAGAGCACAGGCTCTTTGTGGAACACGGGCTCTAGGCACGTGGGCTTCAGTAGTTGTGGCTTGTGGGCTCTAGAGCGCAGGGTCAGTAGTTGTGGCACACAGGCTTAGTTGCTCCGCAGCATGTGGGATCTTCCCGGCCCAGGGATCAGCCCCGTGTTCCCTGCATAGGCAGGCAGATTCTTAACCACTGCACCACCAGGGAAGTCCCCTTGCTGCGTTTTATTTTTGTTCATTTGTTTTTTCATCTGTTCCCTCATTTGAAAGTATATGTATTTCTAAGCTCCTCTGAGCCAGGTCTTATACTAGCCGTTGGAACACAGAGTTGCCCAGCTCCTGCACTTCCTGCACTTCTGGAATACTACACACACACATACAAATTACAATAAGTGATGCTGAGGAGAATAATAAGGTCAAATAAGATCCTAAAACTAGACCTTATCTAGGGGTTAGAGGAGGTATCCATGAAGAAGCATTCGTTTTGAGTCCTAACAGATGAAACAGGTGTTATCAGGGTAAAAAAAAAAAGCAGAAATCAGAGCAGAAGTACATTCCAGGAAGAAAGAACTGCTTGTGCAAAGGCCCTGTGGCAGAAAAACCTTTCAACGGGGGCTGATGTAGCAAGAGGTTAGGAGAAGAGGGGAGGGAGATGGCCCCACTGAGCCCAGACAGGAGGGCAGGGATTGTGAATTTGGACTCTTAGGGTGGTGAGTAAAGCGGGACTCACCAGAGGGTCTGGAGTTTGCACTGGGGTTGCCTGAGGCCCTCACACAGCTGCAGCACCCCAGGGTCCCCCAGGTCATTCAGGCTTAAGTCCAGCTGCATGAGGCTCTGGTTCACACTGAAGGTGGATGCCAGGTCTTCGCAGGCAGCAGCAGTGAGGTGGCAAATCTTCAACCTGCAGGAAATCCAATTCAACATCTATTATGGAGTTCCATTTCCTATACAATGCTAATTTTATCCTCCCTGCCCCCAATCTTTTTTTAAAAAATTTTATTGAGGTATAGTTGATTTACAATGTTGTGTTAATTTCTGTGGTACAGCAAAGTGACTCAGTTATACATATATATATATTCTTTTTCATATTCTTTTCTATTATAGTTTCTTACAAGGTATTGAATATAGTTCCCTGTGCTAAACAGTAGGACCTTGTGGTTTCTCCATCCTGTATAGAATAGTTTCCATCTGCTAACCCCAAACTCCCAATCCTTCCCTCCCCCACCCCACTTCCGCCTTGGCAACCACAAGTCTGTTCTCAACTGTGAATTTGTTTTTGTTTCATAGATACGTTCGTGTCATATTTTTTAAAAATTTTTATTAGATTATAGTTGCTTCACAATGTTGCATTAGTTTCTACTGTACAGGAAAGTGAATCAGCTATATGTATACATATATCCCCTCTTTTTTGGATTTCCTTCCCATTTAGGTCACCACAGAGCACTGAGTAGAGTTCCCTGTGCTCTACAGTAGGTTCTCATTAGTTATCTATTTTATACATAGTATCAATAGTGTATATATGTCAATCCCCATCTCCCAATTCATCCACCCCCCCCCCCACCTTTCCCCCTTGGTATCCATACGTTTGTTCTCTATGTCTGTGTCTTTATTTCTACCTTCTAAATAAGATCATCTATACCAATTTTTTTCAGATTCCACATATATGCGTTAATGTACGAAATCTGTTTTTCTCTTTCTGACTTACTTCACTCTGTATGACAGTCTCTAGATCTACCCACGTCTCTACAAATGACCCAATTTCATTCATTTTTATGGCTGAGAAATATTCCATTGTATATATGTACCACATCTTCTTTATCCATTCCTCTGTTGATGGACATTTAGGTTGTTTCCATGTCCTGGCTATTGTGTGTTGTATTTTAGATTCCACATATAAGTGACATCATATGGTATTTGTCTTTCTCTTTCTGACTTACTTTGCTTAGTATGATCATCTCTATGTCCATCCATGTTGCTGCAAATGCCTGCCCTCAATCCTAAAAGTAATGTTTCCAAATAAATAACTTGTTTGAAAAATGGCCAAAGGCTTGAATAGACATTTCTCCAAAGACATATAAATGGCCACAAACACACAAAAAGGTGCTCAATATTACTAATGACTAGGAAAATGCAAATCAAAAACACAGTGAGATACCACCTCATACCCACTGGGATGGCTATTATCCAAAAAAGAGAAAATAACAAGTGTTGGCGAGGATGTGGAGAAATTGAAAACTTCGTGCACCGTTGGTGGGAATGTAAAATGATTTGGCCACTGTGGAAAACAATACGGTGGTTCCTCAAAAAATTAAAAATAAGCATATGATCTATCAATTCCACTTCTGGTTATATACCTAAAAGAATTGAAAGCAGGGGCTCAAAGAAATATTTGTACACTAATGTTCATAGCATTATTCCAAAGAGCCAAAAGGTGGAAGCAACCCAAGTGTCCATTAATGGATGAATGAATGGACAAACAAAATGTATTATACACATAGAAAACATTATATATATATACACACACATATACCTACAAAATGGAATAATAGTCAGCCTTAAGAAGGAAGGAAATTCTGTCACATGCTACAACATGGATGAACCTTGAAAATACCATGTTAAGTGAAATGAGCCAGTCACAAAAAAGACAACTACTTTGTGATTCTACCTATATGAGGTCCCTAGAGCAATCAGATGCACAGAGACAGAGGGTAGAACTCACCACAAGATGCGCAGCCTGGGTGCCGCAAACCTTGACACAAGAGCCTCAGACCCGAATCCTCCAGGGCATTTCCTGTCAGGTCCAACTCCACCAGATGTCGACTGGTGCTGAGCACGGAGGCAATCTCCTGGCAAGCCCCAGCCTCCAGCTGACACGTCCTCAACCTTGGGAGGAAAGAGATGTTGCTTTTCTGTATCCTGATGGCTCCTGTCCTGGTGCATTTAATCACCTAACGTGCGTCTACAATTCTCGCTAAAGTTAGAGATAAACAGGACTTAAGTCATTTCCAGCGAGGAGAATCCTCTCTAATAAGACAAACAAGTGAGTAATCATAATCCAATGTAGGTGGTGCCGTGGAGGTAGTATACATAGCACGATAATTCAGAGCAGAGTCTCTAGGGCTCAACAACCTGTGTTTGCATCCATCCACACCCCCTAACCCTGTGACCTCGAGCGAGTTGGGTTTTCTTAGCTGCGCTGTGCGGCTTGTGGGATCTTAGTTCCCTGACCAGGGATTGAACCCAGGCCCTCAGCAGCGAGAGTGCAGAGTCCTAACCACTGGACCACCATGGAATTCTCTCAAGTGAGTTTTAATCAGGTATCAGTTTTCTGTTACATGTGCTGCCATGTCTCAGGTTCACTGACTCTAAAATAAGGATAATAACAGCGCCTGCCTCAGAGGGTCGTTGTGAGGATTATATAATTTATTACACAGAGAGAGGGTGTAGAACAAGCCTGACAGATGGTCAGTGCACCATCAACATGAGCTGTTTGTTAAAACCATCCTGGTGGAGGGACGACCTAACCCATCTTTGACAAATGGTGTACAGTGAGGGAAGGCTCTCTGGGAGAATTTGAACTGGTTCTCCAAGGCTAAGTAGAAGTTCATCTGGAGGAATAGGATAGGAGAGGTTGAGAGATAATAGAAAAAATATGTTTTGGTCTCTGCTCTGGTCCCTGGCACAGAGCTGCTAAATCCCTGATTTCCTAAGTGATTAAAAAAAAACAAAAACAAACAAAAAACTTGGAGAATCTTTTGTTTTACTGAGTTGACTCTGGGTGGGCTCCTGGATGGGGGATGGTCACCAGAAAGACCAAGCCATGATTAAAAGTTTGGAATTTTCAGCCCTGCCCCCACCCCAACCCTTTTCCAAAGAGTGGAGAAGGGTGGAAATGGAGTTATTATACTATTTGATCATGCCTATGTGAGGAAACCTCCATAAAAATCCCACTAGCACAGGGTTCAGAGAGCTCCCGGGTTGGCAAACACATCCATGTACTAAGAGGGTGATGGACCCAAACTTGGCAGAGACTGAAACTCCCAAACTTGGGACCTTCCCCAGACCTATGTATCTGTTCATCTGTATCTTTTATCACATCCTTTAATAAACAAGTAAATGTAAGTGCTTTCCCTGACATCTGTGAGCCGCTCTAGCAAATTAATAGAACCCAGGGGGGCGGGTTGTGGGAACCTTTGATTTACAGCTGATGGGTCAGTGGCACAGGTGACAACCTGGATTTGCTATTGGCGTCTGAAGTGGGGGTGCTGGGCGGGGGAAGTCTCCAGGGACTGAGCCCTTAACCTTGGGATCTGACGCTATCTCCAGGTAGGTCGTGTTAGAATCGAGTTGAACTGCAGGACACCCAACTGGTGTCACAGAGTTCCTTGGTGTGGGGAAAACCCCCCACACAGAAGTGTCAGAAGTGGAGTGTTCTTATGAGTAGTAGCAAAGACACACAGGCGGGAAACTGGGTGGTTTTACTAAAACAGCAGCATTGCAGAAAAAGGGAATTGCACAACTAAAGGATCTTTGCATGGGGAGCTCTGGGGTTCTGACTACTCAGTATGCAGTCAATAAATAGGGTGTGGGTTCTGGGTGGGCAGGTGGCTTCAGGAACTCCTCACCATGTGGAAATGGGTGGGGTCAGAAGAGGTCAGAAAGAGGTCCTCCAAAGTGTAAAGGGTCTAAGGCACGGGTCTCAGGTCACCGGTCTAAAGGCAGCCCTAATTCAAGGTAGGGGTTTGGGGGTCAGCATTTGGGGAGATACTTCAAGCCCTGGGGGACGACAAGCTTGTCCCAGGAGATCATGAAAATTAAGGACTTGTTCCAGGGGATGGAGACTCACTGCACCATCTGTAGCGTGCACTTGGGATGCCGGAGCCCCTCGCAAAGCAGCTTCATGCCTGGCAGCCCAAGGCCGTTGCCGCTCAGGTCCATTCTTAGTAGATGCTTATTGGCTATCAGAGCAGTGGTAAGGTCCTGGCAGGCAGAGCTGGAAACCCGGCACCTCTTCAACCTGGGATGGAAAGAAGAAGAAAAGAGCCAGGTGACTTCCTTTGTCGTTGTTTTGTAAAATCTGTCCCTGTCCTTTCTCTCCCCTCTTTTTTTGATCTATACCTATATTCCCCCCTTTTCTAAAATCAAAGAAAGGAGATTAGTGGTTGCCAGGGGCTGAGGGGAGGGAAATCAAAGGAGTGACTGCTAACGGGTGTGGTGTCTCTTTCTGGTGTGATGCAAATGATCTGGAATTAGATAGGGGTGATGTTTACACCATCTGGCGAATATACTAAAAAAAAAATCACTGAGTTGTCTGGTGTGTGAAGTGTATGTAGCTCAATAAAAAAAAATAAAAGAAACAAGAATAATATATTTTGGCACTTTGCAGTCAAGGAAATGCTTTCACAGAGGTTGCCTTTATGAGAGGAATTCAAGACCCCTTGCATTCACTTTTCTTTTTTAACTGAAGTATAGTTGATTGACAATGTTGTGTTAATTGCTGGTGTACAGCAGAGTGATTCAGTTATAGATAGATAGATGATAGATAGATAGATGATAGATACATAGATAAATAGATAGATGATAGAGAGATAGATGATAGATAGATAGATATAGATAGATAGATATAGGTATAGAAATAGATATAGATTTTTTCAGATTCTTTTCTTTTATAGGTTATTACAAAATACTGTGTATAGTTCCCTGTGCTCTACAGTAGATCCTTGTTGGTTATCTGTTTTGTAAATAGTGGTGTGTATATGTTAGTCCCAAACTCCTAATTTATCCCTCCCCTCCATTCACTCTTCTCCACTTCTTTTCTCCATCACTACCAGAAGGTAAATAAGTTAAAATGAGGTCATTAGGGTGGACCCTAGTCCAATATGACTGGTGTCCTTACAAGAAGAGGAAATTTGGACACAGACACACACAGAGGAAAGACCATGTGAGGACACAGTGAGAAGATGGCCATCTGCAAGCCAAGAAGAGAGACCTCAGAAGAAACCAACCCTGCTGACACCTTGATCTCGGGCTTCCAGCCTCCAGAACTGTGAGAAAATAAAAGTCCATTGTTTAAGTCACCCAGCCTGTGGCACTTTGCTATGGGAGCCCAAGCAGACTAACACATCATCCTACGTTCTTGCTTTAAGCAGCTGAGTTGGGAGTTTTTTTGGTTGTTGTTTTTTTTTTGTTTTTGGCCACACCATGCAGCTTGCAGGATCTTAGTTCCCCAACCAGGGATTGAACCTGTGCCCCCTGCAGTGGTAGCTGGGAGTCTTAACCACTGGACCGCCAGGGAGGTCCCGCCCTATGTTCTTTCTGACTGAGCCCTGTGAGACAGAGCTTCACCAGAAGCCCACAGACCGGCCTAGACTCACCTCAGGTTCTGAAGTTTGCAGCCGGGGTGTCTGAGTCCTGACACAGCAGCTTCGCCCCCTGGATCCCCAGGGCATTGTTGTACAAAGCCAGCTCCACCAGGTTGGGATTGGTGCTTAGGGCAGCAGTGAGCTGTTTGCTGTAGGCATCTGGCAAAATATTCCTCTCGGGTCTGCATGAAGGAAAGATAGGACAGTCGCTTCACCAAGATGATGTTTGGCCCTTGTATGTCACTTCACAATTTCTGAAGCATTTTGTCATCTTTATTTTTTTAATTTATATTAATTAATTAATTTATTTTTGGCTGCGTTGTGTCTTCATTGCTGCGTGTGGGGTTTCTGTAGTTGTGGCGAGCAGGGGCTACTCTTCGTTGCGGTGTGCAGGCTTCTCATTGTGGTGGCTTCTCTTGTTGCGGAGCACGGGCTCTAGACACCTGGGCTTCAGTAGTTGTGGCATGCAGGATCAGTAGTTGTGGCATGCAGGATCAGTAGTTGTGGCTCGCGGGCTCTAGAGTGCAGGCTCAGTAGTTGCGTTGCATGGGCTTAGTTGCTCCTCGGCATGTGGGATCCTCCCGGACCAGGGCTCACAACCGTGTCCCCTGCATTGGCAGGCAGATTCTTAACCACTGTGCCACCAGGGAAGCCCTACAACCTGCTTTTGTAAATAAAGTTTTATTGGAACCCAACCATGCCCATTCGTGTATGTATTTTCTACATTGCTTTCTGTTACAGTGGCAGAGTTGAGTTGTTGCAACGCAGAGCATCTGTCCAGCCCACAAAGCTGAAAACATTTACAGGAAAAAGTTTGCCAACCTCCTTACTATAGGATGAATGCCCAGTTCCTCCAACAAATCATTGGCATGAAAAAAAAAAAATAAGTGAGAATGAAACTACTCTAAAAAAAAAGAGATTAGGAGACACATCAAGAAAATGTACTCGGGCTTCCCTGGTGGCGAAGTGGTTAAGAATCCCCCTGACAATGCAGGGTTCAAGCCCTGGTCCAGGAAGATCCCACATGACGCGGAGCAACTAAGCCCGTGAGCCACAACTACTGAAGCCCACGTGCCTAGAGCCTATGCTCGGCAACAATAGAAGCCACCACAATGAGAAGCCCGTGCACTGCAACGAAGAGTATCTCCCGCTCGCCTCAACTAGAGAAAGCCCACGCACAGCAACGAAGACCCAACGCAGCCAAAAAAAAAAAAAAAAAAACCTAATCTCCAACATGATGGTACGAGGAGGTGGGCTTTTGGGAGGTGTTTAGGTCATGAGGGTGGAGCCCTCAGGAATGGGGTGAGTGCCCTTATAAAGAGGCCCCAGAGCTGGCCTGTTCCTTCCACCATGTGAGGACACAGCAAGAAGGGAGCTGTCTCCAACCTGGAAGAAGACCTTCACCAGAACCTTACCTTGCTGGCACCCTGATCTTGGACTTCTCAGCCTCCAGAACTGTGAGGAATCAATTTCTGTTATTTCTAAGCTCCACAGTCTGTGGTCTTAGATTATAGCAGCCGGAACAAACTGAGTCAGTCAGCATTCCTTTCATGCTTGCTGTTATCACATTTACTGTCCTAGGATCCATACTCAAACTCCCTCCTAGTAGTAATCAGAATTTTTGTGCTTGCAAAAGATAGAAACCCTAAGTCAATGCGGCTTAACAACAAAATATTGAAGGTTCAGATCATTGGAACCCAACAGAGAAGAAAAGTTTAGTTGATTCTTTTTTTTTTTTTAATGTAGATAGTTTTTTGTTTTTTAAATTATTAGCACCTTTAATTAATTAATTATTTATTTATTTATTTGTGGCTGTGTTGGGTCTTCGTTTCTGTGCGAGGGCTCTCTCCAGTTGCGGCAAGCGGGGCCCACTCTTCATCGCGGTGCGCGGGCCTCTCACCATCGCGGCCTCTCCTGTTGTGGAGCACAGGTTCCAGATGCGCAGGCCCAGTAGTTGTGGCTCACGGGCCCAGTTGCCCCGCGGCATGTGGGATCTTCCCAGACCAGGGCTCGAACCCGTGTCCCCTGCATTAGCAGGCAGACTCTCAACCACCGTGCCACCAGGGAAGCCCAGTTTAGTTGATTCTATAAACATTATTCTAGACCTTTTAAAAAGCATCAAGATATTGTACATTCTCTTCTTTTTTTTTTTGGCCACACCGTGACTTGCGGGATCCTAGTTGCTTGACCAGGGATCAAACCTGGGCACCTGCCAGTGAGAGCGCCAAGTCCTAACCACTGGACCAACAGGGAATTCCCAAGATGTGGTACATTCTTGACTCAGGCTTCAAATAGAAAGTACCGTGCTTTTCTTTTATTGCCAAATAAAAGTATGATTTCTATGGAATAACTCTTCCATCCAGCTAGTTTTAAGAACAATTCTACTGGTCAAAGTTAGTATTTAAAACTAGGGCTTCCCTGGTAGCGCAGTGGTTGAGAATCTGCCTGCCAGTGCAAGGGACACAGGTTCGAGCCCTGGTCTGGGAAGATCCCACATGCCGCGGAGCAACTGGGCCCGTGAGCCACAATTGCTGAGCCTGCGCGTCTGGAGCCTGCGCGTCTGGAGCCTGTGCTCCGCAACAAGAGAGGCCGCGATAGTGAGAGGCCCGCGCACCATGATGAAGAGTGGCCCCCGCTTGCCACAACTGGAGAAAGCCCTCGCACAGAAACGAAGACCCAACACAGCCATAAAAATAAATTAATTAATTAAAAAAAAAAAAAACTACTTGGACCAGTAAAGCTGTCCTGATAACTCACTTATGCCCCACACGTGAATGTACTCAAGAAAGTTTATGAACACACTCAAGAATATAGAGTCACCTTTTACATATTAGCAAATTGAGGCTTAAGGTATGTATTTAATAGTACCTGAAAATCATAAATAATTTCATCTTAAGATACTTGCCAGGCAGTCAATTTGGGTAAGAGAAATTTTTTTTAAACATTGGAGCTTCCATGGATGATGTTAATCAAATTGTGAATGATTTTCCTAAGGGACTGTGAAGAGTGCTCCTATTTTGAGCTTTATTGAGGGACCTCTGACCTCTGTCTCAGGGCGCCAAGCCAGGACTGGCCCGAGACTGCAGATGATTTATATCACCAGCAGAGGGCGCTCCAACACCACAGAAGCAGACTAAGCCAGGTTTGCACCATGAGGATGGGAAACAAACCAAGTGTTTCCCCATAAACTTTTTTTCTTTTAATTGAAGTATAGTTGATTTACAACATTGTGTTAGTTTCTGCTGTACAGCTAAGTGATTCAAATATATATTCGTTTTTTTCTATCCTTTTCCATTATAGGTTATTGCAAGATATTAAATACAGTTCCCTGTGCTACACAGTAAATCCTTTTGTTTATCTATTTTACATATATATGATAGTATCTGTTAATCCCAAACTCCTAATTTGTCCCTTCCTCCCTTTCTCCCTGTGGTAACCATATGTTGTTTTCCATGTTTCTGACTCTGTTTCTGTTTTGTATATAGATTTATTTGCATTATTTTTTAGATCTCAAATATATTTGATACCATATAATATTTGTCTTTCTCTGTCTGCCTTACTTCACTTGCTGTGAAAATCTCTAGGTCCATCTGTGTTTCTGCAAATGGCAATATTTCATTCTTTTTTATGGCTGAGGAATATTCCATGGTACATATATACCACCCCATCTATATTCATCTGTGATGGACATTTCAGTTGCTCATTCAAACAGCTCATAAAACTCAATAACAAAAAAACAAAAAACCCACTTGAAAAATGGGCAGAGGCCCTTAATAGACATTTCTCCAAAAAAGACATACAGATGGCCAGTAGGCACATGAAAAGATCCTCAACATCACTAATATTAGAGAAATGCAAATCAAAACTACAATGAGGTACCACCTCACACTGGTCAGAATGACCATCATTAAAAAGTCTACAAATAACAAATGCTGGAGAGGGTGTGTAGAAAAGGGGACCCTCCTACACTGTTGGTGGGAATGTAAGTTGGTGCAGCAACTATGGAAAACAGTATGGAAGTTCCTCAGAAAACTATGATCCAGCAATCCCACTCCTGGGCATATACTTGGACAAAACTATAATTCAAAAAGATACATGCACCCCTATATTCACAGCACCACGATTTATATTAGCCAAGACATGGAAACAACTTAAATGTCCATCAACAGATGAATGGATAAGGAAGATGTGGTACAATTACACAGTGGAATACTACTCAGCCTTAAAAAAAGAACAAAATAATGCCATTTGCAGCAACATGGATGCAACTAGAGATGATCATACTAAGTGAAGTAAGTCAGAAAGAGAAAGACAAATACCATATGATATCACTTACATGTGGAATCTAAAATTTAGCACAAATGAACCTATCTAAGAAACAGAAACATGCACATTCATAGAGATCAGACTTGTGGTTGCAGAGGGGGCTGGGGAGGGAGAGGGACAGACTGGGAATTTGGAGGTGATAGATGTAAACTACTACATTTAGAATGGATAAACAACAAACTCCTACTGTATAGAACAGCGAACTATATCCAATATCCTAAAATAAACCATAATGGAAAAGAATATTGAAAAAAGAATGTATATATGTGTAAAACTAAGTCATGTTGCTGTACAGCAGAGATTGTCAGAACATTGTAAATCAACTATACTTCAATTAAAAAAAAAAAAAAAAGGACTCTTGGGACCAATACTAGCTGTCCTGATAACTCTCTTATGTGCCAGACGTGACTGTACTCAAAAGAGTTGATGAAAACACAAGGGAATCTAGGCGTCACCTTTTCCATAGCAGCACATGGAGGTTTATGTTACATAGTAATAGTACCTGCAAATCAGAAAGAATTTTATCTTAATTGCCCAGCAGTCGATTGGGGCAAGAGAAATTTTTTTAATTTGGAGCTTCCTAGGACGGTGGTAATCAAATTTGAATTACTTTCCAAGGAGACCATGAAGAGTGTCTCTATTTTGAGGTGCATAGGGGAACGTCTGACCGCTGTCTCAGGGCGCCAAACCAGGACTGGCCCGAGACTGCAGGGGATTAGTATCACCACGAGAGGGCGCTCCAACACAACAGGAGCGACACAGCCAGCCTTGCAGCAGGAGGAAGGGAACCTAACCAAGGGTTGCCCAATGTTCTTTCTTTGTTAAATGAAGTGTAGCTGCTACACAATATGGTGATAGTTACAGGTGTCAGCAGGTTAATTCACTTTTACATGCGTATATATATGCTTCTATATTCTTTCATTTCTGATTCCTTTTCATTATAGGGTTATCACAAGATATTGAATACAGGCCCCTGTGCTCTACAGTAAATCCTTCTTGTGTATCTATTTTATATATGATAATAGCGTGTATCTGTTAAACCCAAACTGCTGATTTGTCCCTCCCTCCCTTTTCCCTTTGGTAACCATATGTTGTATTGTATGTTTGTGACTCTGTTTCGGTTTTCTGTATAGATTCGTTAGCATTATTTTTAGACCACACATTTATGTGATATCATATAATATTTGACTTTCCCTGTCTGCCTTACTTCACTTACTATGAAAATCTCTAGGTCCATCTATGTTGCTGCAAATGGCAATATTTTATTCTTTTTTATGACTGAGGAATATCCCACTGTATATATATATATACACCACACCTTCTGTATCTACTCATCTATGAAGGACATTTTAGTTGCTTCCATGACTTTATGGCCACCCCTTCTTGAACCCCAATAGTAATATGCCTTCAGTGACAACATGCATCCCAATTTGGGAAATGCCAAAGTTGAAAAAAAATGTGCATGTGGAAAAGTTTCCCATCCAGTTAGTTTTAGGAAAAATTATGCTGGTCAAAGAGAGTACCTAAGACTTCTGGGATGAGTGCCAGCCCTCCTGATAACGCTCTAATGCCCCACACGTGAATGTACTCAAGAGCGTTGAAGGAAACATGAGGGGATCTAGGAGTCAGCTTTTCCATAGCAGCACATGGAGGCTAAAGTTACCTAGTTAACAGTACCTGCACATCAGAAAGAATTTTATCTTAAATGCCCAGCAGTCAATTGGGACAAGAGAAATTTTTTTAATTTGGAGCTTCCTCGGATGGTGGTAATCAAATGTGAATTACTTTCCAAGGGGACCATGAAGAGTGTCTCTATTTTGAGATGTATAGGGTAACCTCTGACCTCTGTCTCAGGGCGCCAAACCAGGACTGGCCCAAGACTGCAGAGGATTAGTATCACAACGAGAGGGCGTTCCAACACCACAAGAGCGACATAGCCAGCCTTGCAGCAGGAGGAAGGGAACCTAACCAAGGATTGCCCCATGTCTTTCTTCGTTAAATGAAGTGTAGCTGCTACACAATATGGTGATAGTTACAGGTGTCAGCAGGTTAATTCACTTTTACATGCGTATATATATACCTCTATATTCTTACATTTTTGATTCCTTTTCATTATAAGGTTATTGCAAGATATTGAATACAGACCCCTGTGTTCTACAGTAAATCCTTCTTGTTTATCTATTTTATATATGATAATAGCCTGCATCTGTTAAACCCAAACTCCTAATTTGTCCCTCTCTCCCTTTCCCCTTTGTTAACCATATGTTGTATGTTTGTGATTCTGTTTTGGTTTTCTGGATAGATTCGTTTGCATTATTTTTAGACAACACATTTATGTGATATTATATAATATTTGACTTTCCCTGTCTGCCTTACTTCACTTACTATGAAAATCTCTTGGTCCATCTATGTTGCTGCAAATGGCAATATTTTATTCTTTTTTATGACTGAGGAATATTCCATTGTACATATATACCACACCATCTGCATCTATTCATCTATGAAGGACATTTTAGTTGCTTCCATGACTTTATGGCCACCCCTTCTTGAACCCCAATGGTAATATGCCCTCAGTGACAACATGCATCCCAATTTTGGAAATGCTAAAGTTGAAAAAAATTGTGCATGTAGAAAAGTTTCCCATCCAGTTAGTTTTAGGAGAAATTCTGCTGGTCAAAGTGAGTACTTAAGACTCTTGGGGCCAGTGCCAGCCCTCCTGGTAACTCTCTAATTCCCCACACGTGAATGTACTCGAGAGAGTTGACGGAAACACGAGGGAATCTAGGCGTCAGCTTTTCCATGGGAGCAGATGGAGGCTTAAGTTACCTTGTTAACAGAACCTGCAAATCAGAAAGAATTTTATCTTAAATGCCCAGCAGTCAATTGGGACAAGAGAAATTTTTTTTAATTTGGAGCTTCCTCGGATGGTGGTAATCCAATTTTGAATTATTTTCCAAGGGGACTGTGAAAAGTGGCCCTATTTTGAGTTTTAGAGAGGGACCTCTGACCTGTCTCTCGGCGCCAAACCAGGACTGGCCCGAGACTGCAGGGGATTAGTATCACCACGAGAGGGCGCGCCAACACAACAGGAGCGACACAGCCAGCCTTGCAGCAGGAGGAAGGGAACCTAACCAAGGGTTGCCCCATGTTCTTTCTTTGTTAAATGAAGTGTAGTTGCTACACAATATGGTGATAGTTACAGGTGTCAGCAGGTTAATTCACTTCTACATGCGTATATATATACCTCTATATTCTTTCTTTTTTGATTCCTTTTCATTATAAAGTTATCACAAGATATTGAATACAGGCCCCTGTGCTCTACGGTAAATCCTTCTTGTTTATCTATTTTATATATGATAATAGCCTGCATCTGTTAAACCCAAACTCCTAATTTGCCCCTCCCTCCCTTTCCCCTTCGGTAACCATATGCTGTATTGTATGTTTGTGACTCTGTTTCAGTTTTCTGTATAGATTCGTTTGTATTAGTTTTAGACCACACATTTATGTGACATCAGATAATATTTGACTTTCCCTGTCTGCCTTACTTCACTTACTATGAAAATCTCTAGGTCCATCCATGTTGGTGCAAACGGCAATACTTTTTTCTTTTTTATGACTGAGGAATATTCCATTGTACGTATATACCACACCATCTGTATCTATTCATCTATGAAGGACATTTTAGTTGCTTCCATGACTTTATGGCCACTCCTTCTTGAACCCCAATAGTAATATGCCCTCAGTGGCAACATGCATCCCAGTTTTGGAAATGCAATAGTTGAAAACAAAAACTGCATGTACAGGGCTTCCCTGGTGGCGCAGTGATTGAGAATCTGCCTGCCAATGCAGGGAACACGGGTTCGAGCCCTGGTCTGGGAAGATCCCACATGCTGCGGAGCAACTAGGCCCGTGAGCCACAATTACTGAGCCTGCGCGTCTGGAGCCTGTGCTCCGCAACAAGAGAGGCCACGATAGTGAGAGGCCCAGCGCACCGCGATGAAGAGTGGCCCCCGCTTGGCACAACTAGAGAAAGCCCTCGCACAGAAACGAAGACCCAACACAGCCAAAAATAAATAAATAAATAAAAATTAAAAAAAAAAAAAAGTGCATGTACAAGAACTTCCCACGCGGTTAGTTTTAGGAGAAACTCTACTCTTTGAAGTGAGTACTTAAGACTCTTGGGACTAGTGCTAGCTGTCCTGATAACTCTCTAATGCTTCACACGTGAATGTAGTCAAGAGCGTTGATGAAAACGGGAGGGAATCTAGGCGTCAGCTTTTCCATAGGAACAGATGGAGGCTGAAGTTGCCTAGTTAATAGAACCTGCAAATCAGAAAGAATTTTACATAATTGCCCAGCAATTGATTTGGGCAAGAGAATTTTTTTTAGTTTGGAGCTTCCTCGGATGGTGGTAATCAAATTTTGAATCATTTTCCAAGGGACTGTGAAAAGTGGCCCTATTTTGAGCTTTATAGAGGGACCTCTGACCTCTGTCTCCGGGCGCCAAACCAGGACTGGCCCGAGACTGCAGGGGATTAGTATCACCACGAGAGGGCGATCCAACACAACAGGAGCGACCCAGCCAGCCTTGCAGCAGGAGGAAGGGAACCTAACCAAGGATTGCCCCATATTCTCTCTTTGTTAAATGAAGTGTAGTTGCTATACAATATGGTGATAGCTACAGGTGTCAGCAGGTTAATTCACTTTTACATGCGTATATATATACCTCTATATTCTTTCATTTTTGATTCCTCTTCATTATAGGGTTATCACAAGATATTGAATACAGGCCCCTGTGCTCTACAGTAAATCCTTCTTGTGTATCTATTTTATATATGATAATAGCCTGCATCTGTTAAACCCAAACTCCTAATTTGCCCCTCCCTCCCTTTCCCCTTTGGTAACCATATGTTGTGTTGTATGTTTGTGACTCTGTTTCGGTTTTCTGGATAGATTCTTTTGCATTATTTTTAGACCACACATTTATGTGATAACATATAATATTTGACTTTCCCAGTCTGCCTTACTTCACATACTATAAAAATCTCTAGGACCATCCATGTTGCTGCAAGTGGCAATATTTTATCCTTTTCTATGACTGAGGAATATCCCATTGTACATATATACCACACCATCTCTATCTATTCATCTATGAAGGACATTTTAGTTGCTTCCATGACTTTATGGCCACCCCTTCTTGAACCCCAATAGTAATATGCCCTCAGTGACAACATGCATCCCAGTTTTGGAAATGCAATAGTTGAAAACAAAAAGTGCATGTAGAAGAACTTCCCACGCGGTTAGTTTTAGGAGAAACTCTACTCTTTAAAGTGAATACTTAAGACTCTTGGGACTAGTGCTAGTGTTCTGATAACACTCTAATGCTTCACACGTGAATGTAGTCAAGAGAGTTGAGGAAAACACGAGGGAATCTAGGCGTCAGCTTTTCCTTAGGAGCAGATGGAGGCTGAAGTTGCCTAGTTAACAGAACCTGCAAATCAGAAAGAATTTTACATAATTGCCCAGCAATCGATTAGGGCAAGAGAAATTTTTTTTTAATTTGGAGCTTCCTCGGATGGTGGTAATCCAATTTTGAATCATTTTCCAAGGGGACTGTGAAAAGTGGCCCTATTTTGAGCTTTATAGAGGGACCTCTGACCTCTGTCTCAGAGCTCCAGGCCAGGGCTGGCCCCAGCCTGCAGGGGATTAGTATCACCACGAGAGGGCGCTCCAACACCACAGGAGTGGACACAGTCAGCTTTGCACCATGAGGAAGGGAAACTAACCAAGTGTTTCCCGTAGTATTTTTTTTTTAATTGAAGTGTAGTTGATTTACAACATTCTGTTAGTTTCTGGTATACAGCAAAGTGATTCAACTATCTACATTCTTTTCCATTACTGGTTGTTACAAGATAGTAAACATTTCCCTGGGCTATACAGTAAATCCTTGCTGTTCATCTATTTTATATATGAGTGGTTATCTACTAATCCCATATTACTAATTTATCCCTCCCTCCTTCCCCTTTTGTACCATAAATTTATGTTCTGTGTCTGTGAGGCTGTTTCTCTTTTGTATATACATTCGTTTGTACTGTTTTTTTAGATTCCACAAGTAGGTGATATCATACATTATTTGTCTTTTGCTGTCTGTCTTTATTTAGTATGATAATGTCTTGGTCCATCCATGTTGCTGCAAATGGCAATGTTTCACTCTTTGTTATGACTGAGGAATATTCCATTGTACATATATACCACACCTCCTTTATCCATTCATTCATCTATGAAGACATTTCAGTTGCTTCCTTGCCTTTGTGGCCACTCCTTTTTGAACCCCAGTGCTAATATACCTTCAGTAACAAGATGCATCCCAATTTTAGAAATGCTCAAGTGTGAGGAAAATGTGCATGTAGAATAACTCTCCCATCCAGTTAGTTTTAGGAGAAATTCTGCTGGGCAAAGTTCGTACTTACTCTTGGGGCCAGTGCTAGCTGCCCTGATAACTCTCTAATGCCCCACACGTGAATGTGCTCAAGAGAGCTGATGAAAACACGAGGGAATCTAGGCGTCAGCTTTTCCATAGGAGCAGATGGAGGCTGAAGTTACCTCGTTAACAGAACCTGCAAATCAGAAAGAATTTTGTCTTAATTGACCAGCAGTCGATTAGGGAGAGAGATATTTTTTTTTAATTTGGAGCTTCCTCGGATGGTGGTAATCCAATTTTGAATTATTTTCCAAGGGGACTGTGAAAAGTGGCCCTATTTTTGAGCTTTATCGAGGGACCTCTGACCGCTGTCTCAGGGCGCCAAACCAGGACTGGCCCGAGACTGCAGGGGATTAGTATCACCACAAGAGGGCGCTCCAACACAACAGGAGAGACACAGCCAGCCTTGCAGCAGGAGGAAGGGAACCTAACCAAGGATTGCCCCATATTCTCTCTTTGTTAAATGAAGTGTAGTTGCTATACAATATGGTGATAGTTACAGGTGTCAGCAGGTTAATTCACTTTTACATGCATATATATATACCTCTATATTCTTTCATTTTTTATTCCTTTTCATTATAGGGTTATCACAAGATATTGAATACAGGCCCCTGTGCTCTACAGTAAATCCTTCTTGTTTATCTATTTTATATATGATAATAGCGTGTATCTGTTAAACCCAAACTGCTGATTTGTTCCTCCCTCCCTTCTCCCTTTGGTAACCATATGTTGTATTGTATGTTTGTGACTCTGTTTTGGTTTTCTGGATAGATTCGTTTGCATTATTTTTAGAGAAAACATTTATGTGATATCATATAATATTTGACTTTCCCTGTCTGCCTTACTTCACTTACTATGAAAATCTCTTGGTCCATCTATGTTGCTGCAAATGGCAATATTTTATTCTTTTTTATGACTGAGGAATATTCCATTGTACATATATACCACACCATCTGCATCTATTCATCTATGAAGGACATTTTAGTTGCTTCCATGACTTTATGGCCACCCCTTCTTGAACCCCAATGGTAATATGCCCTCAGTGACAACATGCATCCCAATTTTGGAAATGCTAAAGTTGAAAAAAATTGTGCATGTAGAAAAGTTTCCCATCCAGTTAGTTTTAGGAGAAATTCTGCTGGTCAAAGTGAGTACTTAAGACTCTTGGGGCCAGTGCCAGCCCTCCTGGTAACTCTCTAATTCCCCACACGTGAATGTACTCGAGAGAGTTGACGGAAACACGAGGGAATCTAGGCGTCAGCTTTTCCATGGGAGCAGATGGAGGCTTAAGTTACCTTGTTAACAGAACCTGCAAATCAGAAAGAATTTTATCTTAAATGCCCAGCAGTCAATTGGGACAAGAGAAATTTTTTTTAATTTGGAGCTTCCTCGGATGGTGGTAATCCAATTTTGAATTATTTTCCAAGGGGACTGTGAAAAGTGGCCCTATTTTGAGTTTTAGAGAGGGACCTCTGACCTGTCTCTCGGCGCCAAACCAGGACTGGCCCGAGACTGCAGGGGATTAGTATCACCACGAGAGGGCGCGCCAACACAACAGGAGCGACACAGCCAGCCTTGCAGCAGGAGGAAGGGAACCTAACCAAGGGTTGCCCCATGTTCTTTCTTTGTTAAATGAAGTGTAGTTGCTACACAATATGGTGATAGTTACAGGTGTCAGCAGGTTAATTCACTTCTACATGCGTATATATATACCTCTATATTCTTTCTTTTTTGATTCCTTTTCATTATAAAGTTATCACAAGATATTGAATACAGGCCCCTGTGCTCTACGGTAAATCCTTCTTGTTTATCTATTTTATATATGATAATAGCCTGCATCTGTTAAACCCAAACTCCTAATTTGCCCCTCCCTCCCTTTCCCCTTTGGTAACCATATGCTGTATTGTATGTTTGTGACTCTGTTTCGGTTTTCTGTATAGATTCGTTTGTATTAGTTTTAGACCACACATTTATGTGACATCAGATAATATTTGACTTTCCCTGTCTGCCTTACTTCACTTACTATGAAAATCTCTAGGTCCATCTATGTTGCTGCAAATGGCAATATTTTATTCTTTTTTATGACTGAGGAATATTCCATTGTACATATATACCACACCATCTGTATCTATTCATCTATGAAGGACATTTTAGTTGCTTCCATGACTTTATGGCCACTCCTTCTTGAACCCCAATAGTAATATGCCCTCAGTGGCAACATGCATCCCAGTTTTGGAAATGCAATAGTTGAAAACAAAAACTGCATGTACAGGGCTTCCCTGGTGGCGCAGTGATTGAGAATCTGCCTGCCAATGCAGGGAACACGGGTTCGAGCCCTGGTCTGGGAAGATCCCACATGCCGCGGAGCAACTAGGCCCGTGAGCCACAATTACTGAGCCTGCGCGTCTGGAGCCTGTGCTCCGCAACAAGAGAGGCCACGATAGTGAGAGGCCCAGCGCACCGCGATGAAGAGTGGCCCCCGCTTGGCACAACTAGAGAAAGCCCTCGCACAGAAACGAAGACCCAACACAGCCAAAAATAAATAAATAAATAAAAATTAAAAAAAAAAAAAAGTGCATGTACAAGAACTTCCCACGCGGTTAGTTTTAGGAGAAACTCTACTCTTTAAAGTGAGTACTTAAGACTCTTGGGACTAGTGCTAGCTGTCCTGATAACTCTCTAATGCTTCACACGTGAATGTAGCCAAGAGCGTTGATGAAAACGGGAGGGAATCTAGGCGTCAGCTTTTCCATAGGAACAGATGGAGGCTGAAGTTGCCTAGTTAATAGAACCTGCAAATCAGAAAGAATTTTACATAATTGCCCAGCAATCGATTAGGGCAAGAGAATTTTTTTTAGTTTGGAGCTTCCTCGGATGGTGGTAATCAAATTTTGAATCATTTTCCAAGGGACTGTGAAAAGTGGCCCTATTTTGAGCTTTATAAAGGGACCTCTGACCTCTGTCTCAGAGCTCCAGGCCAGGACTGGCCCCAGCCTGCAGGGGATTAGTGTCACCACCAGAGGGCGCTCCAACACCACAGGCGCGGACACAGTCAGCTTTGCACCATGAGGAAGGGAAACTAACCAAGTGTTTCCCGTAATATATTTTTTTAAATTGAAGTGTAGTTGATTTACAACATTATGTTAGTTTCTAGTATACAGCAAAGTGATTCAACTATCTACATTCTTTTCAATTACAGGTCATTACAAGATAGTAAACATTTCCCTGGGCTATACAGTAAATCCTTGCTGTTCATCTATTTTATATATGAGTGGTTATCTACTAATCCCAAATTACTAATTTATCCTTCCCTCCTTCCCCTTTTGTACCACAAATTTATGTTCTATGTCTGGGAGGCTGCTTCTCTTTTGTATATACATTCGTTTGTACTGTTTTTTTAGATTTCACAAGTAGGTGATATCATATATTGTCTTTTTCTGTCTGACTGTCTTTATTTAGTATGATAATGTCTTGGTCCATCCATGTTGCTGCAAATGGCAATGTTTCATTCTTTGTTATGACTGAGGAATATTCCATTGTACATATATACCACACCTCCTTTATCCATTCATTCATCTATGAAGACATTTCAGTTGCTTCCTTGCCTTTATGGCCACTCCTTCTTGAACCCCAGTACTAAATACCTTCAGTAACAAGATGCATCCCAATTTTAGAAATGCTCAAGTGTGAGGAAAATGTGCATGTAGAATAACTCTCCCATCCAGTTAGTTTTAGGAGAAATTCTGCTGGGCAAAGTTCGTACTTCCTCTTGGGGCCAGTGCTAGCCGTTCTGATAACTCTCTAATGACCCACACGTGAATGTACTCGAGAGCGTTGATGAAAACACGAGGGAATCTAGGCTTCATCTTTTCCATGGGAGCAGATGGAGGCTTAAGTTACCTTGTTAACAGAACCTGCAAATCAGAAAGAATTTTATCTTAAATGCCCAGCAGTCAATTGGGACAAGAGAAATTTTTTTTAATTTGGAGCTTCCTCGGATGGTGGTAATCCAATTTTGAATTATTTTCCAAGGGGACTGT